>NC_056734.1:52323271-52448271 GCF_019279795.1 Protopterus annectens
GAGCATTAAAGCAGACATAGCTGACACAGTAATACACATTCAGCAATGGTTTGTGCACCTATGTGGTTTGGTGCACAGTACATGGCGGGGTGCAGAATAGGTACACAGCAATACTGTGTACATGGGTGCAGTGTTTTCCAGGGGAAGTGACATCACCTACTAACACAGCCCATGCATCACACATATGTATACTATTGCTAGCATGGATTGACTATAGCTACACTGCATGCTGTTGAGTACCGTATGTTATGCATGTTGACAGATGGGTAATGGGAGGACTGTGTGTACTATCTTTGTGCAACTTCACCTGTAGGCATATGTGTGTGTGCGTGTGTGTGTGTGTGTGTGTGTGTGTGTGTGTGTGTGTGTGTGTGTGTGTGTGTGTGTGTGTGTGTGTGTGTGTGTGTGTGTGTGTGTGGGGGGGGTATTTTGTCTGTAAGTGCAATCTGGTGGAGTGGAGGGGGGTTGATGCATGTAAGATGTGTGTGTGTGTGTGTGTGTGTGTGTGTGTGTGTGTGTGTGTGTGTGTGTGTGTGTGTGTGTGTGTGTGTGTGTGCAGGTGTGTGTGTTTGTGTGTGTGTCCATGTATGCACATGTGTGATTGTGGGGTTGTTCATACATCAGTACTTCCCTTTGGGATCGTGCAGTACATGGACTGACACATGAGACACCAGGAATACTTGTCTGATATGTAATCACAAGACAGCTGATAGTATAATAACGTCTGTAGCATGGAACATCCATTGGGAGGGAAAGTAGACAAAAGGTATACCCTTAATACTTCAATCAGCAGAGAGGTGAACGACTATCCATGTATGCAGCACTACAGATGCATTGGGGAATTACCAGACTACACCAGGGAGTGTATCTATATATTACTGTTGTCAACATGATAAGTTGATTGAGCAGCAGATCTGGCCTGTACTGAGCAATAGTTACATATGACACTCCAGTGCGTGACATTATGGAGTGAACCTAGTAGCCCCTAACAAGTAGGGGTCATGCTCATGATGTCCGTACATACCCAGGGTGAACACTGGATGACAGCAGCGAGGCCATGTAAAACCTACTCCACTCAAGTTAAGGAGGTAATGGAGTAACAGGTCTTGTGTTTTGATCACTCATCTAGGCATTTAGAGGAATGATACATTAATGAGTGGTATTAATGAGTGTATGCTACCAAGTGTGATGCAGAATGGGGAACTTATGTGAATAAACGTGGGACTTTCTGTAAAATCAGGGACAGATAGGTATTAAGGTGGAATGTCAGTGTGTGTGTGTGTGTGTGTGTGTGTGTGTGTGTGTGTGTGTGTGTGTGTGTGTGTGTGTGTGTGTGTGTATTTGTGTACTGTTATGCAATGCTTAAGGTCTTAAAGTGCATTCCTTGTTTTCCCCCACAGGTGGCGAGGTGGGTCAGGGTCCCTCCTGCATGCAATCTGATGTTGGTGTCCATACAGACACCAAAGATGATGATAGTACTGTTGTGGCACAGGCAGGGTTGTCAAAAGCCAAAACTCCGCTATCATTTTACATCCCCCTCTTAGCCAACCCAACCCCGCACACAGTTACAGTGCCTATACATACCCCATCACCAGTGGCCATAGCAGAGGGGACAGTTGGAAGTTAGTGGCAGTGCACAGGAGAGTGTGGTATCTATGCCTACTGTGTCTGGTCACAGCAGGCATAGCCAGATGTCCGTCAGGACACCACATAGGCAGATGTATCAGGGAGCTGGTGGTAGAGCTGCTGGTCATCAAGCTCCTGGCAGAAGTGCTACAACTGGTATCACCAGGTGCATGTTTCAAGCTGTCATGGGGTGCAGGCACGTATGGAACTGTACATCAGACAGAACCTGAGGCTGCAGAGGGCTGCTGTCTCATCTGCAAGTGACAACTTCCATGAACTTTCTGGTGCCCTCCATGATTATACCAAGGTCAAGAATAGATGGTTGGGTGAGATGGTGGGCCTCATCGACCGTGGTTTGTCCATGCTTGAACATGTGGAGGGAGTGCGGCAAGGGCCGCGAGGATGTAGGCAAGCAAAACCAACAGCTAGTGGTCAACGTGGATGTACTAGGACACCAAGGTGCTCCTGTAGTGGCAGTACCAACCCCAACACTGCAGGGGGGTGCTGCCCACACCACAGCAGGCCAAGTGCATGAGGCCCTGGCCTGACCCAGGAGGGACCTGGTTCCAGCTGACATCTGTCATCATCAGGGGAGAGTAGCACATTGAGGTCTGTACCTGGACATGCCCATGGAAACCCTGGCAGGCACAGTCCATGTGTCTGTGGCTTGAGGCAGTGAACTGCACACCCTGCCAGTTATGGTCTGCAGCTGTCCAAAAAACACCTGTATAGGGCAGCCACATGGCAGAACTGTGTGCATGCATACCCACACACTATACGAACACACCTAGGGCAACCCCATACCTACACACACCACATCACCATGCCCATTTCAACTAATTACACCCATCATCCACACACAAAGTGTCTATCTTATGGCCCACCCTTGGTCTCTAGCAAACCAACAACACACCCTGTGCATATGATGATACATGTGCCAAATCCCTGTCATCCATAGCATCAATGCAGGGACAGGTGAATATGGTTCAGATGTACATGGTGACTGTACTACAGTGTACCAATGTACTGCTGTGAAACATGTTGCCAGGAGTAATGTTTAATGCATATATGTCAGGTAGTGTAGCTGTCCAGCCATGATGCATTATAGCTGTTAGTAACACTGAGCGATTGTGGTCTCCATAATGTTATCAATTTGTGCTGTAGGTGTACATGTGTCAGCAGGAGGATGGTCTGCAGTCATATTCCACAAGGGGTATGGCACTGTGGTGACACCATGGCCTTGACATATCATGGGTGCAGTTGAACACATGTCACAGGTTTGTATAACAGTTATTGCCTGTGCCGCATGGACAGGTGACCCACTGGGACATGTATAATCAGCAACCTGATGTAGATCCATCTGCATACACACACACACTCTTACTTGGCAACACTGGTACTAGAACCCTACCTAGGTATGTAGTGCTGCTGAAGTGTGTGGCTTTCATTGCACACACCAAACAGCATTTAGGGTGAGGTGTGTTCCATGTTACATGTTACATGCAGAACATCCCCAGATATGTACAGTATGGTAATGGGGAATGTAATGGTTGTACATGAACAATACATAGTGTGACATACCATCATATACACATTAACAGACACATAACAGGCATACACACATCCGAGAGACCTGGGCTTATTGGTGCTAACTAACTTCTCAGATTTTCCAATGTGTTACAGGTAGGCTGCACACAGCACATGCATAACTGGGCTGGATTGTGTATCAGTTACCTGTATGGCTGATGGTGACACTGTTCACCATACAGTGGTACATGGGACATATACCGGGTTTACCATGGTATAATGACAGTGTACACAGCACCCACATCCCACAGTGGATATTGTACTCACTGGAACCCATGATGACTCACTGACATACCCACCATCACACATTGCCCATGACTGCGATACAACCCATTGTACATCCCAACAGTGGTACTACAGGGATATGCATCTAATGCACATGCGACAGGCATAGTAGGGTGTCACATCGTCATGCCACACCTATGGGCAGCAACAACACTATCCATACTACTGTGTGGCAATGCATATTATAATAGCAGTATGTGGCCTGGGAATGCTGTACCCTACAGATATACAGACATGCACACATACACATACTTAACAGAACTCAATGGGTATCCCATGCCTATTGACCCATTTGTACAACACTGTTGTGCTGGTACTGCAAGGCTCATGTAGCCATTAGGGAGAGGAGCATAACAGGGTACATGCAATTTTCTATACAGCAGCAGCCACATCTTACTATGGCAATGGGTGTTGCGGTGGCTGTGAAGGCACTCATGGTATTCCCAACTACAGGTGTACTAACAGACAGACACTGCTATCCTCAGTAATGCACACGTACACGTGTCAGTAGTGGGGTGTATCGCTGCAGGTGGTCATAGGTATGTACCTAGCTATTGTCCATGGAGAGATGGGTAGTGTAGGGGATGTGTGTATAGTAGTAGCATGCCACCTGCCATGTGCTAGCAGGCAATCTATAGACAGACACCGCTGTGGTGACCCTCAGGGTGAGAGTGACATGCATCAGCAAATCCTCTTGGTGCCTCCTGCAAATGGCCACTGAGGTGATCCAGTTGACATGTATGCAACATGTATTGCAACACATGGTTAATGTCTGTGATGCAGACCTGTACCCAAGCATGTTCTGTTGACTATGGTAGTGTAGTGGAGGTACCCATGGCATGTGATGCATACAGGGTGTTGTCTCCTATATGTGCCAGTTATAACACAGCTTGGCAGCCATGTCAGTGTCAGTCAAGCATAGATTGCCTGTATGTATCCAAGCTGGATATCTGCCATCTGCACATCTGTACAGGGACTGACAGACATCATCTTGGCAAGTAGCTATGCAGTAGGATGAATGTGTCGATAGATAGACGTTTCACACCAATATGTATGCCATTACTACATGTTGGAGGCCCTCACTGACATGTGCTGTACAGACAGTAGTCTACAGTTACTTTCCACATATCAGATCATTATCCAGTAGGGGATATATACTGTGACACAGCTCAGACACCAGGAAGACGACACTGAGGCCTCAGAGTCCAGCTATGCCTGCAGGTGTGCTTGTTGTCAGTACTACATTTAGCAATCTACTCTTGCCTGGGAAAGCACTGTCAACAGTAGTACCCCTATGATACACTACCTGCCAGTGTGACAGCATGTAACCTGGGTTACTACCCTTGTATGTAACACATTCACATTGATAACAGTGCTGTACAGGTCTTATATACTTGTGTGTCCCAGACATGATGCTCACACCCCTTGCTACTGTAATGACATCACATAGATGCATGTATTGTACATGACATTACATACACTTATTACAGATGTCATTACCCTGCTAAGTTATCAGTCTGGGATGTGAGCACTGGTTACCAGGGCTGAGCCATGCTTAGCAGGTGTCAGTATTGCTGCAGTATAACAGTATGACAGATTTGCGCACTGGTAAGCGAAGCCTACACTGTGTAAGCGCCCATACATTTAACCATAGCTTAGAACCACTTAGCTTCATGCAAACCAGTGCAAACACACTTAAAGCTGCTCAAAACTGCCTTACACACTCTGTACCCAACAGCCCTTGTTCTGCCCAGCAAGAAAATACACAGCCCTTGAACCCAGGACCCTGTACACTATAGTTACAACAGTTAACCACTACACCATGACAGCTGGGAAGACATTTGTTGGTTTTCCAATATATCTGTCACTACACATATTGAATATTAATGAACAATTGCTTTGACTTCCACAATCGTGTAGTACTTGTTATTGATATTACTGTTGCATCACATATGCTGTTATATCTAAATATACACATATCAAATACATACGGTGAGATACATCTGGGAAGGTATACACAGCAATGATGTTTACACATGACAGGAATATGGATATATACATATACATATGTAGATATATGTCTACATATACATACACATATATAATCATACATATGTATGTCTACACATCTGTATAGTGCATCATATATATGGCCATTTTTAGATCTCACTGTATATATGTAGATATATATATATATATATATATATATATATATATATATATATATATATATATGTGTGTGTGTGTGTGTGTGTGTGTGTGTGTGTGTGTGTGTATGGACATCCTATGTGTACAGATATACCTATTTATGTTGATATATATGTTGATATCCATAACTATATGTGCATATATATCTATATATGTGTAGACATATATTGCTTGCTGTGTATATGTATATATTTGAGTTTGTATATATATATATATATATATATATATATATATATATATATATATATATTATATATATGTAGATATGTATACGTGTATATATCTATATAGATATATGGTTTTATATATCTATATGTATATATCTATATATATATATATATATATATATATATATATATATATATATATATATATATATATATATATATATATATACCATATGTCCAGAACATGGAGGAGTCCTACCTCAGCACCAATAGTCCCAACCTCTTAGTGCAATGGGGATGTCATGTATGTATTGCAGGTATATATGTAGACTGTTGCTACTGTAACAGGGGTTGCCTTAACAGACATGTTGTGTGTGGGAGGTCATACCTGCTTTTGACATGTACGGCACTGGCTACTGACAGACATCCTAAGGACATCATAGTACAGTACCATTGCTAGCACAGTAATTATCCTGTGGACAACAGCACAGATATGACCAATATATGTGGACAGTCTGGCACTTTGTGGTCAGTCCAGAGGTGTACACAGATCCCATTCATGCGAGACATGTGGACCACACCTCACAATGTGGATGTTAACAGCCATGTACATGGGTATATCATGTGAATATTGGATTACATATGCCCGCACAGTGTATGCATTCAAACACGGTAGTCTGTCCTGACACATAATACCTGGTGGTGCAGAGGTCACATGGTCACATACTACCCAGTAGTTAGTGACATACATGTGTACAGAATTCCACTGCTTTGTCAGAAATACACAACAGATATGGTGGCCTGGCAGCAGTATGTCTTGCAAATAACTGGACAACACTGCACACTGGGTAATTACACTAAGCTGCTGACATGTCACAAAGCATTGCACAAACTACAGGCAGACTGCCCCAACACTGGACTACATTTTGTATGGGGGAATACACATGTACCTGAAAATATAGCAGGCTCTACATGCATGTCACAGCACAGAGTAACAGACACCTGTGAGAAAGTGCATACCCGCAACCTATGTGAACACAGCCACAGCCACATATGGTACGCAAGCTTAATATGACACTATATGGACTGTCTAATAAACACCATCCTCATATGTGCCACTCACACACTAACCCTACATACACTGAGTCATGACACAGTGTGATCTAATGCCTGTCTGTGGTATGGGACATGTGTGTGTCTGGCCCTAAAGACATGTGAGCCAATAGGGTACCATACACTGGAGCAGCATGTAACATCAGATAGACCAGTAGCATGAACAATGGCATCTACCACAGTCTGTGCACAGCCCAAGGTACGTATGCGCAATACACATACTGTCAACAATCCATAAGTACATAGACCCCAGTGCTGTACACACAACTGCTGAATGCCCAGGTTATATTGTTAGAAATAACCCCTATTATACATAACATGTCTAGCAGTCTAATATCTGACTGGCTTGTTATCAAGTATGATGTCAGTAAATAATGGTGTACAGAACATATGCACCTCTTACTGCATGACATATGTACAAAGGTTGACAGACTTGTGGCTGGAGCCACAAACACTGGGCCAGTATTGTCATGTTGCTGTGATAACCTCATACATTTACTGTCGTACCAGGGTTTGTTGTGACATATGTCTTATGAGGGATATGAAGTCAGTAACTCTCATGGCTGTCACCATGTACTGACTGCAATCCTCAGACTATGCTTCTGCAGTTCTAAGATAGGTGTTCTGTGAGTAACACAAGAAACATAAGGCTTCACACACTGCCCAGTCTGCAGATAACTCTACAGGTGAGAGTTTCCTAAAACACATATCACTGTCATGACAGGTATTAAATCATGTAGACCAGCCATATCCACACACGGTTTCACTTCATAATCTCGAATTACTGAAATCATGAATTTCAGTAACTCGAGACTATAAAGTCGAACCATTCACCAAACCAAAACCTACAATCCCGAATCACACAGTCATGAACATACATACACCATACACCACACAACACGCCATTCCACCCACAGCACACAAACCACACAACCCTACACTACAGATAAGCAGGGGGGCTGCACCCCCACACCCCCCTACTTATATATACCAACTCCGAGGTCGCACATAACATAAAAAAAATTCACACCAGGCCATCCTCCACTCTCTTGCACACAAATACACATCACCCATACACAAACACCAACAAATGCAACACTCACACTCACACTTACACCTCCCAACCCTTGCATGCAATGTACAAAAACACACACAAACACTCACTCACCTGCAATTTCAGGCACCATAACACTAAACACGATGCACCAGAAATGCATAAGCGCGGATTCGAGATATTCGAATTCGCTCTTATGCACTTTCGGCGTTCTGGTTTTTAGGCTTCATTGTCTCGAATTACTAAAATTCGATATTTCAGTACTTCGAGATTCTGAAGTGTAACCCCACACACACCCTTTTAAACCATTACTCCAAATGCAGAATAACAACACTTACATTCTGTAGTAATGTCTGGCACATCCCCCTCCTGTCTTTTGGCTGGTTTCCGCAGTGTATGTTGTTAGAGGTAAATCTCAATACCATCTGTGATGCTGTTTGCCAAACACCAAACTGAGTTCCTACTCACAATGAATGAAAAGGCCCAACACCCACATGATGTTCCTAGATATTGGAGTGTGTTTCCATGCAATTGGCTATGGGAATGTTACCACAGCTGTTCCACATGCAATCAGCTAGAGGGGGACTGCAATTCGTGCAGAGGCCATCGACTGATCATGAGTATCACTTAGAAAACACAAGCTGCTGCCTAAAAAAAGCAGGTGTGCTTCTCCACATCCACCAGAAAGGGAGTGAGAGAAACAGACAGAGGCAAAGAAAGTCGGGGAGGGGGTGGGAGAGTAAAACCTAAGCATGTTTGTGTCACACACCTACCAGTACAGAGTTTCAAACCCCTGACTGACTATGCATTGCTAAAATATGTCTATGCAGTTTTTGCATGCGCCACATAGCTTACATGTTGGGGAGCTGTCCAAAGGTATACCTGATGGTGAGTGACATCTATAACAGTGATATAGGAGCAATAAGGTAGGTGTAGTACACGTGCCTGTCCACATGAACAGGTGTCAATGTCAGCACAGCCACACTCACTCAGGGACTCACATACATTGACACCGTTGGCAGGGTCAGGAATAGACTTCCTAACTAGCTAGTTTGCCACAATACAGTAATGTGCAGGTATCACATGCACACAGGGGTTAACCGGATGATATATGGGCAAAGGGTATGTGAAGGTGCCTGACATCAGATGGCATGCTTCAGTAGGTCAATGTGAATTGTAGTGAGTGTGAATGTGGTTGAAAGCATCATACTCCACACACACAGACACAGGGTGCCAGTACTGACATGCATGGGTGCATTACTTCACAGGTGTGTAGTGGTTGACTGTGCCAGAAGGCTGTACAAGGCTAGGTGAAGGGTATACTTTGGCATCAGGCCACATGAAAATGGTTTGCAGTGTGGCTCAGGCACCTAGTGTCTAGATTGGCCCACATAGGTGGGTATTGTATTCACCATCCAGTCACCTGGGCTACTACTGTGTGTGGCCAGTGCTGTGCAATGTTTGCCTTGCATGTGTTCTATAGTCTATGACATGGATGGTGCCTGGGATGTGCACATGTCCCACATGCATATTCAGTGATATGTGGAACTGTACCTGGGGTGTCCGGCCCATGTTGTGTACACAGATTGTTATCATCAGATGTGCCACCCTTGGCCTCATGTGGCGGGAACTGGTAATGGACACCAGGTTGACCCTGCACCTACATTGATAGCATGATACAGGTATTCCCTGGTGTCAGTGGCATCTGTCCATACAGGGCATGTGTTTAAGGCATGGTATGTCCTTTGCTGGTCACATTTGATGGCACCACAGTTGTTGCAGGCTTCCAGTGGGGAACATAGTGAAGGAACACTGTCTAAAATTATGTGCCTATTGTAGTGATGGGACAGGGTGCCATGCCCTCTGTAGTCCACTGCAATCACACCATGGTTACTATCTGTGGGCAATATGTAGGGTACTACCAACAAAGTGGTTGTCGCCTAGGCAAGTGTGTTTATGTATGAGAAATGGGTTGAGAGTGTTCTCTGGGTAATACAAGGGTTGCATAATTTGTTCGCCAGGCCTTGATGTCACATGTAGGGGTATGGATTGGCACCCCAGCCTCTTTGCTTTATGACATCTGTTATCCTTGTAAGGTGGACATTGTGACATATAATAGGCCCACCATATAAGAAATTTGCAAAACCCACTCCACAATGAGTTCAGTTGTTACACACTCACAGCCACCTCCACACAGGACATGAATGGCAAACACGCCATTGCCATGTCTGGGAATATTACTCACATCTAACTAGTTTATTTCACAACAGCATTACACAGTTTTAGGATGTGCCACAGAGATTATTGGACTACTCCTTTCCCAAAGGTGTATTTCAATGGGAATGACATCAGCAGGCTTTCCAAAGAAGGGCAATGGGGTTGTAGTGACTGTGAATGGACTCAAAAGCATTGCTCCCTACACGGACAAGCAGACACACAAACATCCACACATGCCATGTCTGGGAATAGAGACCCTACCAAGCTAGTTTATCACACTGCAACATTACACTGTTCTAGGATGCACCATGGAGAATACTGGGCTATTCCTTCCCCAAAGGTGTATTTCAAGGTGAATGACATCAGCAGGCTTGCCAAAGAAGGACAATGGAGGTTGTAGTGACTGTGAATGGCCTCAAAAGCATTGCGCCCTATACAGACAAACATCCACACTTGCCATGTCTGGGAATAGAACTCCTACCTAACTTGTTTATCACACTTGCATTACACAGTTAGCATTGCTCCCTACACAAACAATCAAACACACACAAACATCCACACTTGCCATGTCTGGGAATAGACCCCCCACCAAACTACTATAGCACACTACAGCATTACACTGTTCTAGGACACACCATGAAGATTACTGAGCTTCATCTTCCCCAAAGGTATATTTCAAGGTGAATGACAGCAGGAATGCCAAAGTAGGGCATTTGAAATTGTAGTGAGTGTGATTATCTTAAAAAGCATTGCTCCCTACCCAGACAAACACACACACCCACACAGTTGCCATGTCTGGGATTAGAACTCCTACCTAAATGGTTTAGTACACTTCAGCATTATGCGGTTATAGGAAGCGTCATGGGGATTACTGGGCTATTCCTTCCCCAAAGGTATATTTCAAAGTGAATGACATCAGCAGGGTTGCCAAAGTAGGGCACTGGAGGGTGTAGTGACTGTGAATGGCCTCAAAAGCATTGCTCCCTACACATACAAACTAACACACACACTCACCATGTCTGGGAATAGATCTCCTACCTAACCAGTTTATTGCACTACAATATTACGCAGTTTGAGGATGCGCCACAGAGATTACAGGACTATTCTTTTCCCAAAGGTGTATTTCAATGGGAATGATATCAGCAGGCTTGCCAAAGAAGAGCAATGGGGTTGTAGTGACTGTGAATGGCCTCAAAAGCATTGTTTCTTATACAAACATCCACAGTTGCCATGTCTGGGAATAGAACCCCTATTGAACTAGTTTATCACACTACAGCATTACGCTGTTCTAGTATGTACCACGGAGATTACTGGACTACTCTTTCCCCACAGGTGTATTTCAAGGTGAATGACATCAGCAGGCTTGCAAAAGAAGGACAATGGAGGTTGTAGTGACTGTGAATGGACTCAAAAACATTGCTCCCTACACAAACAAACACATCCACACTTGCCATGTCTGGGAATAGAACTCCCACCAAACTACTATATCACACTACAGCATTACGCTATTATAGGTCACACCATGGAGATTATTGGACTACTCCTTCCCATAAGTGTATTTCAAAATGAATGACATCAGCAGGCTTGCCAAAGAAGGGCAATGGAGGTTGTATTGACTGTTAATGGCCTCAAAAGCATTGCTCCCTACACAGACAAACAAACATACACACATCCACGTCTGGGAAGAGAACTCCTACTGAACTACTATAGCACACTACAGCATTACGCTGTTCTAAGACACACCACAGAGATTACTGTGCTACTCTTTCTCCAAAGGTGTATTTCAAGGAGAATGACATCAGCAGGCATGCCAAAGTAGGGCATTTGAATTGTAGTGAGTGTGACTAGCCTAAAAAGCATTGATCCCTACAGAGAAACACACACACACACAGTTGCCACATCTGGGATTAGAACTCCTACCTAACTAGTTTATCACACTGCAACATTACACAGTTATAGTATGCACCACAGGGATTACTGGAATTTCCCTTCCCCAAAGGTGTATTTCAAAGTAATGACACCAGCAGGCTTGCCATAGTAGGGCAATGAGAAGGGCAGTGTGTGTGCATGGGCCATAACCCATTCATCTAGAGGCAGACACACCACACTCAGGCACACACAGGTTTATATTCAGCAGGTACGTGTATACAACTGCTAGATGACTACTGCCTTGCACAGTCATGTTGCACAGTTAGCACTAGCACCACAGAGTCTATAATGCTGAGAGATTCCAGAGGCAAAAGTCTATGGTGAGTGACATTTACACATCATGTGGTTGTATCCATTTGGCTGTGTGCTGGGTGAGACAGGCCTCATGATGGAAGGCTCTTTGTCACTGTCACTCTCTTCCACATATCTATGTATGTGTACTTTTGGCATATTATAGTGTGCTGTCCTTGGATATATGTGTGTGTTCCTATCCAATGTGTGTACAAAGCATGACTGGTGTATACTGAGGAGTGTATGCACTAACATCTGAACTGTCAGATATGTATGGCCCACTGTTGATGCCAGACATGGGCTTCAGTTTTTTATTATATGAGCATGCCCAGTATGACCTTTTAGTATTTTATTGTCTGACATTGCCTTCATTTCTCTAAATGTGGGAGCATGCCCAGTATGCCCTTCTGTATTGAATGTGTGGATCCATTCCAGGTAGATTGTACACCATTGCAGACTTTTGTGTTCTACACCTACAGCTAGCAAACTGATTCTGCAGGATATCTGTAGATCAGTTGACAATATGGGGTCAAACTGGACAAGGGATAGTAGGTACTGTAGGTAATTGTAATTCACCACACAGTAAGAAATAATATCCAAAAAACGACTCAGCCAGTAAATCCAAAGATTTATTTCGTAGTACTAAAAATTGAGAAGTCAATTTTAGTACTACGAAATACATTTTTGGATTTACTGTAGGTAATTGTGTCTGTGCTGCTTCTGCTACATGGTGCTGGTGTTAGCAGAGATATTCAGACATGTGTACTGTTGTACACTGTGATGTTTTATGTCATCAAGTACTGTCCGGTAGACATTTTTACTCGCAGTGATGTCCTGGGGAACACAGGGTGAATGCAGCTGTGTCCAGTATTGTGGTCAAACACTTACATATTCCTTCAAACTAATGCCATTCTGGAGGGGGAACTGCTGACACTTGCTGCTGGGTCTGTGTAACTGGTTCAGCACCCTGGTACAGTGGTGGCAAAGAATCCCATACTTGTACATCCATCAACGTGACAGTATGGCCTTATCTTGCTGTGGCAATAACTCGCATCTGTACAGATTCACACAGGTTACCTAGAGGCAGGGGTCATAAATCAGGACATTACCCCTATTGTGGTTTACAAGCATGTTTGTAGGCACCCATTCTTGTGTTTGCAGCCAGGGATAGTATGTGCACATGGCTGTGTTTCGGACTTCGCACATTCCATGCTGCCCATGATCCACCCCCCCCATTATTCTATCTTCTTCCATACATTATGCAAACATTCTCTGTTACTTTCCCTATAGTTATCATCTCATCACAGCAGTATATTGGTGTTGGTCCACAGTTCATGCAGTGGGACATGTTACTGTGGTTTGTCCACATGGCATTGCATATGGGTTCTGTGGACTGCGTTATGTTGTTATTTGGGAGTCCATGACATAACATATATTGGCAGTATGGGTGTGACACAGGCCTTTGGCAGAGGACTGTAGGCCATTTGGTAGTGATGCAGGCCAGCTGTAGCAGACTGTTGCATTCTGTCAGTCCTACAGTCCCAGACTGCAATACAGTATATTCCCCTCAGGTGACAGGGTAGGTGTGCTAGGAGTACATGCTAATACTTTCTGTCAGTATTGCTCAAGTGGTGTGGATGCTGGCAGGGTGCTGCTTACAGCTTGGGACACTCCTGCATGGGACACCTGCACTGCATGCTGCATTCTTTCACTATTGCCATACAAAGGTGGGGGTCATATTGTACCCATTCCCAACAGCAGGGATAAGACCGGAGAGGTACCTGTGGATGGTGGTTGGGTGAACTGGGTGCATGTGTGCTATGGACACTACTTGCATCTTTCTCACAGATATGCATGAGACATTCCACTTATGCTGGCTTGTGCAGGAACATCAGCTGTTTCTCAATACATTATTCCTATGACCTTTGTGGTCTGCAAGTGTTTGCCTAGGCGACATCGGTATTCCCTACTACAAGCCCAGATAATGTGCTGCAAAACAGTATGTACAATTCCAAGGGTGTATCCATTTAACGGTTACACATTATACACTGTCTGTCTGGGGTTCTTTTCCCTGTGTACTGCTTGTATATCTGGCCCAACAGTCATGCCATGTCCATATTTCAGATGGTGACACATTTTACCATAATACATTTACAATGGCTTACTGCTAGAATGTGTTATACTAGGGAGCATTATATTTGGCACTGCAGTTGTGAGGACTTGGCTCTGTCATCGACATTACTGGGCAATGGCCACCAGGACAAACCTCACCATGCATGCATACTCTCACACAATATGAAACACACACCAATCTAACACACACATACCTGCATATTGTACAAATGCTACAATCTATCCTGCTACCTTGGCCACCTCAGGTAATCTGTGCTCCACTGGTATTATACCTACACATACATGTTACTACATTTCTGTATAGGATTGGGGGTGGCACATCAGACTGTTACTACATTTCTACATAGGATTGGGGGGTGGCACACCAGACTGTTACTACGTGTCTACATCAGATTGATGGGCACACCAGACTGTTACTACATTTCTACATAGGATTGGGGGGGGGCACACCTGACTGTCACTACACGTCTACATGAGCATGGGGGGTGGGCACACCTGACTGTTACTACATTTCTACATAGGATTGTGGGGCACACCTGACTGTTACTACGTATCTACATCAGATTGGGGGGGGGCACACCAGACTGTTACTATATTTATACATAGGATTAGGGGGGCACACCTGACTGTTACTGCATTTCTACATAGGATTGGGGGGGCACACCTGACACTTGTACACATTTGCAATGACTGTACTGATATGTCAGGTACTCCATTTCATTCTGTATTCTAACCTATCATGCTGACTAGACGCATATCAGTGTACTACAGGTCTTAGGTTTGATTGACCTACATATCAGTTTCTGATTTCTTAACCTTCAGAACTAACATCCAACTGCCTGACCTGATGTACTCTGTCTCTGTAGGCCTGGGGGGAGGTTACCAATAGCCATCATTCAGAGGCCTTAGCACAGCCTTTGTTTGTGTTTGTCTATACCTGTCCTGCTGGCTGAGACTGCTGGGTATGTGAGCCTCCCTGACTGGTATGTGCGTGTCATATGGACACATGTGGCCCAGCACATTTCCTGCAGTGGGTTTGTCACTATGTGTAGTACTGGCTACTATGGGGACACCAGTATTTGTTACTAATCTCATGCTGCCACTATAGGTGTCTTCTATCTGCTGGCATCCCATTCAGCCACCCAATTCCCTTGCATGCTCACATCCATACCATTGATACAAGTAAAAACACAAAGTGCTCCATTTGGCAACTGGTAAGAAGAGGGACTTACCTTGTGGCTGTGCCAGTATTGAGTATGGTGCTGGAGGGCTGCCTATGTTGGATGTACATAGTACACTCCCTATACATGGTCAAGCACAGGTAGTGTCATGTTTAGCATCCCTTTTACTGTATGTGCGAGTCAGAGAGAGGTGTCATTCCCTGGGTCCCTACTGTGTCAGTGTATGTGCTATGCGTTGCCTCTTTGCCAAGGCCAGGGCATACTGGGCATGCCTCCTTCTGCCTACTGGGGCAGGCTCAGGTTGTTCCTCCTCTGAGTCACTCTGTGCCTGAGCAGGCCTTGGCAATGGTGGGGGGCTGTGTGGCCCTGCCCCATGCTGTTCCTGCTGCATCTGTTTCCACAGCATCATATTCTGTAGCATGGCACATACAATGACAATTTGAGTACATGTAGCTGGTGAGTACTGCAAGACTCCACCAGATGTGTCCAGGCACCAGAACCATGACTTGGGCATCCCAAACACATGCTCTATTATAATTCTGGTCTGTGCGTGTGCCTCGTTATGGAGTTCTTGTTCAGGTGTGTGTGCATTTCTGATGGGTGTTATCAGCCATGAATCCAGTGCATAACCAGCATCCCCCATTAGGTGACTGTAAGGGATGTACCCATTGGCAAATCTCTTGTACAGCTGCATCTGATGCCAGATGTGGAATCGTGATAGCTTCTAGGGCAGCTGCACACACATTCATTATAATGCCCTGGGCATCGCACATGACCTGGCAGTTGATGGAGGGGAAGCCATTGTGGTTGATGTAGACTCTACACCACTCAACAGGTGGTGCTTTGATGCATATGTGCATGCAGTCTATAGCACCATCTACCTCAGGGTATTCTGCTATTTGGTGGCAGAGACGCATATTGCTGACCAACACCTGACGGGTGTTGAGGAAATATACATGCTTACCAGCATGTGCTGACATGGCATCCAGGAACTGGTGGAGTAACTTGGATACTGATGCCTGTGAGATCCCCATGATATCCCCAGTTGGCCTTTGGAAGGTACCTGTGGCTAGTATTCTTAGGCCTACACCTACCTTTGTATCCACTAGGATGGGTTCCCCTCTGTTAGTTCTGTGTGTCTGGCATGGCTGGCACAGCTCAACAATTTGCTGTAGAAGGTCCCTGTCCACCCTATAGTGCTCCACTATCTACAGCTCATGTAGCCCCTGGTAGGTTACCCTGGTCTGTACACTCTTCTCCGTCTCCTCACTGTGGATTGGTCGACAGCATTCTCATCCTCACCTCCCTCAGCCTCTTCCACATGTTGATGTATGACAGCTGCTGCAGCCCCTCTCATTTAGTTGTTTTTGTTTGTTAACACTTCTCCACTTGTATACACCAGTGGTGCAGAGTATGTGGAAAAAAACAGAGGGAAAGGTGTTTGCATAGCTTATAGTAGTGTTCTGGGCTGGGCTAGGCTGCTGCTTGTGCAATTGGCTGATTCTGATACATTTCACCTGCCAGCTATGCTAGTTCTCCTTGATTACCTTCCTACTGATGTTTTCCCTTTCCCATTGCCTTCCTGTTTAACCCCGGGGGCAGGCCGCACAAACACATTGCTCAAATGTGCACAGAGCTGCTTTTTCCTGGTTAACTTTTTTTTTCCTTTAAAACCCGTTGTGCGGTGCGCACACCCGCTTAGGCAATGTAAAAAGTGCTAGGCAGCCTCAGACACACCCCCTTGCTTAGCTCTGCTAAGCTAATGGCAAACCTGAGCCACAGGACTCCAATCCGCTTACAGTATGCCTGACACACACCCCTATGATGTCAGCTAACTCTTAGGCTTGAACCAAGCTATTCCTGCACTTACACTGTTGGGTGCTGACTAGCATTGAAGGGAAATCTGGGATTCAGTATCATTCCCCTCATTTGCATAGGATTGCCTGCTAATGCATAGTTACAGGTCCCACACTGAGCCCCCCCCCCTTAGCAACCACTATTCACTGGCTATGTTGTCCTCTACCTGCCATTGAGTATAATGGCAAAATAGTGATTTTGGTTAGACTGCTTATTTCAGGTTATTTTTTATACTTTTGGCCCGATACCATTTGCGTGCAGTTGTCCTACACTTAAACAGCCAAAATCAGTTAAAAAAATAAGTTTGTTTTTTTTTTGAAACTGTTTTCCATGCCAGTGGTCATATATTTGGCCATTGGCATGCTTTACATGTTATACACACCCTTTATTTGGAGCTGTCATGGCTCCGTTTTGTAGTTTGCAGAAATGTACTCAGTTACTAACCGAGTACATTTCTACAAATAACACTAGTCCTGCACGGCCAGCTGCCAGCTTTCTGGATCACAAATTCACCTCATTTATATGGTTTTCACCTGCAAATGGAGGTAATTTGTGTACAGGAGCTGCGTCCGTGCAGGAATAGTGCAGGACCGTTCGTGCACGTCCCTGCAGCTTATTCCTGGATCACACGGCAGACATATTGCCTCCTTGAGCTCCTGCGCTGTTCCTGCACACTGTGCAGGGCTTGCTGAATCCAGGGGGTGATCTATATTCTTAATTTATTATCTTTAGAACTATCTTTTTTATGTCCTAATGATATAATAAAATGTTTAGCTGACACTTAAATGTTTTATTTTCACTTCTATGTGAAGGCGTTAAACACATATCTCCTATAAAAATCATTCTTGAGTACAGTGAGACCAGAAAGTTGCAACATTTCTAATAAACAAATGCATAAAAAGCATGGGTCTTTGTATGGACATGCAAAACAGTTCATACAAAAATGTTCAATTTAAAGTATATGACGTTTACTACATTATATTGATTGTTACTGCTTATTTAAGTGTGGCAATGAAACTGAAGGTATGTTGTCTTTATCTTACAAAAGCAGCTGTTCTTCACATTGTTTGCATATAATACATCGATCATTTTGCCTGACTGTAGATAAATAAATCAAATGTGTTATTAGTCAGATACATTCAAAGAAATTTGATACAGGTATTGCAGCTTGACCATTCAGTGAGAGATGTGGTAACTCAGCACTATAGGGAAATGATTAACCTTGTCAGTTACTGCTGTACAGTCCATGAATGTGATATACGTCTACTCCAATTGGCTTGGCATTATCGAATGTATTGTAAATGAATGTGCAGTTTACCATTATCCAATGTATTGTAAATGAATGTGCAGCTTAGCATCATCCAATGTATTGTAAATTAATGTGCGGCTTAGCATTGTCCAATGTATTGTAAATGAATGTGCTACACATCTACCCCAAATGGCTTAGTATTATCCAATGTATTATAAATGAATGTGCTACATGTCTACCCCAATTGACTTAGCATTATCTAATGTACTGCCAATGAATGTGCAGTTTAGCATTCTCCAATGTATTGTAAATGAATGTGCTACAGGTCTACTGAATTGGCTTAGCATTACCCAATGTATTGTAAATGAATGTGCTACACGTCTTCTGAATTGGCTTAGCATTATCCAATGTATTGTAAATGAATGTGCTACACATCTACCCCAATTGGCTTAGCATTGTCCAATGTATTATAAATGAATGTGCTACACATCTACCCAATTGGTTTAGCATTATCCAATGCATTGTAAATGAATGTACTATACGTCTACCCCAGTAGGCTTAGCATTATCCAATGTATTGTAAATGAATGTGCTACACATCTACCCCAAATGGGATAGTATTATCTGACGTATTGCAAATATACAAGGCATTAATTATCTGTATGTATATTTACTGTTTGCTTACTGTTGTAGTCATACTGTGTAATTCTTTTGTAAAGCATCAACATGCATTTGATAATGTCTTATTATGTATAATTTCTAAACTCCTTGGCCCAGGTAATTTCTGAATAGGGTGTTAGAACCATTCTATCTATCTGGTTAACAAATGGAAATAAAATAAACAAAAAATAGTGATTTATATATCATTTTTAATTAATCAATTCATTTTATTTATTTGTTTGAATGTTTGGTTATTTATTCTTAGTCTTTCTTTATCTTCTGAGAAGTAGTTCATTAATTCTGCATTATATTTTGAGTCACAAGTTTTTGTTTTTGCAAGAAGATTCCCCTGTCTATAATTTCATGTTTGCAGGTAAGCTCATAGCTCATAAGCTGTATTTGAAAATGAAAAGAGAAAATCATTTTATATCACCTTGGACTATAGACTGCAAAAAAGAAGACAAAAATTAGGAAGAGAAATATAACTATGAAACATTGATTTCTAGAGGAAGGAGAACACTTATGATATGCCTGACAGAAATAAGTAATAGCATTTTACACTGGGTATAGCATAGATTTTGTAATACTGTAGACATGCTATATATCTACAGTCAAGAGAAAGTTACATATTTGATTTCTTCCCCATACATTAATCTTAGTCAGTCCAATGGACATGACAGAATCAGATTATTTATAAAATGGCGAAGGGCATTTGAAACAAAGGCAGTGGAAAGCAGAACCTATAAGAAATAGTAAATATGTGTCAAATTACACAAAATGGAATAAAACAGGATGGCTTCCCCTAAAATCCGAAGTAGGGCCACTGAAAGCTTTCCTCCATAACACACCTACATGTACATGAATACACTCATGGACACAAGTACAGACACACACACACACACACACACACACACACACACACACACACACACACACACACACACACACACACACACACAAAGAAAAGGAAATACTGAAATGCAAGGAAAGGTACAGCAGCAAAATGTTGCTAACTGATATCATACTACAATTATAAGAATAATAATAATAAATGTTTGACATACTTTGCTGGCATCACAGAACACAGCATACTTTTTGGTGCTGATTACTTATAGCATGTGATTAGAAGGGTTTGCAATCATGTGATAGAACTGCGGTTAACGGAAACTCAAATGGACAGATTCATTGTCCCAGAGGCCCTTATAAACCTAGCCAAGAATTTCAACCATGTTCTCTCAAAGTCAGCACCTGTTTCCCCTGTCCAGCGGGGACACAGGTGGGGTCTCAGGGGTGTATTTTCTGTTTCCCATCCAGTCGTCCAGGTTCCTGTTAAAGACGGCTAGAGAGGTACTCTGCTTGACATGGAGAGGGAATCTATTCCACAGATGGAGGAGTCTTTGGGACACAAATCAATCTCGCCAACAAGTTCTATTAATGTCACAGACCAGGTTAAGGCCTTGTGTGCAGGTTGTGTGAGTAGAGTTTGACTTACAGTTATATGACAATTCCATCAAGGCTGGGTCTGAGATGGCCTTGTATGCCAGACACAGGTGACCTCTGAGCAGTTTGTACAAGACTGAATAGAGGGACAAGGCTTTTAGCCTATCCATACAGGATAGGTGTTTGAGACCCTGGATTTTCCTGGTCAGGAACCTCTGTGGTCTCTCCAGATGCTACATGTGTTTGGCAAGGTACATGCCGAAAGGAGCATTGTACTCAATAATGGGTCTGATAAGGAAGGAGTACAGGGATGTTATGACCTCCTTGTTCTTGGATGAAATACCCTTATTTATGAGGTGGGCCATGTAGAAAGCCTTCCGTACAACAGAGGCAACATGGCGGTCAAAAGTCAGGTTGCTATCAACCTGGGTGCCCAAGTCCCTCACAACTAAATGCGTGCTTAGTGCATTGTTATTAATCTGATAATTAGTGGTATGCCATTTTCCCAAAAGGGAATAATGAAGCATTTCTTGGCATTCAGTTTGAAGCCATTCTTCTGGCACCAGTCATTACTTTGGGTAAGGCCTACTTGCAGGATGTTCACATCACTAGGGGAATTTAAGACAGTGCCCAGGTTGCAGTCATCTGCAAACTTGGTCAGCCATAGACCACTGGTTTTGGCTTGCACCTCAGGAAAGTATATCCCAAACAGTAGAGACCCCAAGACCAATCCTTGGGGTACACCACTCATTTAAGGTCTATTACTAGAAGTAGCTTCCCTTATTTTGACTGAGTGGGTTCTGTCACTGAGCCAGTTAGCTACCCATCTGGTAACATATGGGTTGATGTCTAGCTGGGAGAGTTTACCTATTATGCCCAAGTGGGGAATAGTGTTGAAGACTTTGGCTAGGTCAAGGTAGGTGGTGTACACTGTCTTCCCCCTCGTCCATGGCTTTGGTGACTGTTTTGAAGAAGTTGAGCAACTTTAACAGTCATGATATACCCTTTGAAAAAAACAAACTGTGTGGGGTCAAGCATTTGGAGGTTGCCAATGTCCTTGTTTATAAGGTCCATGATAATGCATTCTATGGCCTTGCAGATCAGGCTAGTTAGGCTGATGGGCCCATAACTGCCTGGGTCAGTGGATGCTCCAACTTTGTGTAGAGGGATGACAGTGGCTGTCCTCCATTCAGCTGGGATGAAGCCGGTGCTCAGGCTTTGGTTGAATAGGGTGCCTAATGGAGCTGAGAGCTCATGCCTGAGTTCATATAGGATACAGCCAAGGATGTTATCGGGTCCCATGGAGACTGTATTTTTTACCTTTGAGAGGGCATTAAAGCCTGCTCACTGGTGATGAGGGGAAGGGGCAGGTGATGGGTATGTCCTGGTTTACTGATGGGGGCAGGGGGTGAAGTTTTCACTGAACCTGTCTGCCAGCAGGTTGGCTATATCTATGGCATTTGTGTATGTGGTGTTATTGACCACCAGTTTAGAGCAGATTTGGGTGCTACCTTTGAGACTGCGGACATATGTGAAGAAGGCCTTGTTATTGTTCTTAATGGATGTGGCCAATTTGGACTCAAAGTTAGCTTTAGAGGATTTCACCAGTGAATTATTTGCTTGTTTAGACAAAGGAGAGATTGCTTCCAACTTGGTAACTGCTTTTTCTAGGTCCTGGACAGCAATTATTTCCTTTTATTATAGGGTTTTTATTGCTGCTGTCCATCAGACAGGTTTACTCTTCCTTGAGGAAGATGATTTTGTCCTGTCAGGTATTGTTGAGTCCATACAGCTATGTAGGTGCTCATACAGTTTTTTAGTGTAGGCTTGACATTAGTGCTAGTTCCAACTGAAGGGGTAGTGGCTGTGAAGCTAGCTGCTTATACCTGCTCTGAGGAGACTGTAGTCAGCTTTGGAAATGTTTTTTTGTTTGACCTTGATGGGGGTGGGGGGCAGGGGAGATGGTGACTTCAAAAGTGATCGCTTTATGGTCGGATCTTACCAAGGAGGATGAAAATGTAGGGGTTGCTACAGTGGCTACTCATGTTGGATAGGATGAAGTCCAGGATATTTTCACCTCTCATAGGGGTGTCTATCAGCTGATCCAATGCACTGGCACTGACAAAGTCAAGGAATTCCTGGGCATTCATGTTTGGGCTAGAATAGTTCTTCCACTCTATGATTGGGTAGTTAAATTCACCCAGGATCAGGGTAGAGGGTTGAATCTTGATGGATTCAAGTAGGTCCAGACAGGTGGAGTGGGTGTCCTGAGTCATGGTTGGGGGTCTGTAGCTAGCTATGATTTGAATAGGTATTTTTTCAACAGTTAACTGCACTTGGAGTGTCTCCTGTGCGTCATACCGTTTGACCAGCCTGGAGGTGTGTATGAAACAATTTGACTGAAAACCCACTTGACTGAAAGCTCATTTCACTGAATTACAAATGACAGAAAAGTGTAGAAGTGTAGTGTTAGAAAAATATGTACTTATATGAAGTGCTAGTTTAAAAGCAAACAGTATGTAATGCATTTTATTCTATTTTACAATATGGCAGTAAGAATGATCTTACATGTAATTGCTTGAAGCTTTGGAGCTGCAGTGTGATTGAACTCTGACCCTGGCAGTAGCCAGCTCAGCAAGCTTATGTTTTTCACTAATGATTATCTGCTGGGTCAGGAAAAAGCATGTATCTTCCTTCCTCTGAGATAGTTGGCCTTGTGAATATTATCAGCACAGCTGCTAGAAGTTAATGTTGCAAGAAGGAACAAAGAAGCGTATTAAGAACCAAGCTGACTATTGTATTCGAGCAGGACTGAAACCTTGAAAGAGCAACATTTACAGAAAGACATTATAACTGACCAGGTGCCTTGCAAGGCTGTATTATTCTCATGGGAAAACTTTTAAAAAGTATAACCTCAGCACTTTCTTATGAATAGAATATTGTAGACTATAGTGATGTAAGTGCCCTGTGACTGACCACGTCAGTAAGGTGGGCAAAGCTGATTGTAAATACTATAAAATATTGAATACTTCCTGAATGTAATTAGTCAAAATTCTATACTTGTATTGTATAGTCTTTTGCCTCCTGGTGTACACTAGTAAAACGTTTGAACTTGAACCTCCTGTATTATTGACTGTTATTTAAAAAAAACCTGATGATTTTACAGTCTGTTTTAATAATTTTACCGACATTTTGGTCCTTCTTAGCCAGAATTCCCTTGGTAAGCTACAGATCAGAATACAACGGTGGTGGAGAAGCTGCACAGGAGAAGTTACCGAAACATGGTTCTTCTTGAAGTGAAAAGACCTCCGACTAAATTGTCGTGTGTAAAGAGGCTGGCCACTTTCTGATCTGTGGCTGAAGAGCGGAAAACTGGCCCCCAAGAAGAAAACGTGCAGTCATAAACGGGAGGCTCAGGTAGGAAGAATTTCCCTCTTTGCTTTTGTTTTAGATCAGGGACCAGGCTACAGTATAATGTTACCAAGATTTGTTTTAACAGATCAGGAATGAATTGCAGTACTGTATATTTGGTCATAGATCAGGAAAACAGAATAAAGTAGACAGTCATTCTAGACAGGACTGAACAGAGGGAAGAAGATACCACGTGGTAAGAAAAGGGTTACGTAACAGTCTTTTTAAGACATGGGAAATCAGTGCACTAAAAAATCGCGAGACCCTCCCCTAACTGATGACGCAAAATATATGCAATTGCAACGAGCAGATAATATAAGATACTATACAAAATGGGTTAACAAGTACGAATTTGATGGTAAATTAAACAAAATTTCGTTAGTTAAACTTTTAAAACAGTTAAAATCTGACGCAGAAGGTCAGGCAAAAAAACAACGACAGTTAGGCATTCCTCAGGCACATAGGTGGATTGAGGAAGTGAACCGAAGGGAACAGAAGATTAAAAATACAAAAGCATTATTTTTAGATAAAGAGGATAATAATACAGTAATAGCTACGGCCCCTCCCCCTCCGCCCCCTCCGATACCTTTTTCAGGATATGAAGCAGGAGGACAAGCCAGTCCTCCTCCACATTATCCTGAGATTGCAGGGGCATTGAAACAACCATTCATAAGAGAACCTATTGAAACTAGATCCCGAACATGAAACACACTTAGGGATACAGATTTATATCAAATAGGGAGAGATTCACTAGAAGAAAGTGAAGAAATCTGTCCACTAATCGAAGTACCAAACCCTCAGGCAGGACAGGAAGGACAGGACCCAATTCTCCTAGTGTATAGACCATGGACACCGGAAGATATCCGAAAAGCTACAGAGGGAATCCCTCATCCAAACATTAATCATGAGAAGTTTATACAAGATTTACAAGGTATGAGACTAAGTTACCACTTAAATGGGGAAGAAGTGGAGAAGGTAGTTAGACAAATTATAGGTCCAGACTGGCACATGATTTGTGGCACCTGGAACGCTCGTGACGGACAGCTCAAGCCACTCCTACATAGTGACACAGAGCTAGATACCAGAGTGAAAGGTCTTACAGACTGAATCTCTGAGAAATGGAAACCTAGAGCAGATTGGACTTGTATTAACCAATGCATACAACAAGATAATGAAACTGTAGATGGATACTATGGTAGATTATTGGAATGTTTTAATAACCATAGTGGTATGCCTATTCCCGAGAATCAGAAGAATGATAGTTCATATGAACAGCAGTTGAAAAATGCATTTTTGAAAGGTTGTATTGCCCCTATTAGTAGCTTTATTACAAAACATATGATAGATCACCGAACGAGTAGGCTATAAGCCCTACTAGAGTATGCTAGGCATGCTGAAAGACATTTTAATAGTAAAAAGAAGAAGAAAACGCAAGTCTTCACAGCTGAAGACGGAGCAGAAGTCTTTGTAGTACAGTCAAATAAAAAGGGTAAGAAAAATACTCACGGTAATAAATATTCTGGCAAAACCTTAGAGGATTTAGAAGAAAGAAAAAGGAAAGGTGAGTGCTTTAAGTGCGGCAAAAGAGGACATTTAGCAAGGGATTGCAGGTCAAATAAAAAGACGACTACCGAAGAAAAAGATAAAGGTGATGAGGATTGACTATATGATAGTGATAACAATCAGAACTCATCAGGAAAGGTTAATAGACAAAAAGAAAATGTAAATGTAGTAGAAGGGATAGAGGAAGTCCAAACAGATGCAGAGGATGATGAAAGTGAAGTTTTAGACTTAGCATTATTGAGCTTGGAGCTCTATTTGGCAGACACAAAACCGGAAGTTACACTTCTAGTGGAAAGAAGAGAAGTGAAATTCTTGTGTGACTCGGGAGCGTCACGAACTTTGATACACCCTTCAAAGTTGCCAGAACACTCTGAATCACCTGACTATATATTAGTGAAAGCAGCAAATGGGCAGCTATATAGGGAACCACTTTCCCATGATATAGCAATAACTGACCCTATTTCAGGTATGAACCAGAAAAGTAAAATAGTGGTTTCTGCGAAATGTCCAGTAAACTTACTGGGGAGAGACCTTATGCAGATTTTTGGAATAGCAGTAGTTCCAACCATGCAGGGTACGGAGGCACAGAGACAAATGGATACTTTTGTAGTGCGATTGGAGGGCGAAGCCTATTATTGGTACAGCCAGGACTTAGTTACGACTGGTCCAGGGGCAGTGACCAAATAACTGATGAACGTAGCCATCAGTAAGGTATCCTCCCTTAACACTGATCAGCAGCATTTGTTACATTGTACTCTATACTACTGTATGCCTTGGAATCGGCTCCATTGGCTGATTTAATATTTAAAAAACCAATGGCAGCACAAGATGTATTGCAATGGACACCTGAAGCAGAAACAGCTTTCTGCAGACTAAAACAATTGATGGCTTCATCATTAGTTTTAGGACTCCCTAATTACCACAAAAGATTTTTTCAAACTGTAGATTGTAAACAAGGATATATGACGTCAGTTTTGACGCAGCAGCATGGAAGTAAGCAACGCCCCATAACTTACTATTCATCACAGTTAGACCCAGTGGCACGGTCTTTGCCACATTGTGTACAAGCAGTAGTCACAGCTGCAATGGCAGTACAGGCTTCAGCCTCAGTGGTGTTATTCCACCCTCTCACTTTGAGAGTGCCTCATGCAGTCGCAATAATTTTACTACAAGAAAAAATAGCATACCTGTCTCCTGCTAGGCATCTTTCTTGTATGACCATATTGCTGAGCCAACCTCATATGGCAATTGAACGTTGTACAACATTAAACCCATCAACGTTACTTCCGACTCCTGTGGATGGCACACCACACAGTTGCCTGCAGAAAATTGAGCAAATAACTTTGCCTAGACAAGATCTTACTGTTATACCTTTGGATGATGCTGAAGTAACATTTTATGTGGACGGCTCATGCAGAAAGGGTCCTACAGGGAAGAATCTAGTAGGGTATGCAGTAGTCACAGATACAAAAATTTTAGAAGCACAACCCCTGCAGCATAACTTGTCTGCTCAAGCAGCAGAACTGATAGCCTTAACACGAGCTTGCACTCTAGCAAGAAACAAATGTGTGAACATATATACTGATAGTCAGTATGCCTTTTCTACAGTGCATGTTTTTGCACAGCAATGGAAGAACAGGGGAATGATAACATCCACTGGAAAACCAAATAATCATGAGCAACTTATTTTGAATTTATTGGATTCCATCCAGTTGCCTACCAAAGTAGCTATTTGTAAATGTGTAGCTCACACGAAACAACAGGATCCGATTTCAAAAGGTAATGCACGAGCTGATGCAGCTGCCAAGCAAGCAGCTTTAGACTCGGAAACTTTACTTTTAAATGAGGAATTACAGCCATCTGAGATTTTAGATCTAGAAATGTTAAAAACAATGCAGACATTAACTACGAAAGCAGAGAAACAAAAATGGGAAAGACGAGGTGCGATCCTCGAAAACGGACTGTGCATCTCTAAAGAAAAAAAGCCAATATTGCCATCTAATTTATTTAGATATGCAGCTTTGTTGAGCCATGGGCAGAGCCATGTCTCAACAGGGGGGATGGTACAGTTAGTAAACAGAGTATTCCAAACATACGGGTTTACGAATTACACACAAAAATTTTGTGCAGCATGTCACATTTGTAATAAACACCATGCACAAGGAGCATTCAAACCCAAGCAAGGGAGTTTTCCTACACCACCATATCCATTCCATACTATTTGTATGGATTTCATAGAATTGAATAAATGTGAAGGGAAAAAATACTGCTTAGTGATTATAGATATGTTTTCAAAATGGGTGGAAGCCTTTCCAACTAGAAATCCGGATGCAGCAACAGTGGCAAAGGCCCTGGTAAAAGAAATAATTCCTAGATTTGGCATACCGGAAAGAATCTATAGTGACAATGGGACACACTTTGTCAACCAGACAATCCAACAACTTGGGAAATTCTTTGGGATCTCCTTGAAAAATCATTGTGCTTACCACCCCCAGTCAGCAGGACTGGTGGAGAGATATAATGGGATTTTGAAAAATAAGTTAAGGAAGTTGATAAGTGAGACTCAGAAGAATTGGATTTGCTGTTTGCCTTTAGCATTGCTGAGCATGAGAACAGTTCCAAATGTAAAGGGCTTGACCCCCTTTGAAATAATATTTGGGAGGGCATATTATGTGCCACAGTGGAAAGCTCTCATGCCTGCAGAGCTGGAGGCTGACAGCTCATTAGCTAATCATATGAAAAAATTGTTAACCAATAAGACTGTTTTGCAGTTGAACTCTTTTTCAGATAAAGAACAGATGAAACCGGAAGCGGTGCTGACACCGGGGTCCTGGGTTTGATTGAAGGTTATCAAAAAGAAAAATTGGACAAGTCCGAAGTGGGAAGGTCCATACCAGGTACTGTTGGTGACGCCTACTGCAGTAAAGGTTGCTGAGAGGTTGTCCTGGGTTCACCTGACACACTGTAAACTGGTAAAGAACCATTTCTTTGGGGTTGATTTGCATTCTTATACACTTTGCTCCTGGCCATCCTGCTTTTGTGGTGCATCAGGATGGCCAGGAGCAAAGTGTATAAGAATGCAAATCAACCCCAAAGAAATTGTTTAACTATCTTGCTAATTATACACCTATTGACTATGATTGTGGTGACTTGTCTCTTGTTGTGGTTTTTCTTGCATATAACCACACAAATGAAATTGACAAAACATGATGAACTGTCTATAGACTGGCATCCAAACTTTAACACATACTTGGCCATGAAGCGTGTATATGTAGAGACTATGAACGTTTCGAACTGCTGGGTTTGTACTGCTATACCGACAGCATATGGAGGACTTTTGATGTCCGCTGTCCCTTTGGGGATAAATGAAACTTGGGAAAATTTACTTTTTGACACAGGTTCTGTGAGATCACAGGACAAAGTTGCATTGTATTTACCCATTACACAGAAAGGTATTGTTTGTTTTTATAAAAATGATACACTCCAAGTTGGTTGGAGTAACTGTAACATAACTGTATCTTACAAATGCTATATTAAGGCCAAAGATAAAAGTATTAGTTGTAGCACAAATTATGATTCATATTTGAGCTTAATGAAAACAACGATAAAAGATGTGCAGAAAAATCCTGAATTGCATAAACAATTATCTGTTGTAGACAAGAAAATGTTTCATTCAGAGTTAACCCGCATCAGTACTAAAGTAGAAAATTGTTATTTTGTTTGTGGGAAAAAGGCATATAAATGGTTACCTGAGAATTGGTCCGGCAGTTGTTTTTTGGGTTATCTGGTTCCAGCTATAAGGCATACTGCTGAATTGCCTCTGGGTAAGATACGGAACGTAAGAGATGTAGCCCAAAGTACTGGGAATTCAGTCAGAAAACCCGCTAATCCAGTGGGTAAGATCGAGGCTGGCTGGAAAGACCATTCATCCGTGAAAGATAAAGAAAAATTGACTCATATGGACTTAAATGACAGTGTTATATCCTGGGCTGGAATATTCCCAGCCTATGGAGCAGTGAAATCAATCTGGGAGCTGAGAAAATTGTCAAAACTTCTCGAAGTAATGAGTAATGCAACCTTTTCCACTCTCGAACTTGTAACTGATGAACTGAATGCAATGAGAACTGTTGTGCTACAAAACCGAATGGCTCTTGACTTCACCCTAGCGGCGAGAGGTGGTACGTGCGCGCTTATCAAAGAAGAATGTTGTGCGTACATACCAGATAATAAACACGAAATTAATGATCACCTAGAGGTAATACAGCAGGTATCGGCCATGACTGAACCAGGCCCAAACCCACTGACAAACTTTTTCCAGAGTCTGTTTGTTGGGTGGGGTTCAATCCTAATGAATATTTTGATCGCCATTTGTGTTGTTTTGCTCATACTAGGAGCATGTGTCTGTTGCGGAATACCCTGTATGAAAAGATTAGTTAGAGAATTTGTTGACATAACTGTAACTGAGACTATGTACCAAGACATTGAATTGGATCTATTAGTTCCAAATGAAATTCTTTCTGAAATATAAAACAAATGACTTGCCTAGTTAAAAATCTCTAAGAGGAGAAGGCTAGGGAATGAAATTATATTGTTTATGTTTCCGAATAGAATAAAAAGTATTAAAAGGAAGGAGAATGTTAGAAAAATATGTACTTAAACATATATGAAGTGCTAGTTTAAAAGCAAACAGTATGTAATGCATTTTATTCTATTTTACAATATGGCAGTAAGAATGATCTTACATGTAATTGCTTGAAGCTTTGGAGCTGCAGTGTGATTGAACTCTGACCCTGGCAGTAGCCAGCTCAGCAAGCTTATGTTTTTGACTAATGATTATCTGCTGGGTCAGGAAAAAGCATGTATCTTCCTTCCTCTGAGATAGTTGGCCTTGTGAATATTATCAGCACAGCTGCTAGAAGTTAATGTTGCAAGAAGGAACAAAGAAGCGTATTAAGAACCAAGCTGACTATTGTATTCGAGCAGGACTGAAACCTTGAAAGAGCAACATTTACAGAAAGACATTATAACTGACCAGGTGCCTTGCAAGGCTGTATTATTCTCATGGGAAAACTTTTAAAAAGTATAACCTCAGCACTTTCTTATGAATAGAATATTGTAGACTATAGTGATGTAAGTGCCCTGTGACTGACCACGTCAGTAAGGTGGACAAAGCTGATTGTAAATACTATAAAATATTGAATACTTCCTGAATGTAATTAGTCAAAATTCTATACTTGTATTGTATAGTCTTTTGCCTCCTGGTGTACACTAGTAAAATGTTTGAACTTGAACCTCCTGTATTATTGACTGTTATTTAAGAAAAACCTGATGATTTTACAGTCTGTTTTAATAATTTTACTGACATGTAGGTAGTACATGATGGTGCCATTCCTGAGGATATGATTTGCTAAAAAAGTGAGTATAGAATAATGTGTGTGGACTGGCTATACCCCCATCTTGTCGAACCACCATATTTCTTCATGTTTGCTTTTGTGAACCAACACTGATTACTGCGTATGGTGCTTTTTCTTTTCTTAATGGTTGTGAGACTGTACAGTTAGTGTGTGTATGTGTGTGTGCGTGTATGTGTGTGTGTGTGTGTGTGTGTGTGTGTGTGTGTGTGTGTGTGTGTGTGTGTGTGTGTGTGTGTGTGTGTATATATATATATATATATATATATATATATATATATATATATATATATATATATATATATATATGTCTACTTGAAATCACTGACATGCCAAAACACCGACGACGAGAACACCGAGACCGGAAGATCGACAACTGAGATGACCAACAGTTTAAAAGCAGGAAACTTCACATGCCCTACAAACTACAATCCCACAATCAACAAAACAAAACAAATACCTTTTCCGAAAAACACACACACAACACAAGCACACCAAAAACTTTACAAACCTACACTAAACCTTACATACACAACTATCTATGCACTAACCTTAACCCAAACCCTTACCCTAAGGTCCGCCACTATCGCACACTCACCTAACCCGTGCCCTACCCCTAACTCACTTAACCCGCCCCAACCCTAAAGTCTGTCACTATCACACACTTACCTTACCCGCACCCTAACCCTAACTCACTTATCCCACCCCTAACCCTAAAGTCTGTCACTATTGCACACTTACCTTAACATGCCGGTGTTCTCAGCTTCGGGCTTTTAAACTGTCAGTCATCTCAGTTGTCGATCTTCTGGTCTTGGTGTTCTCGTCATCAGTGTTTTGGCATGTCAGTGTTTTCACCCATATATATATATATATATATATATATATATATATATATATATATATAGAGAGAGAGAGAGAGAGAGAGAGAGACAGCTTTACTATTGTATGATTGATTGAAACAATTTCAAATTCCAGAATGTGACCACAAGATTGTAAACCAAAAAATGTCAAGGACCACAGGAGCCAACAACTAGGCTTGCCCCTTCTTCTGGACTTGTTTCTATCTCCACACAGGTTGGGAGGTTTGATATTCGACATTGGTTGCTCCCATGGTCCTAGACATTTTTGGCTTATGATCAGTCAATTATGTTTATGGGATTATTTACACCCATAAAATCAGTCTTATGATACTGATATTTCCTAAAAAGTCTTGATCATAAAACAGGACCAAACAAAATACTAAATGCAATTAAACAATGGTGTTAGAATTACATAAGGGTGAACCCACAGTTATTTCTTCAACTTGTGATGTTCAGTTTGTCACAAAGAGATCTTCTATTTGACTACCTGTAGTAGCAGTACAAATTAATTAACTCATATTAAATTGAAGTAAATTGTCCAGAAAATCAATTGTGAGTTTCCTGTTGGATGAATAATCTAACCAACTCATATTTGAATAAATCAGAAGCTATGCTAGAACTCTAACTCCAAAAATTTAATAAATTCTTTGTGAGGGTTAAGAGTCCATGGAAGGTTTTTTATAAAGACAAATTAATCTTAAGGTGTTTGATCCAAAATATTAATGTATGTCAATACAAATGATCTTTTAAGTCAGTGTTAAGTTAATTTCGTATGTAAACTAAATAATTTCTATATGTCCTAAGACCTTCAATCTTGTTAGATCCAAGGAAGAATAATTTAGTCGTATCCCATGATTCAGTTATTGCTATTATTTCCTATTTCTTTTGTTGTGAGGCATGAAGTAACTCATTATATTTATTTGCTAAACCTCTAGCATTACAGTACTATAGTTTTAGAATATCATAAGGTCTTTGGTAGACTAAGACACTAGATCTATCAGAAAAAGTATTCCTGAAAAGAATTTAACAAAGTAACTCATTTATTATAGATAAAACTTGAATCATATTTACTTAAGTGCAGCATGTCATTTACAAACATTTGATATTCACAAATAAACTCTTCCCAATAAGTAACAAATGATATATCATGAGCTAAACATATAAATCTTAACTAATTGTTAAATAAGACAACTTAGAATACATATAGTCATTCAACTTCACACTTAGGATTATTTTACTGAACACAACCTTTAGTTTTACTTTCTAACACTTCAAAGACATATAATATTGCCACTTTCTTAAGATTTAATGGAGTTTTGTTCAAGTCATCAGCCTCACTGTGAATAAAGATAGTGGAATAAAATATATTTCCCTTTAATAGATTACTTAATAGATACAGTAAATCTGATAATTTCAAGTGATAGGCTACAAGCAGTCACATGAATAGAGTCTATATTCTGCAGTGGTCTCCTTATATCTTTTAATATTTATTCAGTTAGAAATAACATTTCTTCACTTTGTGACATATAAACCATTGCCATATCAGAAGCTTTATTGGCAAACCATCCATCCATTCTCAACCCCTTTTCCAATGTTTTGCACATGGGGTCAGGGTGTCACTTCTGCAGTGACAATCATCTCCGGGTGGCTAGCCCTGCCATGGTAATTCATTCGCACCATTCACTCATGCACACACTCTCATCTACAGCTAATTTTGACTGTACAATCCACCTACTGCATGTCTTTCGAATGTTGGAAGAAACCGGAGCACCTGGAGGAAACCACATGACTGCAGGGAGGGCGTGCAGGCTCCACACAGAAGGTACCCCAGCTGAAAATCAAACCAGACAAACTCGTGCTGTGAGGCAACAACACTAACCGCTGCATCACTGTGGTTACCCTTATTTGACAAACATTTGACATCAAATTGACATTTTTCTGAGAAATTATAATCAATTACCCTGCCAAATGCTCTTCTGTTAAGTGTTTTTTTTACAATAGATGTTCTATTTTTATCAACATTTTGCGACAGTTTCACAATATTTCCACTTTCATTAAAATTTATTACAATTTCAGGATACAACCTCATGGGTGGGGGTGAATAAAATTTGTCATCTAAATTGTTTCCATTGTCATTAGGGACACAAAAAGTTCCTGACAGAAAAAGTACCATGCTTGAAATCAAAAGAACCTTCAACAGCTGGCGTTAATTCGGAATCAATCAACTCTACAGGATCCCTATTGTTAGAATTGTGAGTAGCTACATTTGTAGTTAAATTACTATCTGAAACAGAAACCACACTGTAAATCATCATCTTGTTATATTCCTGCTCTGTACCTGGATAATCATACCAACTCCAACCATAAAACCTAACATTCTTTTCTGAAATAATCATACACACTCATCACTCTAACTGTATAGCCTTATAATCATTCTAATTTCTTCTTGTATATAACCTTTATGTATGTTATCGCCCCATTTTTGTATGTATCATTTGTATGACATTTGCTTCTTTTCTTTTGTTCATGGCTATGCACGTTTATGGAAACTTTTTGTATTTCACGAACACACTTCAGGTAGTTTGAGAATTGTAAACACATGCTATGGTTCTAATGTTTTATGCTTCAATATGTAAACATGGAGATTTTTGCTACATGCCTCTGCTGAAAAGAGATATTGTCAAGTCAGACTACTCACTCAACAAATGGAAATAACTAAATAACTAAATAAATAAATAATTTGCAGCTACAGCTTTCACTAAAGAGCAGTCAGGAACTCAGAGTTGAAGTGAATGTAGAGTGCATACATGGTGTGCCATTTCCCTCACATTCATGCCACTTTCGCATAGCAGAATTGCTGATGTTATCATTTTCACACCAGTCAATATGTTGTTTTACTGAGGGGCCATATGTTGCATAGCAAACAGCAAAATGGAAAATGGGAATGACCATGACATGCCAGTTATGTGACCTAGAACATAGCTAAGGCTTCCAATGGTATTGTGCGTGGCAAGGCATCCCGGTTGCACACTAAGGAATATAAAAACTTCCTTTATTTACTACATAGGGCCACCTGGAGTGCCTGTTATTGGACTCCTATAAGGATCTCCAGTAAAAGTTAGATGCCTGACCCTGTCTGACAAGTGCTTTCACTAATACCACCAGCATACCTTGCTCAGGTATGCAGTGCAAGCATCACTACAGTGACAGTGGAGTTGCCTTCCTCACTGTCTGAGCTAATGGGAAGAAGATGACAGAGTAAGGGCACCTGAGATGTATTGCAAGTATCTGTATGTAGTGGCTGCAGATGTTTTGTTTCCTAATTAATACATTGAAGACATGCAACTAAATGCCTACAACTGCTGCAGTGCTCAGAAAGGATTGAGAACAGTCTCTGTACCAAAAGCGAATGGAATGACTTCCCTGGCACCAGGGTGTATATGTCCTTAGTTTATTTATTTAAATGCTCATGCATCAAAAAATACATTTTTAACTGTACTACTTCTGCAATCATTACCTTCATATCCGTAAACCCTATTGTGGGAGATGTTGTTATATATACGTGTGTGGTTATATGGTTTCCTGAGCCTGGCTCATCATTTTTTCAGGTAGAGTGTGCATACCCATTTTTGTGTTAGGCCTGCACACATATGCCAGTGATGCAGTACATTATATGTACTGCAAGGCACTTAGTCATACTGACAGAATGATGTTTAGCACTTTGTAGGTAGAGTAGTATTAATATATTTGTGTGTGTGTGTGTGTGTGTGATGGGATAAGACTGTTTTTGAATCCCAGAGCATCTTCATAGAGTTGGGCTGAGCCAAACACTTTAATAATGAGGCACAAAGATTCTCATCTGGTACTGAATGAGACAAGAAGTTAACGCCATGGGCCAGATTCCAAAAGAGCTGCTCTCGACATCTATCTTCCCTGATTCTAAAAGACATGCTGTCAGTGTAAATGATTTACTTCAGTGTAAGGCATATCTATAAATAGGCATACTACAGGAACCATATTCCAAAACACCTACTGTCAGCCTGCTCTCAATGTAAGTGGCACTGGAGCAAGCCTTTTGGAATTGGGGCCTGTGTTTCCACAGTACTTGTCAAAGGCTGCAGTGTAGTTTCATGCATAGAAAGAACAGTTTGTGTCATGATATACGTCTCTATTTTTAAACCATTTGAGGTTATAGTATCATTTGTGAAACACATTTATGTAGCTGTAGAGCCTAAATACCACATAGGATCATATGATCATAGGAGGTTACTAGGCTAATGACCCTAGGGCCCTTACAAGCCTAGCCAAGTTTTACCTTTATTTCTACGATCAGCACCTATTACCCTTGCCCACCTATGTTCTTCTTGGGGTGAACTTACGGTTACTCATCCAATCATCCAGATTGCATTTGAGGAGGGCCAATGAGGTGCTCTGCTTGACATGAAGTGTGATTCTGTACCAAAGGTATGGTAACCACTGGGAGACAAATCTATCCCTCCAGTAGGTTCTATTAATGTCACATAACAGGTTAAGGTCATTAGAGTGAATAATTTGACTAACAGATATGCAGCATTTCCAGTAGAGATGGGTCAAAGATTGCCTTATATGCAAGGCAGACATCACCTCTGAGCAGTCTGTATTAAACAGAATAAAGTTGCAGTGATTTCAGATGGTCCTCATGGGACAGATGCCGAAGACCTTGAGTTTTCCTTCTGAGGAACCTTTGTGGTCTCTCCAGTTGCTGCAGGTGCTTGGAAAGGTATATACCAAAAGGGGAATTGTACTCAATTATTAGCCTGATGAAGGAAGAGTACAGGGAGATTCTAACTTGTTTTTTTCTGGAGGCAATGCCCTTACATATGAAATCAACAATATGGAATGCCTTTTTTACCACTGTGGAGACATGGTGATCAAAGGTCACTCTTACCGAAAGGGATAATAATACATTTTTTTTTGCAATGAGTTTAAGGGCATGACTTTGGCAGGGGTAATTTTTTTGTGTAAGACTCTCTTGTAGGATATTGATATAATTTGGAGATTCTATGTCTGCTCCCAGTTTGCAGTCATCAGCAAACTTTGTCAGCCACAGATCTTTTGTTTTAGCTTGCACTTTGGAGAAATAGATGCCAAACAGTAGAGGTCCCAGGACTGATCCCTCTGGAACACCACTGGTTACAGGTTTGCTGTTGGAGGTGTATTCCCCTATTTTGACTAGATGGGTTCTAACAGTGAGCCAGTTAGTGACCCATCTAATGATATTCCGGTTGATACTTAGCTGGGTGAGTTTGTCAATTAAGCCTGAGTGGGGGATAGTGTCAAAAGCCTTGACTAAGTCTCAGTAGGCTGTGCGCACAGATTTCCCCTCATCAAGAGCCTTGGTGACTGTCTCAAAGAAGTCAACTAGATTTAACAGGCATGATCTCCCTTTGTCAAATCCAGATTGAGTAGGGTCAAGTGTTTGGAGGTTACCAATGTCTTTGTTGATGGGATTCCATGATGATTCTCTCCATGGCCTTGTAGTTAAGGCTAGTTAGGCTTATAGGTCTGTAGTTCCTGGGGTCAGTGGAAGTGGTTTCTGCAAAGGGATAACGGTGGCCTTTTTCCATTCAGATGGGATGAAGCCAGTGCTTAGACTATGATCAAAGAGAGTACTCAATGACATTGCTAATTCTTGTTTGAGCCCATGTAGGATGCAGACTGGAATGTTATCAGGTCCCATGGATGCTGTGTTTTTGACCTTAGAGAGGGCATTCATGACCTGCTCATTAGAGATACAGGGTAGAGGACAGGTAGTAGGGATGTCTTGGGGTAAGTGTGCTGGGGAAGGGGGAGTGAAGTTTTCACAGAACCTGTCAGCTAACAGGTTAGCAATGTCCACAAGCTCTGTATATTTGGTATCATTAACTACTAGTTTAGCACAAATATGAGCCTTTCCTTTTAGGTTATGGATGTAACTAAAGAACGTCTTATGGTTGTCCTTAGTTAAGGAAGCTAATTTGGATTCATAGTTAGCTTTGAAGGACTTCACACTGAGTCTTATTTGCTTGTTTTAGCTCTTAAAGGATGATATAAATAACTTCATTGCACCTCCTCCCTATCCAGCCTCATTAGAGGGACATCTGTGTGTCTCACGATGGAATCACCTATGACAGACATGTTTAGCTTTGTGTTTTGCCTTAAGGGCATGACAGGTGAGACACTGCTATGTAAGCTGTTATGTGTATTGTATTCTGCAGAGGAAGTATTATGTGTAGCGTGCTTGTGTTTGTGTTTGAGAGGTCTCTGGTGTTTAGGTATGTTTTTGGTAAGGACTTCCGCATATGTAGGTATGTGTGATGTGGGTTTCGGTGGAGTAGAAGGTGAGGCGTGCATGCTGATGACCTGCTCATTTTCGTATGTATTGACTGGTGTGTGAGAGAGCATGGATTTGAGTTTCTGAATATAGTTGCATCTCTCACATGTTGAGTTTGTGTGGTCTAGAAGCAAAGAGTTGTCGTTGAACATGCGGCAGCTACTATACTGTCTCAGGATGCCCATGTCAACCAAGCTGGCTGGAGAAACTGTGGGAAATTGTACATCCATAAATATGAACAGAAAAAAACAGTTTGGTGAAACAGGCACAGAAATTGTTTTCATATCCTGATGTGATTTTCTAAGAGTGCTTACTAACTCTACCAAACATAACCTTGAAAATGTAATGCTGAAAAGATGTATGTAGCTTAAATATGTTTTTCTCCGTATGCAGCAAGGATAAATGTACATTTTCACCTTAAAATGTGTACAGTTTCTTTTTATTAATTTGCACTTTGGGAAATATAGCTTGTAAGAAAGACTAATATCCCCAATAACATTTACAGGGCCTTCATATAGTTATTTTATAAGCAGGGGGTTGATTGTTGAGTAACAGTCCTCCTTCGAACCTTCGAAACTAAATTATCAAAATTAAAGATTTTAGAAAGGAAACTGAGGCCAGTTCACTTACCTGGTTAGCAAATTAATAAATTAAAAACCAATGAAATGTGTTTTAATCTAATTAGTAATCAAGGCAAATCTTTATAGGTAGGAGATGAACTGAAAGTTACACATGCCCAAAAATTTAACTCTGAAATGATGACTTTTTTAGAATATACATTGCATACTAGATCTTATGAACCTTAGAAAGTACTGAAAAGGTTACACTTTTAATTCACTTTTACAACTTGAATAACTGCGAAATATTTCTAGGTATCAACAGTGGTGTTACAAAAAGTTATGGACAGATGATGCTTTAGTTACTTTTTCTTAATTTTAAAGTAGTGAACACTTTTGGCCTAGGCACGGGCTATGAGAGACAACATACTCTAGTGCTGGATTAAGTATGTTCTTTGTACAAGGGGCGTTTGTCTTAACTGAGTGGGTCAGAGATTTCATAGCATTGTTTAACCTGAGTCAACATTTTATTTAGCATTTCTTCTGTGTTGTAGGAAAAGATGTTGTGGTGGGGATCTATCAAATGCCCTAGCTATATGAAGTAATGAGTTGAAGATACAGTAGCACTACATGATGGCATGAATACTGGGAGGTGAGCCATAGGGAATCTTTGCAGAGTCCTGATATATGTATTACTTTGCCTCTTCTGACAATTAGATTATGATTAAGCTAAGTGAACACTTTGCTGAAGTTGTGGGGAGTGTCATATCAGTACATTTAGAGTTTTGTTCTGCCCTCTAAACAAACAGATCATCTTAATAAAGTGTGCCGCTGATGTAGATCTTGTAGATAATTTGTGAATGAGTTAATGAATGATGAGTATAACACTGTGTCTAAGACACAAACTTGAAGAACACCATTGATGGTTGTTGTGAGAACAAATTTTGAAGTTTAATGAAAACCATTGTAGAAATGGCCCAGTATACAAAGCAATGGATGGGGGCATCACCACAACCCTAGACTAGAGAATGTATGGACTAATTAAGTACATACATATTTGTACGTTCAGTATAGTGTTGTTAAGGTGGCATGTGCTGAATACAAGCCATGCCATTCTTTGTTTAAAATACTTGATTTCAGTTGCATTGTAAGCATTAGAGATTCTCATACATTTTGGGTAAAGGACAGCCTTTTATAATCAGCCTAAAGTCAATGATTTAAACTGAACCTAAGGTTTAAATTAGTCAGTACTTTGGGCTAAGGTGAAATGGAATGGTGTTTAAATCACAGTCCCTGTAATAAGGGATTGGTTAAATGCGTGCAGTAGCGTCTTAAGTATGAAACGTGTTGTTATTATTAGGAAGTGGGATGTAATTAATTGTCTCTGCATGGGACTTTATTAACATTTTTCAGGAAATTGTGTTGGGTGATTTTTGGATAATGTGTTTAAACAGGATTTTGAGAAACAATACAGGCTGAGTAGATCTACAGCATTCAAAAAATGTGGAGAGGGGTGAGGGTCTAAGAGACGTTAATATTTTGAAGTATAAAGGGGTATATAATATAAGGGGTTACTAATGACATTTTTTATATCAAAAGAGATTAGGATTGCTAAAATGGGCGGTTTGTCTGTCACGAATAGGTGTATGTCAGTGTTGTTCCCCTCATTCTAGCATGACTACATAGAGAATTGGATAATGGTTTTCTCTTATTTATAGAGAATCATACATTTCCATTTTTTCGGAGTTAATCTGTTCCGGACTGCTCTTTCAGTACTGCTTGTTCTCTTATGCTTTGAGTGGTTATAACATAAATTGTGTTTTGGATTGGAAACAAAGAGTTATATAAATAATACATAGTTATACTAGTGCCTTGTAGGATGCATAAATAAGACATGCTAATTGATAACAGTGAACTGAAAAGGTGCAGATCTAGGGCGGCTTAGTGTTTTGTCTTGAAATGAATGTTCAGAGAATATCTTTTCTTTCTTATCGTCAGGTGGGAAAGTAGAGGAAGGTGGTCACTAATGTATTTTTCTTTTTTGTAGTGTTGAGAAAGATAGAAAATGTAAATTCCTACATTAATAACTTTGTAAATACTTTTACTGCAAAGTAAAGACTTTATTATTTTATTTTAAATCGGTTGACCTTATTGTGTGCTTAGTTTTAAACTGCTGAGTGATGGTGATTCCTATTAAATGAGCGCAATATCATACAGATAGGTATAAAATAAGAGATGTCAGTGTGGTCAGTACTCAGCTGAATGGTGTTTAGGGCCTCACTTTGCACATCAGTATTGAGATAATCATTTTTATCATATTCATGGAAAATCTTACAAGGATGTTTTCTAGTTTTACACTAAGGAGATGACATACAAAATAAGCACCTAATGCTTATTTTTAAAAATTCAGTAACCAGCAGGGGGTGTTTTTGCTTAGAATTCAGATCCAATACCTCAAATTAACTTTTGAAACATAGAAAAACATTTGCTCTCAGAATCCTGTATTGTTTAGTGACTAACAGACAGGAACAAACAAAATGGAGTTTTACTGTGCCTGACAGTAAATTTGAATGTGTTTATAGCCAGTTTGTTGTTAAGGATAATGCTTGCCTCACATGCAGGGAAAACCTTTAGTTTCATAGTAGGCCATAACCTGTTGAACTAGAGTTTCACACACACACACACACACACACACACACACACACACACACACACACACACACACACACACACACACACACGCACACACACACACACACATACAAACATACCTTGTGACTGTCTTGGAGGCAAAGGATCATAGGATCACATGAAGTTACTAGGCTAATGGCCCTAGGGCCCTTATAAACCTAGCCAAGTTCTTACCCTTATTTCCACAATCAACAGCTATTGCACCTGTCCAAGAGGGACACAGGTGGAACCCCTGGGGTGAATTTAGGTTCAGTCATCCAATCGTCCAGAATGCATTTGAAGACAGCCAATGAGGTGCTCTGTTTGATATGAAGTGGAAGTCTGTTCCAAAGATGTGGTAACCTCTGGGAAACAAATCTGTCCCTCCAGCAGGTTTTATTAATGTCACATACCAGGATGAGGTCTTTAGAGTGAGTAACCCATGTACCATCTGACTTTTGGACATGAAGCATTTCCAGTAATGCAGGGTCAGAGATCACCTTATATGCAAGGCAGAGATCACCTCTGAGTAGTCTGTATGAAAAAGAATAAAGTGACAGTGATTTCAGATGATCCTCATAGGACAGATGGTGAAGACTTTGAGTTTTCTTTTGAGGAACCTTTGTGGTTCCTCCAATTGCTGCAGGTGCGTAGACAAGTACATAGCAAAAGGGGCATTGTACTCAGTTATTGGTCTGATGAAGGAAGAGTAAAGGGATGTAATAACTTATTTTTTCTGCAGGCAATGCCCTTACGTATGAGATGAGCAATATAGAATGCCCTTTTTACCACTGTGGAGACATGGTGGTCAAAGGTAAGGTTGCTGTCAACCTGTGTGTCCAGGTCTCTCACCACTGAGTGCGTACTTAAGGTTTTGCTATTAATGTGGTAGTGAGCAGGAACATTGCCTTTTCTGAAAGGAATGATAATACATTTTTTTTGCATTGAGTTTAAGGTCATGACTTTGGTACCAATCATTTGTTTGTGTAAGATCCTCTTGTATGATGTTGACATCATTTAGATACTCTATGACTGCTCCCAGTTTGCAGTCATCAGCACACTTTGTCAGCCATCGACCTTTAGTTTTTGCTTGTACTTTGGAGAAAGTGATGTCAGTGTGGTCAGTACTCAGCTGAATGGTGTTTAGGGCCTCACTTTGAACATTAGTATTGAGATAATCATTTCTATCATATACATGGAAAATCTTACAAAGATGTTTTCTAGTTTTATACTAAGGAGATGACATACAAAATAAGCAACTAATGCTTATTTTTAAAAATTCAGTAACCAGCAGGGGGTGTTTTTGCTTAGGATTCAGATCCAATACCTCAAATTAACTTTTGAAACATAGAAAAACATTTGTTCTCAGAATCCTGTATTGTTTAGTGACTAACAGACAGGAACAAACAAAATGGAGTTTTACTGTGCCTAACAGTACATTTGAATGTGTTTATAGCCAGTTTGTTGTTAAGGATAATGCTTGCCTCACATGCAGGGAGAACCTTTAGTTTCATAGTAGGCCATAACCTGATGAACTAGAGTTTCACACACACACACACACACACACACACACACACACACACACACACACACACACACACACACACACACACACACACACACACACACACGCACACACACACACACACACACACACACACACACACACACGCACGCACGCACGCACGCACGCACACACACACACACACACACACACACACACACACACACACACACATATGCAAACACACCTTGTGACTGTCTTGGAGGCAAAGGAACATAGGATCATAGGAAGTTACTAAGTTAATGGACCTAGGGCCTTTACAAACCTAGCCAAGTTCTTACCCTTATTTCCACAATCAACAGCTATTGCCCCTGTCCAAGAGGGACACAGGTGGAACCCCTGGCCTGAATTTAGGTTCAGTCATCCAATCGTCCGGAATGCTTTTGAAGACGGCCAATGAGGTGCTCTGTTTGATATGAAGTGGAAGACTGTTCCAAAGATGTGGTAACCTCTGGGAGACAAATCTGTCCCTCCAGCAGGTTTTATTAATGTCACATACCAGGATGAGGTCTTTAGAGTGAGTAACCCATGTAGCATTTGACTTTTGGACATGAAGCATTTCCAGTAATGCAGGGTCAGAGATCACCTTATATGCAAGGCAGAGATCACCTCTGAGTAGTCTGTATGAAAAAGAATAAAGTGACAGTGATTTCAGATCCTCATAGGACAGATGGTGAAGACTTTGAGTTTTCTTTTGAGGAACCTTTGTGGTTCCTACAATTGCTGCAGGTGCGTAGACAAGTACATAGCAAAAGGGGCATTGTACTCAGTTATTGGTCTGATGAGGGAAGAGTAAAGGGATGTAATAACTTATTTTTTCTGCAGGCAATGCCCTTACTTATGAGATGAGCAATACAGAATGCCCTTCCTACCACTGTGGAGACATGGTGGTCAAAGGTAAGGTTTAGCAGCATAACCCTGAGGTTGTTTCTAGATGGAGTTTTACATTGGGAATTTTGTTCTTGAGACATCATCATCATCATCATCAGCCCCCTTTTTTCCATTTTTTCTACATGGTGTCGAGGTATCATGTTAACTGTCACAAACTCTCTCGATTCAATGCCACACTCTTGCCTTCTTCAACACACATGCCTGATAATCGCAGATCTTTTTTCACACAATCCATCCATCTGTTTGCTGGATGTCCTTGATTCCTCTTACCTTCTTCATGTCTTTCCCAAATCTTCCTTACCCGATTGTCTTCTGCTTTTCTACACATGTGCCCAAACCACCATAATCTGTTCTCTTTGATCTTTTCTGCAATTGGAGCTACTTTGGCTTCTGCTCTTATGTCCTAATTTCTTCGTCTGTCCCACAGTGTGCATCCTACCACCTTTCTCAGACACTTAATTTCCATCACCTATAGCTTCTTCAACTGTTCTGCCTTTACTGCCCATGTTTCTGTACCATACAGTAGCACTGGTCATGCCAATGTTTTGTACACCTTGCTTTTCAGCTTCTTTGGCATTCTTCTGTCATAGACTACACCTGATACTCTATGCAAGTTGGCTGCAGCCTCTCTGATTCTAGCTTTGACCTCTTCATTCAGACTACCCTTCTCCTCAACCACCCCTCACAGATACTTGAAGCTGTTTACCTGTTCCGCTATCTTCCCTTCTGTCTCTATTCTCAGCTTCTTCTGATTTCCTCAATTTGCTGCCATTACCACCATCTTATCTGTGCTTAGTTTCATCCCATGTGCCTTCAGATTTGCATTCCATTCTCCTGTCCTTTGCTGAAGTTCTAGCTCAGAGTCTGCCTGTACTGCCACATCGTCTGCATACAGCAGCTTTGTTGATCTGTCCCCTCCAACCTGTTTGCTAATGTAGTCCATCACCAGTATGAACAGCAGTGGGCTCGGAGCTGAACCCTGATGCACACCCACTCCCACTGGGAACCCCTCTGTTAGGCTGAACACTGTTCGTACTTGAGTCACTAGATCCTTGTAGATAGCCTGCACTAATTCTACCAATGTTTCCGGGACTTCAAACCATCGCAGGACTGCCAGGACTAGCTTTCTTGGGACCTTATCATATACTTCCTCCATGTCTAGGAATGCCCAGTTGGACTCTGTTCTCATTTCTAGCTTCTTCTCAAGTATCCATCTCAGTGAAAACATTGGGTCAATTGTGCTGCATCCTGATCTGAATCCGAACTGTTCATCTCCCATCTTACATTCTACTGCTCTGCATATCCATTTATCAATCACTCTCTCCAGAACTTTCATGCAGTGTGGTAGGAGTTTGATCCCTCTGTACTGCCCACAGTTGTGGATGTCCCCTTTGTTCTTATACACTAGCACAAGTATGCTTATTCTCCAGTCATCTGGGATATGCCTTTCTCTTCACACTGCTATTAGTACCCTCAGGAGCCATTTCTCCCCTATCTCACCCAGCATCTTTATCATATCTGCTGTCACCTCATCTGAGCCTGCTGCTTTCCCTGACTTCATCTTCCTTAGTGCTGTTCTTACTTCTTCTAAGGTGGGTTCCTCTTCTTCTCTAAATGTAGGCTGTTTCTGGGGCAGTACAGCTTCTGTGGGGTTTTCTTCATTCAGAAGTTGCTGGAAATACTCCTTCCATCTGCCTTTGATGTCCTGTGGACTGGTAAGCAGATTGTTGCTGGCATCCCTTATGAAGGGTGTCCTACTATCTTCTGTATCTTTCTGTCTTTGTCTTGCAACCTGATATTGTTTCTTTGTGCCCCTTACAGAGTCACTTTCCAGAAGTTGGTAGAGTGCCTCCGATGCCCTATTGTTTGCTATTGCAACTTCTTTCTTAGCTTCTTTGTTAGCCAACCAGTAGTCCTTCCTAGCCTGGTCAGTCTTTTCTATCTCCCACTTCTTCCGGCACTCCTTCTTTCTTTTGATGACTTCCTGGACTTCTGCATTCCACCACCAACTTTCCTTATGTACCTTATTTCCATACCTGGCTTGGCCACATATCTTTTCTGTAGTCCTAACACATGCTGTTTTTAGGCACTGCCAATCCTCTTCAACTCCACCAATTTCCTCCTCTTATTGGGGTGTTAGAGCCCTGAGTAATTCCTTGAACTGCTGTACTTTCTCTCCAGTCATCTTCCAGGTCTTTAGCTTGGCCTCTGTTGACCTTAGAGCCTTCTGTGACCATTGCTTGCAGCTGATTGTGGCAACTGGTGTGGGCCGACTGTTTCACTGGAGATGACTTTGCAATCATGGATTTTACCCCAGTCCTTTTTCCTTACTAGGATGAAGTCTACCTGAGTTGCATGTTGGCTACTCTTGTATGTGATCTTGTGACTCTCTCTCTTTCTGAACCATGTGTTGGCTACTATCAAGCCATTTGCCAGAGAGAAGTTTAGAATGACTTCTCCTTCTTTATTCCTGTTACCCCACACATGTGGACCCAGACAGTCCTCATATCCTGTTCTGTATGTCCTGATATGTGCATTCAAGTCACCCATTATCAACACCAATTCATGCTGTCCTGCTTTATCTAGTAGGTCCTTCAACTGCTGTCTGAATGCATTCACTATCACAATATGCTGAGATTATAAATACTGCCCTATCACACTGGAGTTGGATTGCCATGAGTCTGTCATTAATTCTGATGATATCCCTCGCTGCCTTCTGAAGCCTCTCTCTCACCACAATTTCTACCCTGTCCCCCACCTGAGTAGTAGATTCTGGATTCCAAACCAAGTCATCATGTCATACACTTCCAAGTGGCATCCTGTCAGTGAGCTTACATTAAGCATAGCAATTCTCAGTTCATGTTTGGAAGGTTGGTTGGTTTTACATCCAGCTTTCGCTCAACAGAGCTATCCCAGGTAACCGAGGTTGGGCAACTAGACAGTAGCTTATTGGCCCAGGGCTGCTGAGCTATACATCCTGGCCAATAGGGGGCACATATACCCCCCCCTGGCATGGGTGAGAGTAGGCCAGGTCCTCAACCCACTTATCACTGGTAACTACCCATGCCCATTTTTGGCGACATTAGTCAACATGACCGAATCATCTAGAGCCATATTTTATACCATCAAGTGGCTAGCCCTGCCACGGCATGCAGTCTGTGATCTGTGATCTGTGTTTTTCTATATTGAGGATACTGCGCACCACAGTAGATGCTCAAAGCTGTTGGTCTATACAACTCTTCCCCTATAGGGCACCATGTAGAGTCTGTGCTGCTGCCCACATTGAAATGGAAACACTCAGCATGGTTTTTTGGACAAGGGAGAAACCCCACAGAGACACAAGGAGAACATGCAAACTCCAAACAGGCATTGGTTGGAGGTCAGGATCGAACCTTGTACCTTGTGCATGGGAGGCAAAGATCTTAACTACTAAGCCATCTGGTCCTTGTCCTTAAAAACTTAGCCATCTGGTCCTTAAGACACTGCCTAAAAAAGCACTATGGGGGTGGTAAGAACCTTAGACAGTAGCTGAAATCCCAGGGTGACAGATGCAGACCATCTCTGGCAAAGCATTTTAGCATAGTCTTGTATATATAAGTTTACTTGGCTATGGCAATGTTCACCAGGGAATGTTTATAAATGACGTTTAACTAGAGTTTTGTATTTTATAATGTTTGTGAAAAAATTACATATAATTTTTTTAGCTTAATGTTTCTTAAAATATTTTTTACACATATATTTCTTTAAGACTTTCTCTGGTCAGTTAGATTGATGGAATTAGTGACAGGTATTTACCAATTAATGGACGTTCAATGGTATATAAGAAGTCATTCTGAGATGTATTAACTAATTCTGATGAAGTCAAACTATATTGACGAAAGCGCTTAATTTTTTATGTACTACAGTGGAAATAAAGAGTGTTTTTGGACTCGCAACATTAGTGCTATTTTCTTTGTTGTAAAAGCATTGAGGTCTGTCGATCATGTCGTCCCAGGCTGACAGATAGTGGATCCCCCTAGAATGACACCAGAACCTAAGCCAATTATTGAAGTCAATCATTTTCTGTTTGTACTGAAACATCATCCTAGGTGAAGGTAAAATGCTGCTTAAGGCTAGGGACATAATTGCTTGAGACAAATAGTCCAAGAGCTCAGTCATGTCTCTTTTCATATAAACCAGAGAGGTACATCTCAAGTCGTTCACATCAACATAGACTATGACAGAGTCATAACAGTACTAGTTGTTGAGAGACTTCAGTGCATGTGTGATATGGTGTATCCTGGCACCTGACAGAAAGCTGACTGTGACCTTTTCCTTATCCACCCTGGTGAGAGGGACATCAGTGTGTCCTACGATGGAATCACATATGACTAATATGTTTTATTTTGTGTTTTGCCTTAAGGGTTTGACCGGTGAGACACTGGCGCGTGAGCTATTATGTGTAATGTGCTCTGCAGAGGAAGTATTATGTGTAGTGTGTGTGTACTTCTGTTTGGGAGGTCTCTGGTGTTTACGTATGTTTTTGGTGAGGACCTCTGCATATGTAGGTGTGGGTTTCTTCCCACATTACAAAGAATTGCATTTGGAGAGTTTCTCCCCAGGCTTCTGCTGAAAATTGGCTCATTCTAGTCAGACTTTCCCAGTAAACAAATGTTAAAGAAATAAATATCTTTTGAACCATTCATATATTAAGCTAACATCAGGGTATTGTTACAGATTTGCCATGGGGTTTAAAACTCATTTCTACCTCACATAATGTTAAAGCAACAAAAATGCTTGCTCCTGCTTTTTAAAAATTGTATCCGATGAGTTATTTTCTGTTAAGCAGCAAATGACAGGAACTAAAACACCAACAGTACAGGTACCTGCATAACAGGAGGAAATCCTATTGCAAAATGTCTACGAACCAATGAGAGATTATATGATTTATCTTCTTACTGTTACTTTCAGTAACGTACAGTAGATTTGCATTCATAAACTTAATGTCACAGGTGGCAGACAACTTTTTATGTCGCCTTTTAGGTTCATAGGTTCATAGGTTCATACTAGGCTATCTGCCCGAGGGCATTTACAAGCCTAGCCCATAGTTTTGTGGCTTACGCCACCCCTTTAGTATGGGGAACTATACCCATTATTTTGCTGTGCCTCTGTTGAGCAGTGACACTGAGGTAATCATTAATAAATTAATTTATTAATGCTATTGTTTTTATAATCCAGGATTTGGTTGCAAATGGATTGTAAAGGATGTATTTATACAGAGTAAGCCATTTAGTTAAAATCAGTGTAAATAAGAATAACAAACGTAGTAATATGCAGGAAATAGTTATTATACCTTTAGATAAAAGGGAAGATGTATTATTTTCAAAGCAACAGTGCAGATGTGTATTCAGTCGATGAATACCGTTAATAGCTATCAAATAGTACAAGAGATTTCTGTACAGCAGAAACTACAAAGGGTATGGAGAAGTATTGGGGTAGGCTATAGAAGGAGGCAGAATAACCAAAAAAAAAAAAAAAAACAAAAAAACATATGGAATTATTTATAATTTTTATGTCCTTCAAAAAATGTGTAAGCATGCTTCTTATCCAGTAGAGGGGCAATAGTTTAACAGGTAAACAGTTCATAGGATCATAGGAAGTTACTAGGATCATAGGAAGTTACTAGGCTATTGGCCCTGAGGCCCTTACAAGCCTAGCCAAGAATTTAGCCCATGTTCCATCAAGTCAGCACCCTATGCCACTGTCCAGCAGGGACATAGATGTAATCCCAGGGGCGTATTTTCTGTTCCCCATCCAGTTATCCAGGTTGTGCTTTTGTCCTGACAACAAGTCCTATTGATGTCACAGACCAGGTTGAGGTCTTGCTTGTGGGTTACTTGAGTGGAGCTTGACTTGCATATTGCAGATATGCAGCAGTCCCATCAAGGTGGGGTCTGAGATTGCTTTGTATGCCAGACAGAGGTCACCTCTGAGGAGTTTGTAGGTGACTGAGTAGACGGACAGAGCTTTTAGTCTATTTGTGTAGTGTAGATGTTTGAGGCCCTGGATTCTCTGGGTGAGGAATCTCTGTGGTGTCTCCAGCTGCTGGATGTGCTTTGTGATATATATGCCGAAAGGGACATTGTATTCAATAACTGGTCTTATAATGGAAGAATACAGGGATGTTATGACCACCTTGTCCCTGGATGAGATACCCATACTAATGTGGTGCTCCATGTAGAAAGCTTTCCATACAATGGAGGCAATATAGTGGTCAAAAGCAAGTTTGCTATCAACCTGGATACCCATGTCTCTCACGACTGATTGTGTGCTTAGTGACTTATTATCAATGTGATAATTTGTGGGGATGCCATTCTCCCCAAAAGGGATGATGATGTTGGCATTCAGTTTGGAGCCATGTTACTGGCAACAGTCATTTGTTTGGGTAAGACCCTCTTGGAGGATGTCCACATCACTTGGGGAATTGATGACTGCACCCAGCTTGCAGTCATCTGCAAACTTGATCAGCCATAGCCCACTAGATTTGGCCTGTACCTTTGAGAAATATATCCCAAACAGCAGAGACCCCAAGACCAATCCCTCAGGTACACTGCTTGTTACAGGTCTACTACTTGAGATGGCTTCCTCTATTTTGACTAGGTGGATTCTGTCAGTAAGCCAGTTTGCTACCCATCTAGTAACATACTGATTGATGCCTAGTTGAGAGAGTTTATCTATTATACCTGAGTGGGGAATAGTATCGAAGGCCTTGGCCAGGTCAAGGTAGGTGGTGTGCACCATCTTCACCTCTGCTATAGTCTTAGTGACTGTCTCAAAGAAGTCGGCCAAATTTAACAGGCATGACCTCCCCTTGACAAAACCAAACTGTGTGGGATCAAGTGTCTGGAGGTTATCAATGTTATTGTTAATGAAGGCCATGATAATCTGCTCCATGGCCTTGCAGATCAGGCTAGTAAGGCAGATGGGTCTATAATTTCCTGGATCAGTGGATGCTCCACATTTGAGCAAAGGGGATGACAGTAACTGTCCTCCACTCGTCTGGGATGAAGCTGGTATTCAGGCTTTGGTTGAATAGGGTGCCTAATGATACTGTAAGTTCCTGTCTGTGTTCATGTAGGCTGCAGCCTGGGATGTTTTTGGGTCCCATGGAGGCTGTATGTTTTGCCTTTGAGAGGGCAGTGATAACTTGCTCCTTAGAGATAAGGGGAAGGGGGCAGGTACTGGGGATGTCCTGTTTTACTGATGGGGGACAGAGGAGTGACGTTTTCACTGAACCTGTCACCAGCAGGTTGGCTATATCTACAGGGTTTGTGTATGTGGTATCCTTGCCCACCAGTTCTGAGCAGATCTAGGTGCTTCCCATGAGATTGTGGACATGTGTGAAGAAAGGCTTATGATTGTCTTTAGTAGATGTGTCCAGTTTGGACTCAAAATTTGCTTTGGAGGATTTCACTAGTGCTCTTATTTGCTTGTTCAGGCTAAGGAGAGATTGCTTCCAATTAGACACCTGCTCCTTCTTAGTCCTGAACAACAATTTATTCCTTTTATTATAGAGTTTATTTATTGTAGATGTCCACCAGACTGGTTTACTCTTCCTTGAGGAGGATGATTTCATACTGTCTGGTATTCCTGATTCCATGCAGCTATATAAATGCTCATATAGTACTTGGCTGTAAGTTTAGACATGTGTGCCAGTTTCTGTGGAGCAGAGGGGGCTGTGAAGCTGTTTATACCTTCACTCAGGCGGTTGTAATCAGCTTTGGAGAAGTTTTTTTTGCTTGACCCTATCGGGGGTGGGGGGTTGGGGGAGATGGTGACTTCAAAAGTGATTGCTTTGTGGTCAGATCTTACCAGGAATGACAATGTAGGGATGCTGCAGTGGTTCCTCATGTTGTTTAATACCAAGTCCAAGATATTTTCTTCTCTTGTGGGGGTGTCAACCAACTGGTCCAAGGCATTTGCATTGACGAAATCAAAGGGCATTTGTGTTTTGGCATGAATATTTCTTCCAGTCTATGGTTGGATAGGTTAAAGTTGCCCAGGATTAGGTTAAAAGGTTGAGTCTTGATAGATTTGAAGAAGTCCAGATAGGTGGAGTGGGCATCTTGAGTCAGAGTTGGTGGCCTGTAGCTAGCTTTTATTTGAATAGAGGTCTTGTCAATTGTTAACTGCTCCTGGAGTATTTCCTGTACATCATACTGTTTGACCAGCCAAGAGGTGTGTATGTCTTTTATATATATTGCAACTCAACCTCCTTTTGTTTTTCTGCCCATGGTTTGGGATCTTAATGTATGATAGGATGAGTAACCTGGTATGTCTGGGGTGTTCTCTGCAGCTTTGAACCAGGTTTCTGTGACTGCACAAATGTCAGCTTGTTCCAGAGTTAAGAATGCTTGCAATGAATGCAGTTTCATGTTTAGACTCACAGCATTTAGCAGCATAAATTTTAGTTAGCATTTTGATGAAATGTTCATGTTGGTAGTTTTGACCTCATGGCATTGCCTAAAAAGGCACTATGGGGGCAGCAAGAGCCTTTGCCAGGAGCCTAAAGCCCAAGGGATATATATATATATATATATATATATATATATATATATATATATATATATATATATATATGTATACATATATATATATATATATATATATATGTATATATGGTTCTACCTGACTTCACCGAAACACCACAACACCGACAACGCAATCACCGAAACCACATAACCGACAGTACAAAAACACGAAAATCCACATGCCCGACAACGAAATAACCGACGGTACACAAACACGAAACCTTATACACTTCACACACCACAATCAACAAACAAAACACATTCCCCATCCAAAAACCACATACACAACACAAGCACACCAAAATCCCTGCAAACCCACACTAAACCTCACATACACAACTACCTACAACCCTGACCCAAACCCTAACCCTAAGGTCCGTCACTACCGACACTTACCTGACCCGCTCCCTAACCCTAACTCACTTATCCCCCTAACCCAAACACAATCACTACGCACACTTACCTGACCCGCTCCTAACCCTAACTCACTTATCCGCCCCTAACCCAAACACAATCACTACACACTTACCTGACCCGCTCCCTAACCCTAACTCACTTATGCCGCCCCTAACCCAACCACATTCACTACCGCACACTTACCTGACCCGCTGCCTAACCCTAACTCACTTAACCCACCCCTATCCACACTTACCTTACTCGCACCCTAACGTCCGTCACTACCGCATACTTACACAGCCTTTTCCCATTTCGGCATCCTCAGCGCCGGTGCTTTCATCCGTCGGGTCGGTCTTCTGCACTGTCGATCTTCTGGGTCCCGTCGCGTCGGTCTTCTGCACTTTCGCTCTTCTGCGGCTCCCGATTTCGCTGTCGATGTTCCGGCGTGTCGGTGAAGTCAGGTAGAACCGTATATATATATATATGTATATATATATATATATATATATATATATATTTTTTTTTTTTTTTTTTTTTTCTTAACTAGGGTAGAACACTGATCCCAATGCACTATTTTAACATTTAGTCCAGGAAAGGCAATGCAGACATAAGACTATAATAACATTATAAAATGCAGGTATGGCAAAGGTGAAATGGTTGTAGATGTATGAGAGAATCTGTATTTGAAGATAACGTCTCAGTGCTCCTTCTAACTATGTAACCCATACTTGAATTGAGTATTGCTGTCACACTCTGCTAAACATGATGCCTACACTATATACATAACATGATGCCTACACTATATACATAACATGATGCCTTCACTATATGCATAACATGATGCCTACACTATATACATAACATGATGCCTACACTATATGCATAACATGATGCCTACACTATATACATAACATGATGCTTATACTATATACATAACATGATGCCTACACTATATACATAACATGATGCCTACACTATATACATAACATGATGCCTACACTATATACATTAGGTATTATGGTTGTGGGAGAAGGGAAAGAGTAAGGGAAACTGCCAAACTGTCTTGCCAATGAATCAGTGTGGAGATGCGTTTTGGAGGATTAGGCATTATTTACTTTTGGAATATGTCATTAAGTGCTTGAACAAAGTCAAAATTCAATGTTTTGTACTTATAGAAAAATATGGAAATATAAAGCATAATTTGATATAATTAAATTATTTGGATTCACATAGAACATTTATTTATGAATGTTATTAATGTGTGGACTGGATCCTAGTCTCAAATCCAAACATCAGTGATCACCATCCAACCTATGTTCAGAGACTAGCAACTCACCATATCAAACATCACCTTTATAAAGACAGCTGCAACCTTTCAAATTTAAGTTCCAAGATCTTTAACAACATCCTTAATACCATAAATTGGTCCATCCTCTATTCCCTAGCGCTGGATAATGCTGCTCTACAATTTAATACAATATCTCTTGACATTCTCAATAGCCTTGCTCCTATAAGAAAAATAGAGTTAAATTCACCCAGTGACCCTGGCAATCCCCTTCTAGTAGACAATTAATGTATAATAGAGACAAAGCTTGGAGAAACTGGCAACAATACAAATCTCAAGCTCACCTACAGACAACTTTGAAACATGACAAAAAACAAGTTACTGCTGATAAGAAATATTATTACTTCAACCCACAGATAACCAAAAACACAACCCCCTAAAATGTTGATCCACTATCAAGAAAGTATTATACCCTGGAACTCTTAGTACACATAACTCTTGTCTAGACATCTCATCCTTAGAAACTTTTTCTAAAATTAACTCCCACTTTATATACTCAATAGCCACCCTCACTCAAAACTCCCTACAGAATCTTGCCACCTCAGACAAACTTCAAAGCTCTGACAATGCCATTTTCGACTTAAAATCTGTCTCTTCTTCCTATATACAAAATTTATTACACGAACTAAAGCCATGTTCACCCTCTGTAGACAATCTCCCATATGAATATCTAAAGGTTGCTGCCCCCTCTATTGCGTACCCAATCTCTTATCTTGAATCAGTCCATTTATGAGTCATATGTCCCATCTCTCTGTAAAAAAATTGACATCATTCCTCTTCATACAAGAGAAACCTCCAATGAAATACATTTTAGACCAACTGCAATTTTGTCCCCTCTTTCCAAGATCTTAGAAAAATGTATTCGTAAACAATTTTTACAATACTTACTCCAAGAAAATCTATTAACCTCTACCCAACACGGCATAGCACAACAACTGCCCTTATTGCCTTTTTGGACCATGTGATTACAGTCAGAGATAACAACAATTTAGTTTCTTCCCTCTTTTTCGATTTCTCTAAAGCTTTTGATACAGTCTCACATACCAAACTACTCTCTAAAATATCTGCTTTAGATTTTTTCAGTACAGCAGTCACTTGGTTCTCTAGCTATCTGTCTAACTGGCTACTGTCAGTTAAATGGCTCTCTACTTACTCATCTTTTCTCCTAGTTAACACAGGTGTTCCACAAGGCTCCATACTTGGCACTGTCCTTTTTAACATATTTATAAATGATCTACATACTTCCTCCCAACGAGCTACACCTATACAATATGCAGATGACTCCACTGTCATTTGCTCATCTAATAGTCCTTCCCAGTTACAGTCAATCACTCAGCAGGCTTTCAACTCGAGTGAAACCTGTCTCAGTGACGATCAGCTTTTCCTAAATCCAAATAAAACAAAATTACTCTTATTTTCCCCCAATCCCAAACACACATAAAAGATGCCTTCAAAATATCATCTCTCAACAATACTGAAATTGAAGTTGTACCTCACACAAAGTTACTTGTTGTCATAATAGATGATCAACTGAAATGTGTTCTACATATTCAAAAGTGCATAAAAACAACACATCAAAAACTGGGCATGCTCTATAGATCAGAAAGATTCCTTCGCAACTCTTCAAGAGTTACTGTATCCAATGCATATCTCCTTCCTTCACTACTATATGCCTCACCCATTTACACCAACATTCAGATCTCCCTAAGCTCAAAACTTGAGCTTTGCGATAACAAAGTAGATAGATTTGCAGCCAGTCAGTCATACAGCTCCCACCACTGCTCTGACCTCTGTTATTTAAACTGGTTTGCGTTACCTGACTACCTCAGGTTCACCCAACTCCTCTTTGCTCATAAAATGGTATACAAATCCTCATCCTGCCCAGCAACCAGCACCATTCTTAACCATTACCCCCCTAATCACACTCTTCGCTCATCTGAGAAGCATCTCATTGATATCTATTAACCAAAAAAAATCTATTGGTCACTGCCTATATTCCTACTCAGTAGCCAAGGTCTGGAACACTATCCCTACAGATATTAGAGCAATGCCATGTAGTCATATATTCAAACAATCTCTAAAGAGATTTCTTCTTAACTCCTGGCCCTGTACATGTCTTACACCAGGCTGACACTACCCATTACTCCTTCCCTCTCTTCCTTTCTCTCCCCTCTCTTCCTTCTTCCTTCCTTCTCCCTTCTCTTTCCCTTTGTTCTTCTTTTTCCCCTTTCCTTTCCTCCTTTCTCTTATTAGCCAAAGCATCGGTTACTTCTCCAATAGCTCCATACTTTAACTCCATTTCCTAATCTCCCCCAACTGCAAGATCTCTTTCCTTTTTCTTACTCTTTTCACCATATTTAAAATGCTTAACATATTTATCACTGGTTATCACTACTGATTGTACTTTACCAGGTGTTCGATATCCCATGATTGTTGTTTAATATTCACTGTATGATTTTCTGATTTGAATTTGTTTATCCTGTATGCCGAGCTTATGTTTGTTATGGCACTTCATGTGATTATATTATGTAGTTTATTAACTGAACTATATATGTTGGAGCTTTTTTCCTTGGGGCTCTGCTGAACGCGGGATTCATGCCCAGCCAAACTTTCCGGTAAACAAATGCCAACTAAATAAATAAATAAAATGTTCTTTTTTTGTACAATATTAAGTTCTCATTAAATAACATGAAATGTAACTTTACAGGCAATATTGACATACAGCAGCTAAAGAAACACTCAAAGTGATTTACTTAACTGTGAGTTACAAAAGTTTCTGAATGGTGTGTGTGTGTGTGTGTGTGTGTGTGTGTGTGTGTGTGTGTGTGTGTGTGTGTGTGTGTGTGTGTGTGTGTGTTTTTCAATGCTGAGTGACTGATATGAGTGAGCTAACATTTGTCAAACTGTGGTCCATTGGTTATAGCCATCAGTGCCTGTTGTGGGAACTTATGGATAATGAACCCATACTTTGTTAGAGTTTTGTAATTTTCATTCTCTGTTTTGTTTTACCATGTCATAGAATTATCCCAGATTCATTTTTTTATCCCCCACTACTACTTCTAAAACATTTTCTTATTCTGTGCACTATGTTGGTCTGAACATTTAATTCATTTCTGACTCATGAGTCAAGGTTTAAAAAAACAAGACCATTTTTACTAGACCTGTCAACTTATTTTTTAAAGAATTCTAGGCAAAGCCAAAAATAATTGGCGAATAAAGGTCCAGTATCAGGTACAGTTTTTAAATATCACTCTAATTCAGTTAAAAATTAATAGAACAACAAGTTTTGGATTGGCATACATTTTCTAAATAAGAAGTATAATACTCTAATGACTGGAATTTTGTCTAACTGCACTCCTCAGTGATTTACCAGAAAACCAGAAATTTTATGATGGATAGGGCAAAAATATTAGGCAGATTATGGAAACTGTGAGAAATCAGGGACAGCTGAGAGCCATGCTTCATACAAATACTGTAATGAGAATATTTTTTGAAATCAGATACAGAGCATCATTGTATCACAGGATGCAAGATTTCACAAAACAACGCACACTTGAACCATCCCTAAAAGACTTGACAAATCACCATCACAAGTAAGCCAAAATATTACGATGTGTTGGATAAAAAAGCACATGTAATATATCTGACATAAGAAACAGAACTTTGTTTGAAGACTGCAGTTTTGCACATATAATTGTCAAAAATACATATACACATACACACACACACACACACACACACACACACACACACACACACACACACACACGCACACACATATATTTATCTGTCTATCTCTCTCTCTCTCTCTCTCTATATATATATATATATATATATATAGATATGTAATTCATTATACTGAATCATCACAATATTGGCATTCTCAATATTGACACCACAGTATCGAGAGTTAATATTGACAGTTCATAATATTAACAAATCAATATACTGACAACTATAAATAAAATAAATTACAACAAAATAGACCGAGACTTTTTTATCACTCAATACTAAAAATACAATAACATAAAATAAAACAAACAAAAAAACCTAAACCATAACAATACAATAGGACCTGGTTTGTCTGAATAGTGGTAGTGTTTTGGAAAGGGATTTTCTAAGGTAATGTGCAAGGTTAAGGTTAGGTCCGGTGGTATGTATAGGGTTAGGGATAGCACACATTAGTAAGGTAGGAAAGGGGGCTAATCCTTACTCTTGCTTTAACCCTAACCCTGAACTTACCTTAGAAAAAGCCTTTCCATAGCACAACTATTATTACACAAGGCAGGATCAGACACAAACAGATGCACTAACATAGTTGCATAACACAAAAGCTCCCCATAACCCAACTCTTACTCTAATCCTAACCTGTAAATACTCATAGAAATATACTTTCACCCCTAATACTAACCCACATAACAGTTTCAATAAAATGAGTTATCACTAATAACTAGTGAAATGAGTTGTCAGCATTCTGATACTGCCATTAAAACTGTCAATGTAATGAATTGTCAAGCAAATGAACTGTAACTTCACATGTATATTCCATGACTATGGCTCTGTTAATTTTTTTGTTCACCTTTGGAGCTGACAGTCAGGCACAGGGACAAAATTTTATTTGCATGGGTCCCCTCCTCTCTCTGTCTTCCTGCCAGTGGTAGCTGAATCTTCTACAATGATGTGATTAATATAATTAAGGAAATGGATGTAAGACTGATTTGTACTGCTGTGAAGGAGCCCTTGGTCATCTGAAATGTTGAAAATAACAATGTGGTACATTTACCAGATATTTTTGTGTGCATAATCAAATGTGGTTATATATTATCTAGATCAGCCTCTATGAGGATTTGGAGCATTTACTATGACACGTGAAAAATAAAAGATGTGCACAATGTGGTTGCAAGGTCAATTAAAGAGAGACCACAACTTTCTGTAAAATTAAAATATATATGTGTGTTTGATTATTAATATAATTCAAGAAAATACTGCTGAAAATATTAAGAAAGGGCAATGTATAAGAAATCTTTGTATGCGGGTGGGAGGAAGCATAAACCTCTAGTTTGTTGATGAGAAAAAATGATGGGCTTGAAAATGCTTAAGGAAAATAGATAACTGCAAGTATGCCTTCATTAAGCTTAAAATGATTTGTATAACCAAGGATGGTAACACACAGAATGGAACAGAAATTGAAAATTGGTATGAATGTTTTAATTCAGAGGAGAAAGATGTGAATGAAAGTGCTGTAGATTCTGGAGAAGAGGAGATATTAAAACCTACTAAAGAAAGGGTAAAGGGAAAATGCAGAATAAAAAAGATTTGCAAACTCTAAAATAATTTCTACCAGGTTAGAAGCATACTTGTCAGAGCAGACTCCTGATTTAAATCCTCTTTTGCCAATGAATATTGCACTTCTATAATATTGACCTATCTTTCTCTTCATCCCCTTACAACTCCTCCCTTCTGTCTAACTACATCTTTTCTTGTTTATTTCTGTTCTCATTGTATTCATAGCTGCTATAATAGAATTGCAGCTATTACCCACATAGTACATATGTTTGCACTGTGGTCACCCTTATGCTGTATGCTATATATTTTATCTTTAAGATGCATAACATCATAAGTGCGCTGTATTAATGTTTATAAGCAAGTACTTTCATTTTGTATTTTGTTATGTGTTACTATTCATGCTTATTTCACGTTATGTTTTTATATTCTTGAGTTGTAAAAAAATGTCATTTTGCTGAGGTTTTTCTCCCCAAGCTCTCTGCTGAAAATGGGTTACTTAGCTCAATCAGACTTTCCCAGTAAACAAATGTCAATAAATAAATAAAACAAATAAATGTGGATTAATTGTTTGCATCATTTATCTATTAATATAAATACTTCAAAAGCTGATTTGAGAAGGAATGCAGTTTTACTTTGGTGTAAAGAGAAGCTTGAACAAATGGTATACATGTGTTATGAAAGTTTCATATAGTAAATTCAGAGAAAACAGTTTGAAGTTTTATAAGAAAGACAGGATACTTCAAACGTTAGGAAATGAGCAAAATATGTGTATATATTAATAAGGACGAGTACAGGTGTATTAATATTAGATGTAATTGTGAGTGAAATAGGACAGGATATGGAACTAGATATTTTAAGGTAGATTCATTTATGCTTCTTGGTATGCATAAATGCATCTGGAAGAAAACTAACATTTAATAACATGGGTCTACTAGACGTGCTTAAGACAAGAGGGTTCAGACAATACTTTTGTATGTAGCACTTTATTTATATAATCTGCAATGTCACAACAGTATAAGAAAAGTTTGCACACCCTGTACTACAATCCAGGACCCCCTGGTCCTTGCTGCCAGTTGTATTAATTGGCAAGTGCTCTAATTCCCACCATTATGACTCCTGCGCAATACTACTAAGGTAACTATCCCTCCTAGAATCCTAACCCTAACCGTAGCAACAGCTCCCTAAACCTAAAATTCCCCTCCCCTTCCCAACCCTAATTCTGAGCCATCTCCTGATCACTCCCTAAACCTAAACCCCCCTTCTCTCCCTTACCCTAAATCTGAGCCAACCCCTGATCACTCCCTAAACCTAAAACCCCTCTTCCATCCTTAACCCTAACTTAGCACTAACTCCTAGTCACTGCCTAAACCCAATATATCCATCCCATCCCTAAAGCCCCCTTCCCATTTTCCTTCCCCACTTACCACTTCAGTGAAGCGGACTTCATTGTCTGTGACCATTGAATCAGCTCGGTCCCTGAACTCATGTTCAAGTTTGAGCAGCTGCTCAGTAGACGGAGAAACAGACACTTGATCCCCTTGTGCAAGTTACTGGATTTCAAACAGCTGGGGCTCAAGCAACTCTAAGGGCACTTAATAAAATATATCCATTTCTGTTATAATGAATATTGTTTGATTTGGAAATATAACTGTCATCTTATATAGCAGAAAGAGAAGCTTAGTTGGCACAGAGCAGTGTATTATTATATTTAAGGCAAGGAATTTATGGATATGGAGTGTAATCCCAAATAATATCCAAACCAAATGGTAAAATGATCACACAGACAAACATGGACATCAGGCTTGTATAAATATGTACAAACAATCCACTTATACATTTACTAAAATATTCAGAAAAAAAGAAAAGAAAAAAACGCTGCATATCTATAGCTAGTTTGACTTGGCTTTGTTGACTTAAAATAGAAAGTAAAAAGTCATGGACATTCAGAAGCCATGTAGCTGAAACACTGGCATGTTCTTAAGGGGTCATTTTGCATATATCACATGGGCTAGTACTACAGGAGGTTGAAGGTACACAGTAAAGATTCTCATTTTCCTGGGTCTTTCTTCTAATTTTTACTGACGCTTGTTCATTTGGTGCACGCCATCTTGTGTTTGTTGTTTTGGTATGGTAAGTGAATGACTTGATATACGTTGGCATATAGATGTAAGAAATTTACATCCGTGTCCTTAAACAAGGTTTTGAGGTTTCCACCAGTGCATCTGGCTGCAAAACCTCATTGTGAATGTGGATAGTACTTCTGTGTAAGTTTGCTGTCTGTGAAAGTTTGATTGCACAGCAATTTCTTCTCCCTTGTTTGATATATATTAGGATTACTCGTAATTAATATCATATGTGTAATTGTTTAATTTTCTCTCTTTTTTTTTATTTTTATTTTTTTTTGCTTCCGAAGTTTGAGAGATGTGCTGCTTGCTGCAAATGGCTTTGGCTATATTTACCTCCTTTGGACTACTAGACCACCCATGTATCAGACATGACCCAGACATCTCAAAATAGAAACTGGATGCATCCAATTAATACTGCTGGACATCGCTGGGCATTTTGCAAACTTGGTAAGTGAGGCTGTGCTGCACTAATACTGTCAGGTTAGCAATGAATACTAATAGAGGGGACCTCATGTAACTAATCCTGTGGCGACAGTTGTTAAGGCCAGGACTGGAGTGCAGGGGGTCCTGGATTGTAGTACAGGGTGTGCAAACTTTTCTTATACTGTTGTGACATTGCAGATTATACAAATAAAGTTCTACATATGCAAGTATTGTCTCAACCGTCTTGTGGCAAGCGCTGTAACTTTATGACTACTGCACACATGGTCCTGTGTTCGAATACAGCATATTCCCTACACATTTACTTTATTTTATTTTGTTCCAAGTCACATTATATTTGCTCTCACTTATAATACCTGACATAGTTTTACTAATATGACAATGTTCATGAAAGTATAGTCCTGCTCTCCCAGTTGAATAACAGAGCTGCACAAGTGGTTGTATATGAAATAACCTTGGAATTGCATCGCTTGAGAGTGTACAATGTCTAGTTTATGATTCATTTGAAAAACCTGCACTCCTCTTATCATCATGCAAACAAACGCACTTGGCTTACTCTGTTTGTGCAAATGGTAAGTGGAGCGCAGCTGTTTCAAATGTATCAAAATGCAGACAATATGCACTCTCAGTAAGCACAACACATGCAATTGGAGGTAAAACACGATATTTAAAGTGGAATTGGTCGGAAATGCACATTAGACATTGAGCTACATCTTATGTAGACACTGCTAGTGTCATTTGGAGAGGGTGTGTTCTTCTGTGCACAGTGCTGGGGTGTTCAGGATCCAAGGTCTTTGTTGTGCTCCTAGTTAAGGAGCATGGCCTTTGCCTCTTGCAGGGTAACTATACATTCTCTCAGTACAAGCCTGAAGCCTGGACAAGTGTGGCCAGGGCTTTGTCCAGTGTGTTAGGTATCCCATACAATGGAGAACAATGCTGTCATCACTATGACAATCTCCGAAGGAGGAAACTGAATACCCTTGATTGTTGGATCACGCAAAGTCAAGCAGGGAACACGCCAAAGATGTGTATGTGTAAATTGCATTGACTAATTGTAGATATTAAAGCTGAATATAGTAAAGACGTGTATTCATAATGGCATTCTTTTTTTTTCTTTATCCACAGGTGCAGAAGATAGGGGTTAGAATATGAGGTCCCATGCATCGTGACTGACAAGGATGAGAGAAACATGTGGTACATAAGCATAATTATATAAAGTACTGTTATTGTAGCCATAACAGTTAAAGATGGATTAGTTGTTAAATCATACAGTTGTATAAAATTGAGCATGCATATCTCAACTTTAAAAGCAAGTATGCATGCATTAGTCTTTAGCATAGCTCTCAACTGTCCATATTTTTGCTGAATTTCCAGATTTTTGACACACTGTTTTGGTCTGTCCCTCATAAGATTTATCATTTTTTTGCCAATAATTGAGAATGAAGTCACTAAATAATGAGTGTCAAAATGTATGTTAACACAAATCCTATGCAACTTTCCATGTTTGTAAGAGCAATATTTAAAATCTGTCCCTATTTTTGGGTCAGTCTAGCCCCATTATTTTATGATCAATCCAGATATCTTGCTCTGAAGAGGTTGACAGGTATGGTCTGTAGCACAAAGCAACAGTTGCCCATTCTCAAATAACAGTGAGCATGACTCCATAAAGTGTAAAAGGAAAGTTTGCATGCATTATGCTGTAGTCCAAAAGAAAAGTACACTATTACAGTATTCATTGATTGTGGGTTCAAATACTACTCTTCCCAAATATAAAACTTACTTGTTTACAATAATGTTTTAGGTTTTCATCCTTAAATATACAATACTTTTACATTTTCATCATTATAGCATTTGACGTTCAGATACATATTACGTTGCCGAACTGTAACAAGTTCGAACGCCATATTGTTGAACCCATATGTTCAAACTTGGAAAAGTTTGAACATTTCAATGAGGATTTCCATTCAGTGAGGAAAGGGAAGATTTCCCTTTACTGCACTGCAGTGCAAAAGAGCGGGGAGTGTGGGGGGTACAGGGGGGATTTTCCCCCTGCTTACAACTGCCAGGTAAGTTTTTTCTGTTTTTTATTTTTTTGATGTTTTCGAACTTTTGAAAGTTTGAACGTATGGGTTCGACCATATGGTGTTCGGACATTTAAAAGTTCAACAACGTAATATGAACCCTTGATGTTCATCCCTCTATACCTGTGGCTTGAATAGCCTGCTGTGAAGTGTAATCAGTGTGCATGGAACATGCACATGTGCAATGTATGCATCCATGAATGATTGCTGGATGCAATCTGATCTGTACTATAGTGTGTATGTGGAAGAAACAGGGTAGTACTGAAAGTCAAAAGAAATTTCTTAGCAGTTGGTAGTGTCAAAAAGTAAAATGTAACAGACCAGAGTAAAAAATAATTGTAGAAAGCTTTGTGTATTAACTGTGAAGTTACAAATGTTCCCCTTTTTTTCTCTCACCGCAACCTTTCTCTTCGATTTTTTTATGGTTAATTTTTTTTTTCATTATGTATGATTTTTATAACTTTGTTGTTACATATTTTTTCATTTATTATTTATCTTTGTGTTTGTAATTATTTATTATTTTTATAATAATTTCTACTATTATTTTGTTTTTATTTGTTTTACTTTTATTATTTCCATTTATTTTGGGTTATGTTTCATTTCATTATTGTATTTTAATTTTTTTTTATGTTATTACTGCAGCACAGCAGGGTAGACCAGTTCTCCATGATCCGTCTACACGGGTCTATATTAAATTGTCAAAACAGCATTACAGCATTACAGCAAATGCCGTTTTACTGACATGTAAAGAGCGAAATGCTCAAACTGCAAAAGCTCAGGTCAGCAATTTTTTTCCTAGGGAAAAAATCACTTGGCCTGAGCCATGACATTGCCCTTTACCCCACTGTAGTGCAATCTTGGAGTTGGTATATTTAGCTACAGAGGTGTGGGGAGTATGAGGGGCAAAGCTCTCCACTTTAAAATGTTTTACTTGGTGTGTTTTGTTGGTCTACCAATTTTTTTCCCTTGGAAAAAATCGGTGACCTGGGGTTTCTCTGTTTTAGCATTTTGGTTTTTACGTGTCGGTGAAATGCCATTCGCTGTAATGCCATTTCTACAATTTAATATAGACCCACCTACAGTCAATCCAGTGGCTCAAACAATGAAGCCTAGCACTTCTGGGCTGCAGCCTGGTGGCACGCCCCTGCTGAGCCTGCTCTACCTGGATCCTCAAGTAGTTTGGCACCAGAGGCAAGGCCCATGATCCCTGGGATCAGAGGTAGTGGGGGTGCATTTATCACCCAAGTTGAGTTGCCAGGTATAGTGCATAGGCTTGTACACCAGACAGTGGGCACATGCCTATTGTGGATGGAGATCCTGCTTTCTATCCTGGTACAGAACACCCACATAGGTGAAGACGTCAGCTACTGTAGCCAGTGGTGCAGTGATGGAACAGTGATGACAGTCCACTGGGTGAGGACTGGAGTCATACTGTTACTGTGTCTGATATCCTTGGGACCTCGATCTAACCACTCCCACCCTAACCATGGTGTTCACCCTCCTCTTGTGTCCTTCACCAACCCTGTGTCTTGTCTTGTATGTCTTGTCTGTCAGCAAATGCTTCCTGACCTTCCCAACTTGCCTGCCACAGACATGCATACGTCCCTTCCACAACATTCCTCTTTCTCCTTAAAAAAATAAGTAAATATATATATATATATATATATATATATATATATATATATATATATATATATATACCTCTCCATTTCACACACATGTCTGTTTGACACGGTTTACTATCAAAATTGCGAACGGCACTACGTCAACTGTCATATACTCGAACATGGAAGGTCATAATCGGTAATGTCAAAGACAAAATAATCAATCTAGGAATGGTTTAACATGGGTCGAGGTAGGTGTTCAGTATTATTCCGAACTACAAACATCTCCCCTACCTCGACCCATGTTAAAACCATTCCTAGATTGATTATTTTGTCTTCGACATTACCGATTATGACCTTCCATGTTCGAGTATATGACAGTCGACGTAGTGCCGTTCGCAATTTTGATAGTAAACCATTTGACACACCTAATTTGGTCCGATTATGTTGTTGTAATCACTCCTTCAGGAGGTGACAGTCCAAATTCAGCTAAGATTCTGTATATGTGATCAGTTATTACTGATGAAGAAATGGATAACTATGGCTCTTTCCTACACCCTTCCTGTGCATTCCTGCTTTCCTTTCACTTTGTTTCCCCCCCCTGATTGCTCCCCATTTCACCACATTCCTATCTCCTCCATTTCTTTTCTTTAAAGAATCTGTCCATGATGCTGTCCAGGTAAGAAGCAGGAGCAATACAGGGCACAGATTAACAGTTTCACATCATGTCATCCAGGCTGTAATTAAACAGTATCATGGAGGTGTCTGGCTTGACATGGTTTTGAAGCCTGTTCCAGAGGTGTGGCAACCTATGGGATATGCATCTGTCTCTCCAGCATGTCCTCTATATGTCAGTCTACACTGATGGTCCTTGAACAGCTGACTGTAGTCCCAAATGACATATGTAGGGACAGCATTTCAATCACAATTGGGTCAGAGATAGCACTGTAAGACATGCATAAGTCCCCTCAAAGCAGTCTGTATCATATTGAGTACAGTGACAGCTACATCAGTCTGCCCTTATTTGACACGTTTCAAACCCTGATTTATATTACTTGTAAATCTATGATGTCTGTCAAGTTTCTGCAGGTCTCTGTTACACTACATAAAAAGGGAGCATACTATTTATGATTAGGTCTGAGCAGGGATGACTATAGGGGATTTAGAACTGAATGTGATACTACTGCAATAGCTTTGCTAATCTGATGCAACATGTAGAAAACCTTCCTCACCACAGTATACACATGTTGCAGTCTACTTGTATTCCCAGGTCTATCAATACAAAATTGGTGATTAGGGTATTCATAATAAGATGGAACATTGTTAATACCAAAGGAAATGATGATGCATTTATATGACAGTCACAACAGCACAGAGTTGTTATCGGTCATTAGTCTGTGTAAGCCTCTTTTGAACAGCACTCACATTGTTAACAGATACAATGATAGCACCTAAGTGCCCTTCAAGCAGAAACCTGGCTACCACAGACACTCTGTTTTGGTCTGGACTTCTGAAAAATTCATGGCGAACATGAATGGACGTAGCAGTGACACTTATGGTAACCCATGGGTGATGGTTCTTTTGCTAGATGTGAACACTCCCAGTGTTGTTTGGTTGTGAGCCAGTTTGCAGTCCACTGGCAAACATAGAAGTTAATATTTACCTGGCTTTGCTTCTCACTGACACATGAATGTGGGATTGTGTGAAAGGCCTTGGCCAAGTCAAGATAGACAAAGTCAATGCTGTGCACACATGCTATGTCTCTGGTCACATTATTGAATACCAATAGTTTTAGCATGCACAGCCTTCCCTTGAGAATACCATGCTGGAACAAATGTAGAGTTTGGATGTCAACTCTGTCCTTGTATCTGACATCCATGAAATTCCATTTCATTGTCTTACAGATGAGGCTTGTGAAACTTAAGGGACTATAAGTACATGTGTATGTTTTTCATCCACCCTTGTGTAGGGAGAAATAGGTGGTTGATTTCAGATCTGTGTGGATAAAGGCAGTACTTAGACTGTGATTGTTTAGGATGTCTAGTGCAGCTGTTTGCTGGTTAAGAACATTAGAAACACATGCCAGAATGTCATCTGGTCCATAGGAGGCTGTGTTTCTAGTCTTGGAGAGAGCAGTGATTACCTACTCTTTGTACAGGGAGACTGGAGGTGATATTGAAGACATGTGTTGTGGTAAGCTTGGAAGGTGGGTGGGGGGGATAATTTTTGTCCAAACATGTGTGTTAGCAGGTTTTCAATTTACACTGGTTCAGTGTGTGCAATACCATCTACAAATAATTCATCAAACATCTGAGTTATACCTCTGATGTTGCAGATGTAGCAGAGGAATGTCTTATGGTTATCCTTGGCTATGGTTTTGGCATATTTCCCATAGCTGCTGTGTGAGGATTTTACAAGGTGTCTTATTGCCTTGTTTAGGCTGGAGATGTTAGTCTTCCAGTTCGGGATTTACACTTTTGTATTTGTAGACATCAGCTTTGTTCACTTACTGTATAATCAAGTAATTCCAGACATCCATCAGCATGGTTATTATTTTCATAAGGATTTTTCTTTGATCCTATCAGGTACGTCTGTGTCTATACATTTGTGTAGATGTTTATATAGGGCATCAGGTTATACCTTACTATAGTTCTCAATGTCCTCTGTGCAAATTTTAGTTTGGAATAAGATTATACCATGCTTTAGGATGGTGTAGTTACTTTGGAAGATGTATTTTCAGCTGGCCTCTCATTTTTTAATTCTGTACTTATTGCAAATTCTAAACAAGCAACTTTATGGTTGGATTGAAACAGTGCAGCAATACACATGAGGGATTGCATTGGTCAGTGTTATTTGTGAGGACTATATCTAGAATATTACAGACACGTTTTGGGTGGTGGTGCCTTAGCTCCATGGCATATGAGTTATCAAAGCCCAGGAATTATTGTGCAACTGAGTTTGGCCTCATATAAGCTTCACGCCAATGTAGTTATAGTTGAAATCATCGCTGAGTAGGTTGATTTGTTCAACTTTAATTGTTACAAGTACTTATAAATAGGCTGTGTGGCCTTTCTTCTTCATGGAAGGGGACATATAACCGGGGTTAACATAAGGGGTTTCTTGGCCACAGTAAATTTTAGTTACATTAACTCCATAGACTTATGTTGTCTAACCTCTGAACAGGAGGAATTATCTTCAATGAAGAGAGAGATAATCCACCTCCTGTTGTTCTCACAACTTCAAATTGTATTCCAAATGTGTGGAAGGCATTGTAGCCTTGCAAGGCTAGGTTACTCCCTGTGGCCTTGCACCAGGTTTCTGTGACTGCATAGACATCCACCACTTCCAATGGTACAAATGCTGTCAGAGATTGCAGTTTCTGATGTTAACTCCTACAGTTTAACAGCATCACCTTTTCTTTGTTGGAGTTATATATTTTCACATAGTAACTTCTGTTTCTGTGACCTTGTCTAATAAAGGCATTATGGTGGAGTCAAGTGCCTTAACCAGAAAATAAAAGCCTAAAGGTGCCAGATGAAGTCCATGTCTTGCAAAGCAGTGTGGTCTATCCATAATGCCATCCCACACTGATAGGAAACTGGAGCCCCTTGGAATGACACCAGACACATAACCAGTTTCAGATGATCATTTGTTCTTTATATTGTTGTCTCATCCTAGGTGAGCTTATAATGCTGGTCAAACATAGGGACATACATGCATGGGACACATATTTAAGACAGCTCAGTCATGTCTGTCTCCATATATTCCCTATCCCAGTTGTGCATAACAACACCAACTATGATGGATTAATAGTGGGGACTTGTTGTAGAGAGACTTGATTGCATGTGTGATGTGACAACTACTTGTGCCACACAGCTGACCCTACATTTCTCTTTGTTTAAGCTGGAGAGTGGAGTGAGTGTATGGCTCACTCTACAATTAACTATAAGGACAACATTTGCAAAAGAAAACTATTGCCTTAGGCACTTCCTGGGTGAGACAATGGTGCTCCTTTGTTTATGTGCACTGTGTACTTTGGGTTTAGAGTTAGGGGTACCATGCATGTGTTTTGGATGTCTCTGCTGTTTATGTAGTTTGCTGGAGAGGACCTCTGCTCATGATGCTACTTCATTGATGGTGTAGTACAGGTCTGAGGCATTATCTGCACTGCGTCAATAAAAACATGTCAACTAGGCTAGCAGAAGAAAAAGAGGGAAACTGACAGCTCGTAATGTGAGGTGTGATCTTGGTATCTGCTTAGAGAATAAGGAAAGGATGGGGTTATGAGATATGGTGCTATTTTAGGGGGACTGACATATGTGATGTACAGTAGGAGGTCTATCCAAAGTAGGATCTATAGTTCTGTTGTGGAGAGATAAGATGTGACATTGCTGCTTGTTTAACTGAAATTTGCCTAGCTATGTTGAGCTATTGAAGATCTGCTCTGTAAGATAGCATTGGCTGATTGTAATAGAGAATAATTGTATTGTTCTTTCTGCATCTACAACTGCAAAGATTTAAGCTCTCTGCACACAAACAAGAGCAGAACAGTTAAGATAATGAAACACTGTTAAAGCTCAAAATGAGACCAGAAACAGTTACCTTCAAATATATAGTCCTAGTGTACACATGAGGCACAAGGGTACAGGGTTGTTTTCTCACATATCATGTGTTATGATGTTTACTTATCAATAGTTGAATTGAACTGAATTCATCCAGTGTGAATCCAATTTATAGTGTGGGCAGCACAACTGCAACAGAATAAAAGCAGCAATAGATAATTTGTTTGTTCATAATATTACATAGGCAACAAAGTCAAAATCAACACAATATTTTCTGAAATTAATCATAAAACACAAAAACTGAACTGTACTTTTCCTTACATAAGTAAAAGCAGCAGCTGAACATACTGCAGGGCTTTTATTTCATAACAGTGGCTAAAAACAACGCATGATGAATTGCATAGAACAGTGTTGCTGTAAAACACTCTCTCTATAATGTTCAGCAACAGCTCAGATGCACACCACCCCCACACCCACTGTTGACAGGATTGAGAATACAACCCTACCTATCTGAGTACACAGACTACAGAACACAGTACTTAATGCATGCACCACGACATAAGTCTGATTTTATCAGGACTGCAGGTGATTTTATAGTAGATGACATCAGCAGGCCATATGGAGGACAAGAGGTTGGAGGTCTGCTTGAAATGGATATCTGTGCAAGCACCAAAACATTGCAAAATCATGCCATTGGTTGACTGCAGTAAGAATAGAACAACTAAGTACACAGCCTATTGGGCCCACAGTACTTAACACACACATCCCAGCATAAGTCTGATTTTAACAGGACTGCAGGTTATCATATAGTGGATAACATCAGCAGGCCATGTGGGGGACAAGAGTTTGGAGGCCTGTTTGAAATGGATTTTTGCGCAACCACCAAAACACTGAAAAACCATGCCATTGGAGAAGTCAGTTAGGGATACACAATTACTCTTCTTTAAGGATACACACACACACACACACACACACACACACACACACACACACACACACACACACACACACACACACCTGGCTGCAGTGAAATACACAGACTAAAAACACAGTACTTACATAATGCACACCCCATGGCACAATTCTGATTTTAACAGGACTGCAGGTGATCTTATAGTAGATGACAATAGCAGGCCATATGGGGGACAAGGGGTTGGAGGCCTGCTTGAAATGGATATCTGTGCAAGCACCAAAACACTGCAAAACCATGCCATTGGTTGACTGCAGTGAGAATAGAACAACTATCTAAGTACACAGCCTATTGGGGCCACAGTACTTAACACACATGTCCCAGCATAAGTCTAATTTTAACAGGACTGCAGGTGATCGTATAGCAGATAACATCAGCAGGCCATGTGGGGGACAAGAGTTTGGAGGCCTGTTTGAAATGTTTTTTTGTGCAACCACCAAAATACTGAAAGGCCATGCCATTGGAGAAGTCAGTTATGGATACACACTTCCACTCTTCTTTATGGATGCACACACACACACACACACACACACACACACACACACACACACACACACACACACACACACACACACACACACACACTTGATTAAAGTCAGAATAGAGCCACTACCATTCTAAGTACACTAACTACAGAACACAATACTTAATGCACTCCACAGCACAACTTTAATTTTAGCACAGCTGCAGGTGACCTTATAGAAGATGACATCAGCAGGCCATGTGGTGGACAAGAGGTTGGAGGCCTGCTTGAAATGGATGTTTGTGCAAGCACCAAAACACTGCAAACCATGCCATTGGAGAAGTCAGTTTGGGATAAACACTTGCACTTTTCTTTGTTGAGACACAAATACACAGTCTACTCTACTGAGAACTGAACCCTACCCCTCTAAATGCACAGACTAGAGAACACATTATTTTACACAAATGAAAAAGCAGAAATCTGATTTATATAAGAATACAGGTGAACTTATAGTAGATGACATCAGCAGGCCATGTAGGGGACAAGAGGTTGGAGGTCTGCTTGAAATGGATGTTTGTGCAAGCACCAAAATATTGCAAAACCATGCCATTGGAGAAATCAGTTAGGAATACACACTTCCACACTTCTTTATGAGCACACACATACACACACACTGTCTACTGCAGTGAGAGCTGAACCCCTGTCTATCTAAGTGCAGAGACTACAGAACACAGTACATAACACAAGTGCCATAGCAAAAGTCTGATTTATATAAGACTGCAGGTGAACTTATAGTAGATGACATCAGAAGGCCATGTGGGGAACAACAGCTTAGGAGGACTGCATAGGCACATTACTTTTTAGTGTCATCTGAGGCTAGTAGCCTAACAGAAGTATACTGTTTAAAGCCTAGCTGTGTAACAACACAAGTACCCTTACTGGATCATATTTTGCTGTTTCAGTTTGGCAGAGCAAGCCTGTGAGCATCACCAAATGGCCCTGTCCATGAGGGAGCACACAGCATTATATATTACATTTTGTACTGTGGTTGATATACATTTTGAAAAATTAAGGAGACCCCAGGGTTGTACTGATTGTTGGTGTGGTTGGTGGTTGGGAAACAAATGGATGGGCTATAAATGTATGTACATATGTACATACTGTGTCCTCAGTTTGCAATGTTTCCGCATATAGTTTTTGGTCAGACAAAGGGTATGAGAAATACAAAGCAATAAGAACATATCATATCTAAATATATCTATAGCTACATATCTATATCTATCTCTCTATTTATATATATATATATATATATATATATATATATATATATATATATATATATATAAATAAATCCAAAGGAAAAAAAAAGTTGCCCAACGTAAACCACAACAAGTCCAAAAAAAAGGCAATTAGTAGGAGGAAACATGACATCACTAGCGAGTTGGCATGTTTCCTCCTACTAATTTGGACTTGATATATATATATAAATGTGTATATATATATATATATATATATATATATATATATATATATATATATATATATACCTATATGTGTGTGTGTGTGTGTGGTGTGAGTGTGTATATACATGGATATTTTATATACATATATATATATATATATATATATATATATATATATATATATAAATGTAATAGCACAAGAAGCATTGGATTTGCACTATGGTTAACTAAGTGAACACACATGCTTGTTTCTCTCTTTACCTGTTTGCACATAGGTACGCAGTGTGCAAATGCAAGCCATATTGCTAATATCTGAGACTATCATTATGTAATATATTCCTGCTACCATAGTACACTCCTATCACTACTCCAGGCTGGGATTTACCAATGACTAAGTGCAATAATTGAATGTATCCACTTTCTGTTGTTAGCAGTCTGACATAAATCTTAAGTGTTTTTTCCCTGTTTCTGCAATGCTACACTTCACACAAATTAGATAAGCCTTCTCAAAAATGTCTTCTAGAAGCTGTGCATCATGCAAATGTGGAATTAAAACAAGACAAAAAGATTAAGTATTAAAAGTATGGGACATATGAGCAAAGTCTATAAAAGCACATTACCAATTTATAGTACACATCCAAAAATCCTACCTATGTCTTGATTAGAATCCTCACACCAATACAGCTTCACCAAACAGGATGGCTGTTTTAGTTCTCTTTGCCACAGAAGCAGCTTGCCAACACAGAACTGGGGTCATTCATCACACAACCAACTGCGTAAGAATGTACACTGCTATCAAATCATGGACAGTGTATTGTACAAGTAATTCTCTGTATTATATTTGGACACAGAGCAGCTAGTAAGGGGGTTGGGAGGGTGGCCTAATGGTTAAGGTGTTTGCCTTACAAACACAAGATTCAGGGTTTGAATCTCACAGGGGATAATTGGCTAGGCTTAAAATGGCTCACAAGAGCAGTTAGCCTAGTACTAATCTATGAACCTATGAACACAACCTGTCATAATTATGGTTACAAATATACACCTCTGTGTTGTCTGTGTTTGTTGATAAATTCATCAGTTACCTAGCATATGCAATGTGTAAGTAATTCTATATAATTGTCCTTAAAATGTGAGAGGATATTAACTGTGGCATAAACACGCATATACTGTGGTTTTGGGGGTAGCATAGCGGAGTTACTGTTATGGCAGGTACAAGGGTACATTCCTCTTTGGGGGTGGATGGGAACAAAGTGCACTTACTGTTATGACACAAACAAGTCTGAAGTCAGAAACTGCAATGTGCAACCTCACTTTTGAATTTCTCTCTTGAATGATTTACCAGTATTCTGCAGAGGTATGACTATGTTAATGTTTCATGCCAGAGGACTACTAATTACAGATGGGTACATATTAGTAAAATAAGTGTCTGTAGTCATATGTTAATGTAATTTCTGTACAAATCCACCACTATTTACTTGGTTATTGTACCAAGTTAAAGATACAAGGATATGTCATAATAATCTTCAAGAATACAGTCTAGGTTCAGGACTTACCTTGCAAATGCATCAGTTGACACACCTTTAGTTCAGGGATGACACTGTCTGATGCAAGCAGTACACAGCCAATACATGGATAGGTGAAGGTTGTGTGAGTTGCCTGGCATCAATTTTTAATATATGTTTGTGAGTAGGAGAAAGGTATTATGTCCCTAGGTGGCCAGTGAATGTGCTATGCATTGTGTCTTAGTCAAAGCAAGGGCATACTGAGCACACCTACGTCTGCCTACAGGGACAGCAGGTGGTAGTTCCTCCTCAGAGTCCTCCTCTGACTGTGGCTGTGGTGCTTAGTCATTGGTGGGGGGATGTGTGACACTTTCCCTTGCTGATCATGCTGCAACTGTTTCTGCAGGATCAGATTGTGGAGCATAGCACATACTGCAAATATTTGTGTACATATGCGTGGATTATACTGCAGGGCTCCACCAGATATATCTAGGCACCAGAACCATGACTTTGGCAGCCTAAAGACACATTCTGTGATGTTTCTAGTTTGAGCATGTGCTTCATCATGGCATTCTTCCATGGGTGTGTGTGCACTTCTGATGGGTATCATCATCCACAGTTCCAGAGCATAGTCAGCATTCCCCAGTAAATGTCCCTGTGGGATGCCCCCCCAGCCAACATCTGGTACAGTTGTGATGTGTGCCAGATATGGGATTCATAATAACTGTAAGGGTTGCCAACACACACATTCAAGATAATTCCTTGGGCACTGCACATGATTTCACAGTTATTGGAGTTGTATCCCTTGCAGTTAATGTAGATTTTACTCTGCTCACCAGGTGGTGCCTTGATGTGTACATGAGTCCAATCTATGGCACCCAGTACTTCAGAGTAGTGCGCTACATGGTAAAACGTTTGCATATTGCTGGCCCTCTCCTCAGAAGAAGGGGGAAATTATATGTGCTCACTGGCATGTATTAGCATAACATCCAGGAACTGGTGGAAGATCCTGGATGCTGATGCCTGTAACACACCCATCCTGTCCCCAGTTGATATTTGAAAAGTATCTGTGGCTAATATTCTAATGGCTACACATACTCTGGGTTCCCCTCGGTTGGCTCTGACTCTGAGTTGAGGGTAGCAGAGCTCACAGAGTTCTTGTAATGTGTCCCTGTCCACCCTGTAGGCACCTGGAAAGTTACCCTGGGCCTGAACACTCTTTGCCTTTTTGGCCTAGGCCTACTGTCAGCAGCACCAGCAGCATTGGCTTCAGCCTCTAGCACATACAGATGTAGAATAGCTGCAGCAGCCCCTAACATTATTTTAGTTAAAATCTCCAAGTCTCTACTCCAATGGTATTGAATTATTTAGGGAAAATAAGAATGTAGGCAACATGGATACTTTATACATTTGTTGAATAGATCCACCTTGTGGGATTGGCTATTAAGATGCAATTCACAGGCTTAGTCTGTAGTTAGTATGATTTAACACACCTGCTTGAATGCTAAGTAGTGCCCTATGTGCACCTTCACACAGCTCTGAGTACCATCACTTAAATAAGGTAAGCATAAGCAAAATTCATATTTTTATCTTTTTTTCCTGATATTGTGCAAACATGGAACATTAAACGTGAAGAAAAGCTTGCAGATCCTATACTAGAATCCAGGAGCATTGAGACTGTAGCCCTACACATATAAATGCTGCCATAGGAATAGTTACATAACAAGCACACTAAAACTAGCATTTTATTGCTCCCTTTCCCGTGGGTGCACTAAGTGCACCAATGCCAAACATGTTAAGAGAAAAAAAAAGGGAAGCTGACATACCCTCCCGATGTCATCACTCACTGTTGACATCCATTGGAAACAAAAGCACTGTGTAGGTGCCTACACAGTGTGAATACCTCTACATGGTTGCTCTTTTTTTTTGATTCAACAAATCTACCGAGTTTTGGCCTAATTTCCATAATGACCATGCAGACAGCCTGGAATCTACACAATTAGTAGCTGTGTAAGCAGGGGAAACTGTGTGAGAGCACAATGTTGTAAACACAAGGCAGGGTATTACTTTGCCTAAATATGTGATACATACTACATAATACTTATAGTAAATTAGAATACTCTGTGTCATGTGTTTTAAACATTTTAGCAGCCTGCATTACATACAAGTTTATTCTTCATTTGGGGTTGAGGGACCAAATGTGCATTTATGTCATGACAGTTACAAGTAAAATTTTTTTGGGGGGAGACTGATTTTCTAGCTTCCACAGTGTGCACTTAAGCCATAATATGTGAGGTGTTGCCTGTTAGGGTCAGTTCTTTCAATATTTCAGAAATTTTACTTGCCCTTGTTTCTGTGTAGACTCCTGTACTCAGAAATTTTCTGAGTACACTGCCAATACATACATGGAATATACATGGTTTCATTATACATTGTTAGATCTCTCAATTGTGTTGATTTACTTCAGTAGCATAAATTTCAGCTACTTACGCTGAAATTTGCATTCCAAGAAAGTTTCCATATTTGCGCCTGAGTGCACCCTGCTACGTGGAGTTTATTGAATCTAAAACTTGCCATGCCAGTGTGCGAATCATGCAGAGATGTGCACACACATTAAAAATTATAGTGAAAGCCCCTGTTTTTAGGCAAACTGCTCATTGAGAAATATTTGCTAATGGAATCATTTGTTATGAATGGTGATAGTATTATGCTTAGAATGCATACCTCATAGTTCCAAGAAACATAATAATTGTGAACTCACTAAAAAAATGGAAATCAAAGTCTAAACCAACTATACTTAAAGTGATAAATTTTGAAACAGAGATAAAAGAACAAATGTTGGGATCTTTAGAAAAGGGTAGGAGCAAATTACATAGAAAATGGAAATTATGGGAAAAATACAGGTAGAAAAATGTTTTAGAAGAGAAATAGGGTTTAACAGAAAGCAGGGATTGAACAATTTATGTAATGTTGCTTTGATTATACAGTATAAAACAATATATGTGATGTATAATGTTTGTAAATGTAAACGTTAATATGGTTTGATTACTTTTATATAAATGTAAGTTTGCCTTTGTCACAAGTGCTGATTCAATAAGGTGTTTAAAAAGTATATGAAGTCAGAACCAGAAGACATCTCCAGAGAATTTGGGGGAATATACAGCATATGTCCAAGATTGTAGTATTTTGGAATATTCTCCTTACTCTGACATGCAGTCATCTTGGAATTAGTAGCGCTGAAAAAGGTGTAGCCCCTCCGATCTTATGTTTTCATTGTGTAGCAGCAGATTTTGGAATCTGTGGTTTAAGACAGAGAAATGCATTTTATATTTTTGCACCAGTAAGACTTGTTTTGTCATGTTATGCACATGATCGGCTTTGCTACCACTGAAAAACATTATTATATGCTGCATCTTTAAAGCTGTGAGATTCAGTGTTCTAACAGGCTGCAAAAACCAAATGCAAATCAGAAGAGAGTTTCTGTGTTCCAACAGGCTGCAAAACGAGTGGTAAACCAACCGTGAGTTTTTTTCTCAAAATGTGTTATTAATATTTTTAGAAAAATGCCACAAAATATATTGCATTTTTAATTACATTATATTAATTAAATATAACAGTACAAATTACAAATAAATTGAATGACAAATAAACTATTTACAATACATACAAAAATCCTGAAACCAGATCATAAGTAAATAACAGAAGCCATAAATAAATATCAGTTAATATAAGCAGAGTTAAGATGAATAATTTTCAGTGACAGATAATAATTTCAACAAAGGACCAGCTGTGAGTTTTAGTGTTCTGACAGTTTGAAAAAACAGTGGTAAACTAATCTCTGGGAATCCAGGCAGACAATTGTTACCTAATGATATAGAGGGATTGGAACAACACTAATGCATTACCAACTTTAAACAGAATGATAGTACAATAGGTGAGGAGTAATGGAAGACAATTTCAAGGCTGCTATATTGATAATAATAATAATAATAATAATAATAATAATAATAATAATAAATATTCTACTGGTTTCTTGGAACAGAGGGATAACATTCAGAGTCTGACATAGATGAGCAGGGTTGAAAAAGCAGCCTGTGAACTGGAGGAAGCTGCAATGATGGGACTGAGTGACCAGTGCTGGCTTGCCCATTCTGTGGGCTGCATGGAGGGCAGTGCTCCCACCATTTGACTGGCACTTCTTGATGGCAGATTTCTCAGCAGGTGGCAAAAAAGACTGGAATGTCTGAGTTTACCAAGCTACATGTAAGCAAAGTGATTGTATCTAGTCATTCACAATAGCATGCTTGATTTATTGGCGTTTTGTTGTGGGATTAACCATGGATGTCACTCTGCCTTGACATTGGGTAAGCTATCAAAAGTGACTTATATATATTGAACTGGATTGACTGTTCTCCGCATTGAATATAGAAGGCAGTGTACTTCCCTAGCATGATGATAATTAGAATCTAGTTTTAGATGTGGGTGCAGATTTCTCAGCAGATGGCAGAAAAGAATGGAATGTCTGAGTTACCGGTGATAAGTGGGTTGAGGACCTGGCCTACCCTGACCCATGCCAGGGACCCGTGCTAATGGCGGGAGGGGTATATGTGCCCCTATTGGCCAGTGTGTGCCTGTCGTAAAGCCCAAACAGCCCTGGATCAATAAGCTACTGGCTGGCCGGTGTCTAGTTGCCCAGCCTGGGTTACCTGGGATAGCTCTGTTTAGCGAAAGCTGGACATAAAACCAACCAACCTGCCAAACATGAACTGAGAATTGCTACACTTAATGTAGGTTCACTGACAGGGTACAGCTTGGAAGTGGATGGCATGATGATATAGAGGAGGCTGGACATCCTATGTATCCAGGAGATGAGATGGAAGGGCAGTGCAGCAAAGCCACTTAGCTTGGGATCCAGAATCTACTACTCAGGTGGAGGCCAGGCTAGAAATGGTGTAGGAATTGTGGTGAGAGAGAGGCTTCAGAAGGCAGTAAGGGATATCATCAGAATTAATGACAGACTCATGGCAGTCAGACTCCAGTGTAATGATAAGCCAGTATTCATAATCTCAGCCTATGCTCCACAGCAGGGTTGTGATAGTGAGGGAAAGAGTGCATTCAGATAGCAGTTGCAGGACCTACTAGATAAAGCAGGACAACTTGAATTGGTGTTGATAATGGGTGACTTGAATGCACATATCGGAACAGACAGAACAGGATATGAGGACTGCCTGGGTCCACATGGGTGGGGCAACAGGAATAAAGAAGGAGAAGCCATTCTAAAGTTCTGTTTGGAAAATGGCTTGATAGTAGCCAACACATGGTTCAGAAAGAGAGACCGTCACAAGATCACATAGAAGAGTAGTCAACATGCAAGTCAGGTAGACTTCATCCAAGTAACAGAAAAGGCACTGGGGCAGAATCCATGATTGCAAAGTCATCCCCAGTGAAACAGTCAGCTCACAGCATAAACCACTAGTTGCCACAATCAGCTACAAGCAGTGGTCAGAGAAGGCTCTAAGGTCAACAGAGACCAGGCTGAAGACCTGGAAGTTAACTAGAGAGAAAGTACAACAGTTCAAGGAATTACTCAGGGCTCTAGCACCCCAAGAAGAGGAGGAAATAGGTGGAGTTGAAGAAGAATGGCAGCACCTAAAAACAGCATGTGTTAGGACTACAGAAAAGATATGTGGCCGAGCCAGGTATGGAAATAAGGTACATAAGGAAAGCTGGTGGTGGAATGCAGAAGTCCAGAAAATCATCAAAAGAAAAAAGGAGTGCAGGAAGAAGTGGGAGATAGAAAAGACTGACCAGGCTAGGAAGGACTACTGGTTGGCTAACAAAGAACCTAAGAAAGAAGTTGCAATAGCAAAGAATAGGGCATCGGAGGCACTCTACCAACTTCTGGAAAGTGACTCAGTAAAAGGCACAAAGAAACTATATCAAGTTGCAAGGCAAAGACAGAAAGATAAAGAAGATAGTCAGACACCCTTCATAAGGGGATGCCAGCAACAACCTGCTCACCAGCCCAGAGGACATCAAAGGCAGATTGAAGGAGTATTTCCAGCAGCTTCTGAATGAAGAAAACCCCACAGAAGCTGTACTGCCCCAGAAACAGCCTATGATGAGAGAAGAAGAGGAGCCCACCCTAGAAGAAGTAAGAGCAGCACTAAGGAAGATGAAGTCAGGGAAAGCAGCAGGCTCAGATGAGGTCATAGCAGATATGATAAAGATGCTGAGTGAAATAGGGGAGGAAATGGCTCCTGAGGGTACTAATAGCAGTGTGGAGAGAAAGATGTATCCCAGATGACTTGAGAATAAGTATACTCGTGCCAGTGTACAAGAACAAAGGGGACATCCACAACTGTGGGCAATACAGAGTTATCAAACTCCTATCACATTACATGAAAGTTCTGGAGAGGGTGAATGATAAATGGATACAGAGAGTAGTAGAATGTAATATGGGAGATGAGCAGTTTGGATTCAGATCAGAATGCAGCACAACTGACCCGATGTTTGCATTGAGACAGATACTTGAGAAGAAGCTAGAGATGAGGAGAGAGTCCAAATGGCCATTCCTAGACTTGGAGAAAGCATATGAAAAGGTCCCAAGAAAGCTGATATGGTCAGTACTGCGGTGGTTTGAAGTCCCAGAAACAATGGTACAATTAGCGCAGGCTATGTACAAGGACCCAATGATTCAAGTACGGACAGTGTTTGACCTTACAGAGGGGTTCCCAGTGGGTGTGGGTGTACATCAGGGTTCAGCTATGAGCCTACTGCTGTTCATACTGGTGATGGACTACATTAGCAAACAGGTTGAAGGGGATGAATCAACAAAGCTGCTGTATGCAGACAATGTGGCAGTACAGGCAGACTCTGAGCTAGAACTCCAGCAAAGGATAGGAGAATGGAATGCAAATCTGAAGGCACATGAGATGAAACTAACCATAGATAAGACGGTGGTAATGGCAGCAAATTGGGGAAATTAGAAGAAGCTGAGAATAGAGATAGAAGGGAAGATAGTGGAACAGGTAAACAGCTTCAAGCATCTGGGAGGAGTAGTTGAGGAGAAGGGTAGTCTGAATGAAGAGGTCAAAGCTAGAATCAGAGGGGCTGCAGCCAACTGGCATACAGTATCAGGGGTAGTCTATGACAGAAGAATGCCAAAGAAGCTGAAAAGTAAGGTGTACAAGACAGTGGTGTGACCAGTACTAATGTAAGATATAGAAACCTGGGCAGTAAAGGCAGAACAGTTGAAGTGCCTGAGAAAGGTGATAGGATGCACACTGTGGGACAGATGAAGAAATGATATAAGAGCAGAAGCCAAAGTAGATACAATTGCAGAAAAGATCAAAGAGAACAGATTACGGTGGTTTGGGCACATGTGTAGAAAGGCAGAAGACAATCTGGTGAGGAAGATTTGGGGCAGACAGGAAGAAGGTAAGAGGAAGTGAAGAAGTCCAGCAAAGAGGTGGATGGATTGTATGAAAGAGATCTGCGACAGTCAGGCATGAGTGTTGAAGAAGGCAGGAGTGTGTCACTGAATCAAGAAGAGTTGGCGATAGTTAACATGATACCCCGACCCCATGTAGAAAAATGGGAAAAAAGGGGGCTGATGATGATGATGATTTTAAATGTGGGTGCAGAGCTAGATCTTGACTAAATATGGGCCAAGCAGGAAAATGGGCCAGGTATACCCCCACACAGTCAATTAATGACCCATTAGTTGTCTGTCTCTCCACAGGCACCATGGTTACTTCTCTCCATTTATCATAAACACTGTTCAAAACTTGTCTGTGCACAAACTGTTTCCTTTTTTAGTTGTACAATGATTAAAGATTTGAGTTTCCTTTAAAACTTTTATTTAAAATTTCATAGCACAAATACTGATAGCCATTTGTGAAACAAAACAAAATAGTCTCACATTGAAAAAGAACTTAGCATCAGAAACAATAAACCTCTCTTCCTTTGAAAGTCACATTAATTGGAAATGCGTATGGCCAGTGGTGGATTAAGTGTACCTTGGACCCAGATCCATGGACCCCCTTGTATACATTTTTAGGAGTATGCCTAAATGCATGCATTCCTTGATTCACCATCCAAATTGTTTCAAATTGTTTTTCTTGTTTACTACAATAACATTGGTTGGTGTGTTTGAAATTTGTAGTTTTGAACATTTTTTTCCAGTAAGCAGTGAAATAAGATGCATGAACCAATAATGCCAAAAGTACCTATTTCAGAACATTTCAGCCATAAAAGGCCACTCAAACTAACCCAACAATATCCATCTCAATAATTATGGCAACTTTATTGACTGCATGCACATCACATCTGATTGGAATAAAAATGGTCACAATAAAGTATTCCAATTTACTTTAAACAAATGCACACTGGCCCTGCAAAGACAGACTAATGACTTTTTAACTTTATCAGCTCAACAGTGTCAGCCATTTTTATCTACAGACATCCCCCAAACCCAGCAATTATAGCTACATTGTTGATTGCATACTCCTCAGACGTCTGTGTTAAAAAAATAACAATAATAATGGCCAACGTCACATTTCAAATTTGTTTCAACAAATAGTAGCCAAAGTATTCCAGCGTAATACACACACTCACACACACACACACACACACACACACACACACACACACACACACACACACACACACACACACACACTAGTCCTGCATAGACAGATTAAAGACTGTTTAAAAATGATAGGATGATGAGAGGATAATGTACTTTCATCCACAGAGAACCCCTCACCCCCACCATCAGTTATATCCCCTTTGTTGACTATGTACATCACTTATCATTATGAATAAATAAATTACAGTGTACTTTATTGGTAGCTTTGTATGAAGTATGTGAAATTGTATAGATATCACTAGCACCAGACTAAGATCCAGCAATGTGTAGCACAGTTTAAACTGAGGAGTATTTATTACAGCAAAAGAAATATTATCCACCTGATAAAATATGCTGTCAATATAAACAAAGCAGAATGTCTGCAGAAGTAAAAGTTACCTGAATAATTCCACATTAAAGAGAACTATTACTAATGCAGAGATTGCTGCTAGCAGACAACTTTGCATTTCAGTGCTTCATCTTCAAATGTAGTGTCCACTGTCCATAAAGAATAAATTACATAGGTTACCTTAAGAACTGGCATGCTGGTGATATTGCCATAACATATCCCAAACTAGATGCAATAAGGAATGGCTGGCAAAGAACTGTAACAGTTTTGTAGACCCTGGAGACCATTTAGTAGCCTATCTCAAATTCCCAATTGCTACAAATCACCATCTGGTTAAGTGACTTGTTCAATGTCATACAGTAGGCAAATGAAGATGGCAAGATTCAAGCCCTGTACCCTTGCACAGGAAGCAATTAATTAACAAGCCTGAGATTTAGTCATCTGTGCTACTTGCCAGAATAACAGTGTTTAACTAAATATTGAACTCCATTACAATCCCATCTTGTAGAGAAGGCTACATCACAGTAATATTCAACAATGATTATATAATAGATGCTGAAGTTCAGGTAGTTGTGATTATTACTCCAAATAATGCAAACTATATGACCTGCCAAATGTCAGCTCCTTCGCAGATGCTGGAGACTGTAAAGAAGATACTACAAACATTACTAAAATGCAGCATATTTAGAATACTAAAATGCAAAGTTTAGACTGCATTATATAATCCAAGTCTATTAATAAATTAATTAATTCTTAAATGCAATGAATAAAGCAAAACAATTGCCGGCCACATAAATACTGCTGCAGCTTTAGTTCAAGAACCCACAAGTCATACAAAAATCAGAAATATTACTCCATACAACATGCTATTTTTTTGAGGAGGGGTGTTACCTGCTTTTTTGATAGCTGCATCTCATTTTTGTTCTCCCTATGTCTTCTCTCTCATTACGAGTTGCTATTCCATCTGTCAAATTCAGTACAGGTCTGACTTCCTTGAATTGCTAATACTACTATATTGTTGCAGCACACACTTCCAGAACCAAATCATGGACAAATGCAAGGTAATGAATCAGGCCCCCTGCCACCCAAATCAATATCCCCATTATTTTTCCTTCAATTTCCATAATAGTAATGATAATCCTATTTGATGAACAGGTAGGCCTACTAGACATGGTCCCTGATCAGGGATGAAATGGGTGCAATGGCTACTCAAGTGACTTGCCTAAGATCACACAGTTCATAAATAAGGGCTAAGGGAATCAAACCCCATCCTACAGGAACTAGAGCTCATTGAATTAACTTCTACACCAACTGCCAAATCAGTGCATATACTATTTTCTTCTTTACTTTTACATTGATCACAGTGATTGGGATCTCATTTAAAACATTTATTTCAAATTTTACAGTTTAACACTGACATCTTGTTTTTAAATAAAATAAAACACTCATGAAACATGACCTATCAGGCCATCTGGAATCACTGTTTAACTCTAGCCTCCAAACAGGCTTCGTGCTTCACAAATGGAAAACAGCAACTGCCATCCCTCTGCACAAAGGAAGACCATCTACAGACCCTGGAAACTGCAGACCCCTAAATGTCTCACTGTTCTCATGTGAAATTCTTGGAAATAATTATCATGGGAATGATCAATAATGGCATAGGAAGCGTCCAGACACTGGATCCAATTCATTTTGGTTTCATCAAGGACAAATCATGGTGACTCAGCCTGGTGGACATCTTTGAGAAGGTCACCAAAGCAAAAGTGTTCACATTGCCTACATGGACCAAGCCAAGGCATTTGACAGAATAAGCCACTCAGTCATCGTTGATAAACTTAGAAGGTTAGGTATAAACCCTTATATCATCCAGTGAATTGCTTGCTGTCTCACAAACAGGACACAGGAAGTTAGAACTGGGGAGTCCAGCTCTACAAAGAGTACAGTCACAAGGAAAATCCTTCAATGATCGGTCCTCAGTCAGCTTCTTTTTGGCATCCATTGCTCTGAAGTCAAATCAATGTCAAGATCCTCTGGCTGACTAAATTTGCAGCCAATTGCAAGTTAGAAACAGTCACAGACTCTCCTACTGACATTAATGTTCTTCAGGAAGGGCTAACACAGACAAATAACATTTGGCAGAGCCATGCACTAAAACTAAATGCTAAGAAATACATAATAGTATCCTTTAGGAAGTCATCCACCCTTGGTAACTACCAAATTATCAATACACCCCTAAGAGTCGACCGAGAAGTCAGGGACTTGGGGGACACATGTAGACAGTAATCTAGACTTTAACCATTACTTGTCTACAGTAGTGAGGAAATCATTCTGTGTTGTGTAACTTATAAATAAAGATATGGCAGCTAAGTCCAAGGATGTCATTGTTCCATTGTATTCAGCAATCATCAGACCTATAAATGTGTACAATGTTCCCTTTTGTATGTACCTAACCAGACACATCCAACAATTGGAAAGTCTACAGAGGTTCCTTACTAAGAGAATACAAGTCATAAGTAACATGTCCTAAGCAGTCTACCACAATCCCCTACCCCTGCATTCTATCTCTGACAGTCTGTTGAAGGGAGATCAATGCCTCACATACAATATATTGTCGGTTCTCACCCTGATAGACCTTCTGCATATCTGCAAAACAAACAGCACAAGAATTACATGTTCTAAAGAATTAAACTTGCCTGTGATATAAATAAGGACTGCTGAAGACACAGATATGTTCCTGACAGACTATCCCTTCTCTGGAACAGGCTCCCTATTCACGTGAAGCCAAGTTAGTCACTAACCAAATTCAAGTGAAATTTGGACAACTGTATGAGAAAAAGGAAATTCATCCCTGGTTTGGCACCTATGTCTCTAAGGAACACAGGCAGCCTGTAAATGGTTCATCTCCCAGGCCCTTGCTTGCAAATGTTTTATCTCGCAAGCCCCTGCTTACACTTATCAAGGATATCAGAACTAGTCACAGATTTGAGATCCACAGCTAGGCGTAAAAAGGCCCCAGTGGTTATTAGCTTAGTATATACCTAAGAACCCATAGCCTTACTCATCTGCAATAAGTGCTAAACAAACTGTAGCACAAAAGCCATGTATCTCCATGACTGTCACTGACAGATTGTAATCCTCAATGATTTAAAAAATATATATGCTAAAGGAGGATATATATTTTTTAAATCCTTGAGGATTACAATCTGTCAGTGACAGTCATAGAGATACATGGCTTTTGTGCTATATGCTAAAGGAGGAAGACTGCGGTGGTGGTGCTGCGGTAGCGTTGTCGCCTCACAGTAAGATGTTGTCCTGTTCGATTCTCAGCTAGAGCGTATTCTGTGTGGAGACATGCGTGAATGGGTGTACCTTCATTAAAGGTTGTGCGTCAGAGCCGGCAACTCGGTATGTAAAAATCTACTGCCAATCATTAGCGGACCGGAGTTCAGCTGTGGCGACCTCTAACCGGGAAAAGCCGAAAGACACAACAACATATGCTAAAGGAGGACTGGCAGTTGGTTTGGAGGACTAGTCTCTTTCTTCCTATTGTGAACACTGAGGATGTGACTCTTGACAAGTCATTCAACTAGATGATGCCCCTAAATGAAGCATTTCACACACATAGATATAGAATCCTTCAATTTAATATTTGTAAGTGCTACCTAATAAAAGGACATTATGGAGCAATAATAAGCTTGTTAAAGTAAAAGTCACAAAATATCTACTTATGGGAGGTTTGAACATCTGTTCAATAAAGAATTAAGTCAAGGCTTCCTGTAAAATATGTTTCTATTTACCAATAATCTTTAGCCTGCATCTACAGCATTAGGAAGATGGTCTTGTATACATTCAATACTATGAAGCAGACATTATAAATAGGCATGCATGATCTTCCATACAAACAACCTAAGTGCAACAGCCCTAGTTACACAAGGTGGCAAAGTTAGCTAACACTTCCCAATGTAAAGAAAAAAAAACTTCCATATTTTGCCTAATTTTGATCTAGAAGCCATTGACAGCTGTACAAAATGTGGCATGCCATCACAAATTATTTCAGTGTAGCAGTACTGTACAACGGAACCTTCCCTAACCAGAAAAAAATGACTGTTACAGCTGACCATCTCCCCTTTCTGGCATTGATTTAATTAAATTTATGTTTCAAAAAATAAAACAAGTTTTTTACAGGAATGCCACTGTTTGGTCAGTAAAACAAACTCTTTCACCAAATTAGGAAAATATTTCATCCTTTACTATCTGACAGCTTATGTAGCCCAGGCAGGTATGACCCTAACCCTGAGCAGTATCCTTCCTTCACCAAGAATGATGCCACAATATAGAGACAAGATGATCAGCTTTAACAATTGGCTTAATGTCTGGTGTCATTCAAAGGGGATCCAGTGTCTGTCTGCCTGGGATGACATGCTTGACAAGCCACGCTGCTTCGCAAGGGACGGCTTGCACCTGTCACCCCTGGGATTCCGGATATTGGCTAAGGCTCTTGCCACCCCCATAGTGCCATTTTTAGGCAAGGCTCAAATTCTAAACCTACCACCCTAGAAAACAAAAATGGGAAGAAATTGAGGGTAATGCTGCTCAATGCCAGAAGTCTAAATCTCAAAATGCACGCACTCGAGGCCCTTCTCAGTATGGAGAACATCGATGTCTGTGCTGTAACTGAAACCTGGTTCAAGGCTCCTGAGAGCACCCCGGCACTATTAGGTTTTACCTCATATCATGCGTTCCGCCCCAAAACCCGGACCACTCCACAAAAGGAGGGTGTATCCATATTCATAAAGGATACTCACAGCTCCAGGTTGGTGGCGACGCATGAAGCTCCGGAAAGCATCCAGGTGCAACTAACAATAGGCAAAACTGCTCTACAAATTGTAGCATGCTACAGGCCACCCTCTCAAACTCAGGAACCCCACACAGCCTTCCTGAAGACACTGGAGGGTATAAATGTATCTCCAAACACCATCATATTGGGTGACTTCAACTACCCGAATATAGACTGGGAACATTACTCAAGCCCTAACTTTCTAGCCCAACGGTTCCTGGAGTTCATAAATTCAAATGCCATGGAACAGCTAGTCACTGTTCCCACGAGAGGAGAAAATATACTAGATCTCATTGTCACAAACATGGGGACAAAATGCTCCACACCGAAGTATATCCCTCATTGGTGAGATCTGATCATAAACTAATCTCACTGGAAATCCACATCCCCCCCCCACCCCAAACAAAAAACACCATAGTGAAGAACTTCTCTAAAGCAAACTTCACACTACTCAAGACTGGTGTGGTATCCTTCAAGGCCCCTGAGTCAGAGGAAACCACAACCCAAGCTGCGGAAGCCCTTACAAATGCCTTCTATGAACACCTCCAGGACTGCATGGATCAGGCAATCCCAAATAAAACCAAGACTCTTTCCACAAAGGGCAAACGTCCAGTCTGGTGGACCCCAGCCATTAACAAACTTTACAATAAGAGGAGAAAGCTATTACATGATAGAACAAAATCCATAAAAGGGAAGTCACCCCTGATCATTATTAGTAAAAAAATACGAGCACTCATAAAATCAACTAAGGCCAATTTTGAGAGAAAAATTGCCATGGATTCAAAGGACAATCATAAGGCCTTTTTCAGCTATGTTAGGAACCTGGGTGGAAACTCACAGATATGCTCAGAATTAGTCCAAAATGATACAAAAATCACTGAACCCACAGACATTGCCAACATACTGGCAGACAGGTTCAGTGCAAACTTCACCCCACCCCTAAAGGAGAGATAACTATCCCAGCCGAGTGTAGCCTCCCGGACATTTCAAATGCGCAGGTGAAAGCTGCTCTCTCTAAAGCTAAAAACACAGCATCAATGGGACCGGATGGTGTCCCCGGCTGTGTGCTACACGAGCTAAATGAGGAATTAAACCCGCACATAAGGCAGCTGTTTAATCTCAGCCTTACCACAGGATACGTGCCCAAGGAGTGGCGTACGGCAACTGTGGTCCCACTCCACAAAGGTGGCGCCTCTACGGACCCTGGTAATTACCGCCCCATAAGCTTAACAAGTCTAGTCTGCAAAGCTATGGAGAGGATCATAATGGAGCTCATAAACAAAGATATAGGGGACTTGCAGACATTGGACCCGACCCAGTTTGGCTTTGTCAAGGGAAGATCATGCCTTTTGAACTTGGTCGACTTCTTCGAAATAGTCACCAAGGCCATTGATGAGGGAAAGGCAGTCCATACAGCCTACCTTGACCTTGCAAAGGCTTTCGACACAATATCCCACTCGGGTATTGTAGAAAAACTTACCAGCTTAAATGTAAACCCATATGTCACAAGATGGGTTGCAAACTGGCTTAAGGACAGAACCCACAGGGTTAGAGTTGCTGGCGCTGTGTCAGACTCCAAGCCGGTCACAAGTGGTGTCCCACAGGGCTCGGTCCTTGGCCCCCTATTGTTTGGCATCTACTTCTCAGAAGTACAGGCCAACATGGGAGGACTTTGGCTGACAAAGTTTGCAGATGACTGCAAACTGGGCGCCATAGTGGAAAGTGCATCGGACACGGATATCCTTCAGAAGGGACTCACGGAAACAGATAGCTGGTGCCAGAGCCATGGCCTGAAGTTAAACGCCAAAAATGTATAGTCATACCCTTCGGGAAAAACAAGGTAACCCCAAGCTACCATATAGGTGGCAATCCACTAAGCACAGAAGAGGTTATCAGGGACCTGGGGACCCAGGTTGACAGTGGCCTTTCTTTTGACACTCACATTGCTAAAGTGGTTAGAAAGACCTTCTACATTGCCCACCTGATCATGAAGGGATTCACATCCAGATCTAGTGAGGTCATTGTTCCCTGTACTCTTCACTTATCAGACCAATGATCGAGTACAATGCCCCATTTGGGATGTATCTCACCCGACATCTGCAGCAATTGGAGAGACCCCAAAAGTTCCTCACCAAAAGGATAAAGGGACTCCAAAATCTGTCATATGCTGCCAGATTGAAGAAACTCCAGCTCTATTCAGTCGCATACCGTCTGCTCAGAGGTGACATGTGCCTGACATACAAGGCCATGTCCAACCCGGAATTAATGGACATGCTCCACCTCAAAAATCCAAATCCACCAAAACCACTAGAGCAAGCGACTTAAACCTTAGCACGGATATAAATAGGACGTGCTGGAGGGATAGATTTATCACTCAGAGACTCCCTATGCTGTGGAATAAAATCCCGGTCCATGTGAGGCAGAGCACCTCGCTGACTCTGTTCAAGAGAAATCTAGACCTGTGGATGGGAGATCGTAGGTTTACCCCGGGAATCATCTCTGGGTCACTGCTGGACAGAGGCACAACAAACTAATGGGCACAGTATTTTTTCATATAAGGGGTGGCGTAAGCCACAATAATTTGGGCTAGGCTTATAAATGCCTTAGGGCAGATAGCCTAGTATAAACCTATGAACCTATGAACCTATGAACCTATGATTCCATATTTTAAAGAGACAAGTCCTGTGTATTTATTCACATAACCTCAAATATGGCAGTACATCTAATGAGAGAAGTAAAGCGGAGAACAAAAACAGACCAGTTGATTTATTTATTTTTTATTTATTTTCGCAAACGAGTAAAATCAAAACATACCCTCTGGCTGTCTAAAAGTACCAAGCAGGCCATGGTCACTAGAGACAAAGCCTGGAAAAAATAACAGAGAACTACAAATCTCACCAATCTCCAACAGTACAGACAGCTTCGCAATAAAGTAAAACGTCTAGTCATCAATGACAAAAAAATCATTACATTAAGCTACAACAGAATTTTAAGCAAAATCCAAGACAATTCTGGAGCTCAATTTCCACATTATTAAATCCTGGTACAAAAAGCAATCCCTGTCCACATCCTGAAAAAAGCACCTTTAGAAATCACCTCTGTCTTCAACTCTTACATCGTAGAAACCATAACCAAACTAACTGCCCCCTTCCCACCCACAATCCCCCACCCATATCCACCCAGCAAACCCTCCCACTAGCATACTTTCTCTCTCTTCAATCCTTACCTCTACTATCACCAAATTCTTGCTTAAATTAAAACCAGGCAGCAACGCCCCTGACAACCTACCCCAGAATACCTTAAATTGTCAGCTACGGCCATATCCTACCCCATCACTATGCTGTTAAATAGGTCAATTCAGGAATAATATATACCCATCACCTGGAAGAAAGCATACATTCTTCCCCTACATAAAGGTGGTAATAGCTCTGATACCTCTAACTTCCATCCCATCACTATATTATCCCCCATTTCTAAACTCTTAGAAAAATGCATACACTCCCAGCTCCAGCTATACATTCTGAAGAATATATAACTCCCTGTCAACATGATTTGCGCCCCGCTCATAGTACTAACACCGCTCTCCTATCATTCACAAATACTGTTAACAAAGCTCATAATGAAGGAAAACTTGTGTCCTCCCTCTTCCTTGATCTATCTAAGGCATTCAACGCCATCTCTCACTCCCTTCTCCTCTCCAAGTTTTCCATTCTGGGCATGTCCCCACTAACTCTACTCTGGTTTTTCAACTACCTCTCCAATAGAAAACAATCCATTAGATGGCTTAACTCCACCTCACCATTCCTAGAAACTCCCACTGGAGTCCCTCAAGGATCTATATTAGGCCCTCTACTTTTCAGTATTTTCATCAATGACTTTCACTCTTGTGTTCCCAACAACTCTGTTATTTAATATGCAGACGATTTAACAATAATTTGCACCTCCAAGACCATACCTGAACTACTTACACACACTCATCAAGTATTCTCCTCCAATGAAAACTGGATGACCAACAACCATCTTGCACTCCATCCAAACAAAACTAAACCTATTCTCTTCACACCTAAGAAACCTCCAATTATAAACAAATCAGACTTTAAAATTAACTCTCTAAACAAAACTGTCTTAGAAGTCGTGTCACATACTAAAACGTTAGGTGTCACCATCAGCAAAAGAATAACCTTTGACCAGCACATCCATAATAACATTTAAAAAACCCACCAAAATCTAGGAAGCCTCTATAGACATAAACACTTCCTTATCCCCACTACCAAAAAACCTTGGCCTCTACCTTCTTATTACCATTCCTACTGTATGGTGCACCCCTTCTCACCAACATTTGCACATCCCTAAAAAACAAAAATTATAACAAAATTGCCAGATTTACAACAAGTGCCACCTACTCCTTCCATTCACTCAAGTGGCTTGAAAAGGAGGAAAGAGACTAGACCTCCAAACCAACTTCCCTTTCTGCTCCAGTGATAGGAGAAGAAATTCCTAGTATGGTGTGTATGAATTAAATCAGTCGGTTAATTATTGTATGACTTGGGTTGTTATGTTTGCTTCAAGACACTTTATGACTACAACATATTTTAACATCACTGTAATGTGCTTATATTAATAGGGAATAGTTAACTCCATTTCAAGGCAATGTTTTTACAGAGTGTCTGCAGTTTGTTTTTACTTATTCAGAATTTCTCAAATATGCTTATTTTAGTGAAAAGATTGATAATTAGTTGAAAGATAACCAAGATCACATCATCTGCACACAATTATAATCTCACCATAAAATTAAGTAGCAGGTTAGAGTAAATGCAATATTGGTACAAATTCTATATGTGTCTCATTGACTAGTGCAAGTAAAACAAAAGAAACTGGCACAGTCCTATGCACCATCCCTGGCTGTTCATCATGGGTGATAAACTCACACCCTCTGCCACTGCGCCCAGCATAAGCCACATGCTTGTCCTCTTGGGCAGATCTACCTGAGGGGTTGAGTAGTGCAGAGATGGCAGAAGGACTGCTAGCAGTACTGCAGCAGACGTGCTGGGCAGTGGTGCTGTAGCCAATGGAATGGGGACAGGGGGATCCCATGAGACAGTCCCATCTCTCTGTGCTATGGCAAAAAATAAATAAATAAAGAGAATAAACTGAAAAAAGAAAATAATAACCCTCCCCCCAAACAAATAGGGTTGGGGTGAGAGAAAAAAAAAAGAGACAACATTAGTAACTTCATATGTGACATACAAAGCATTAATACAATTATTTTACTCTACTCTGTTAACTTTACTTTCAACAATACAAACTCCTAACAAATACCTCTGTTTACTGTTCAGACTGCCCAGCTTCTAGCAGATGAACACTATACTACAGATTGTGGTAAGCATTCCTTGATGTGTGCACATATTGCACATATGCGTGGTCCAAATATACGGATTACAGTTTACAGCAAGCCATTGCTGACACTGATTTACAGCTCTGATGTTACATTGCAATATTGATGAAACCTTTACATATTTAAAATATTATATATTTAATATATTTGGGAAGTATGGATTTTGAAGGTGCAACCTATGACCACTTTGTAATGATGAACTACTGTTTTGCCCTCCAGAGTAATGCATGCATACTTCCCTATTACAGTTAAGAAATGAGTGCTCAATTTGATACAACTGTATAGGTAATAAATAAATATATCATAACCTTTTAATGCTAAAATAAGCCCACTGTTGGGATGGATACACAACACATGCGTCTCACATCTGTGCCAATTTAGCATCATGGGTCTGCACATTCAGTGCCCGGTCTGTGACTGCTGTGAAAAAAACAGAACACAACAGAATGCCATTAGGCAAACCAATCCTGAGTATATCCAGCTTTTAACTCTGACAAGTAGTCTCTGTAAGTGACACTTAATCTGTGGGGTACCCCCAGTCCTACATTCCTCGATTCAATGGTCAAGGGTAGCTCTCTTCCTCATCTTGAGGTCTCTGCAGTGGTTTCTACAGTGTTCATCAGTGAGGGGTATACCAATATCACTGGTCAGAGCCTGGGCTAGACTATCCATTGCATCTGCCTTATACTCCAAGTCACAATAGTCCTTCTGAAACAACCTGGACCCATGTTCATTCACTAGGAGTCCAATAAACACTTTGGGTTCCTGGACACCGCATCTTTCAGCACAGAACTTCAACAACTCTCCAAAACAGCAGCCATGCCTATCACAGATCAAGACCAATGTAGAATAATGTTTTCCTGCCAATTGCAGGTATCTTGCTTACTGGGAGTGTGCACTTTCTGGATATGCAACATTTGAAACTGTTGCACATCCTTTACCATCACAGAAACATGTTGCGCAACAGTGTGTAGTGCCAGGAAATGTGTTTGCGGAATGGCCAATAATATTAATCAAATACATCCGGTGTATGTGTGTAGCTGTCTGGGTCCTGTCTGCTCTGCGTTTGGCCCATTGATATGGTTTGTACACTGGAACTTTAAGCCCAAAATATATGTGTATAGCTTTCTCTGTTTGCAGTATGTGGCTCACTGAGCAAATAGAAAATAAAAAAATAAAATAATAATGTACAATATTAAACTGCAAACAAGGGGAAAATACATGTTGTGCTTTCACACAAACCTAACAACAGATTATCATGGTGTCACCTTTGTACAAAATAATGTGGCTGCCAACTACAGGCTAAGTTTATAACAGTAGCAATCTACAATCTTCACAAACAAACAGCTACATATGACACATACTTAACTTATTTATTTCTATTCTAGCAATATACAATACTATTCAACATTACACATATCAAGGCCTATCTGTAATATCTCCCTGGGTTGTTGACACACTGGTATTCACATCAAGGACATACTGTACATCAGTGTCTTGTGAGCTGTGGCTGCTCTTGAGGTGAGTGTGGAATTGCTCATTGCGGGTCAGAGGTTGTTGCATAGCAGGGCTTCCACCTGTACCCATGAAGTCATGACCTACTGCAGCAGCTCGTCGTCTGGCAGCTGTTATGTCAGTGGCTCTGTGGTGCACCTGGTCATACATTCATCCATGGCTGCCTGCAGAATTTACATTGGAAACCACTTATTGCCGTAATGTCATTCAACGGGCACTATCTAGCCTGCCTCTTTGGAGTAGAAATGCACCATGGATGCATAGGCCATCTACTATGGCCTGGTTTTCCCCACTGATAAATGTTGGGTGTCAGGGATTCAGACCTCTGAATGCCATAGCTGTTCTTGGCCTGAAAGAAGACAGATGTAGAGTATACATAAGTATCACATAACTACAACATAAATGTTTATAGATGCAACATAGAAGGTAGACAGTCAGTATTACTAAATGGAGAAACATACAGCAATCAACATATGGGAACTGGTAACAGACAGGATGCAAGACAAGGCAACTGATTATTGAAACATACTCTTCTTAGTGCCATAACACTACCTCACCTTAACCATCATCCACACAAAGGTACAGGCAATTGCCACTGTCATTAACATTAAGTGCTGTCAATGTGCTTGTCCATGAAACATTTTTAGATGTATCCCACATAGCAGTCTAACCCATGTATTTACCTGTCTTGACAATCATGAGTAACTGTGCAATGACTTGACAAACTGGGCCATGCTATCATTTAACTTGTAAGTCATACATAAAGATAACATTGGAGAATGCTGTGCTTCACATACTTTTTAAATACAGTCCAGCACATGCTATATGTAGGTGACAAAAATTAAACATACCTTGTGAGAATGATGACTCATCTGTAGAGAAAGCTTGGAAATACTGCTGGTTAATAATGTTCAAAACATGCAGAACTAACTAGAACTTGACTACCTACAGGGTTGACTTTTTATAGCTTATAGATTAGTAATGGATTACAGCCGTGAGTGATTACTGCTTTGGAGGGGAAATCACAACTGCACTGCAGTCTGCCTTACATCCACTGGATGTCATCTTCAGTCTACACAGTTGTTGCATATAAGCTTGGAAATGTAAGTCAGCAGTAGATTACTCTCAGAAGGATAAGGACACCATTTTAGGCTGTGTATGTCATAGAATCCTTTTCAGCTTTTCAAAGACATGCCTCTGTAATTGCCATTATGTGATGTTTTATCTATCTGAGTGCAGCAGTGTGCAAACAGAACTACAACCTACATGTTGTTCAACTTCACATCCTAGGCCCTATTACTTACAGCAGTTGACATGGGGGAGCAGTTATTGATTTTATGTTTGTATGGGGTATGATAAGGTAATATGTTGGAACTATGTTAGGCATATATCTACATATGACACAGTTTTTCACATGGCTAACTCTGTGTTAACTGTGTACTATAGTTCTGTAAATATTCTGTCTGGACTGTCATTGTTCCCACATTTTATTAACAGACATACATAAAGGCCTACATACAATGACCTAGATATTGACACTGGAGTTGTGATTACAAACTGAAATATTATTCTTATATGTTCACTTTACATTCTAAAAGTCATGAATAGGTATGTTGTTTGATTATGGCTCCCTGCACTTTCATGGCGTACTGTAAAACATTACACGCAACAGCAGGTGTAAGAGTATAACAATCAAAAATCGTATGTCCCCATATTGACTGTGCACATAGCTATGTCTTACAGCACTGTAGGGAAACATGAGCAAAACACCAATGCAAGTGTAAAATGTAGCATTTGCCTTAACCTCACCAGACACATGAAGTACTTCTAAATAGCACAGTCCTTTTTCATCCACATAACTTAGAGATTAGAAAACATATACCATGAGATATGTGGACATATTAAAACCCAGGTCAGTATAATATGTGTGGTACAGGATGAGGTCATGGATGGATGGTCTCCAGCACATTGTCTAAACATGCACTTGTGTGATTAATATATATGCAAAAGTAACATATAGCTGATTACATCAGTAGACCATAAATAGTGCCAAATACATGTCTCACATGCAGTAGTTAAATGCTCTATGTATTTTAATGAAACGACTGGCTTACATACACACGGTTAACTGCAATGGAATAGAACTTCTTCCTAAGAGCAGATACTACAGAATACAGCAAAGTGTGCAAGCACCACAGCTCAAGTCCAGCTTGCAGTGTATCTGACAACACTTTATAGGTGATGACATCAGCAGTGTCTCTTAAAGAGAGGGCAAGGGTAAACCATGCTGTTGTAAAATGTTCTAGGTAATTCTAAGGAGCAGCTCACTCTCACACACACCCACACAGTTGAATGCAGTTGGAGTGAGTCCAACAACACTTTATAGGCAATGACATCAGCAGTGTCTCTTAAGACAGGACAAGGGTAAACCATGCTGTTGTAAAATGCTCTTAGTAATTCTAAATAACAGCTCATTCTCTCTCTCTCTCTCTCTCTCTCTCTCACACACACACACACACACACACACACACACACACACACACACACACACACACACACACACAGTTGACGGTAGTGGGAATAAACCTAAGTGGACTTCTACAGGAGTGCAGGTGAACTTATATTAGATGCCATCATCAGACCATGTGGGGGACAATAGTTTGGGCAGTCTGCATGAAGTGGATGTGTCAGCTTGTGCAAGTATAAAAATAGTGGGAAACCATGGCCTTGATGGGGTAAGTGTAGGGCACTAGGTGTACTCTTCTGACTAGACGCACACTTAACCACAGTGGGAGTAGAACCCTAACCTAAGTGCATGGAGTACAGAACACAGTATTTAATGCAAGTGTCATGGCATAAGTTGGATTTCTACAGGAGTGCAGGTGAGCATATAATAGATGACATGATCAGGCCATGTGGGGGACCATAGGTTGGGAGGTCTGCATGAAGTGGATGTGTCAGGTTGTGCAAGTATCAAAATATTGGGAAACCATGGCCTTGGTGAAGTAAGTGTAGGATAGCAGATGTACTTTTATGACTAGACCCACACACACACACACACAGATGACCACAGTGGGAATAGAACCCCTACCTATCTAAGTGTAAGGACTACAAAACATAGTATTTAATGCAAGCAGCATGGTACAAGTTGGATTTCTATAGGAGTGCAGGTGAACTTATAGTAGATGACATCAGCAGCCCATGTACTGAACAATAGCTTGTGGGTCCTGCCTAGGCACATGGCCTCAGCATTATATGAGGCTATTAACCTAATAGCAGTATTCTGTTAATAACCCCATTAGTGTAGCAACAGGAGTACCATTATTGACCATACTTGAATGTTTCATGTTAGCAGAGCATGGTTGTGAGCACCAAGTGGACCTGTCCATGTAGGATCACACTATAGTTGTCAGTGTGACTGATAGATGTTGGTAAAAAGGAACGAGTCCCCAGTGTTGTACTAATTTATGTTTGGGGGAGGTGGAAGGTGGGCAACATATTGATGTGTTGTTAATATATGACACATGCTTACATCTGGACCGTTTTGTGTAATGTTTCCAATGTAATATTCAATATAGATCAACAATGAAGCATCATCTACACAGTCCTATAGCACAGTAAGCTTTGTGCAGTGGTGAGCACAGTTTACACACATGTGAATTACATCTCTTTGTGTGTAGGTAAGCAGTGCACAAATGGGAGCAGCAGTGCGCACAGCTACCAGCTGAATCTGTACTCCGGGCCTGGTTTTTTGAAGTGAACAAGGGCAATAATTGAATATATCTGGTTTCTATTTTTGGTACTCTGCTTCCTAGGTGGTCTTATTTGGCCAGTTTAGTGGAGCAGCTCTCTACGGAAAACAGATGAGCAGAGCCAAACATGATACCATTTGTTTTTTGTACAAACAAGGCAATGGCCTTGCTCTTATCAGAAAACAATATATGTCATGTTTGACTATGCTCAGACTATTCAACCCAGGATTGGCATGTACTACTAATGGACATAGACATCTCCTACATTCCTTATCCCATAAGTAAAGGGAAGTGAAACAGAGAAAATAAGTGAAATGTGTTAACCACAGCAGCAAATGAAAGTACACATTATAAATGTCTACATAGTGTGGGATTTGAACCGCACACCCATGGATCTTTAGAACAGAGGATGTATGCCTTATTCCTCATTGTCACAGGAACAACTATGCAACACACTAGTACAAGCATTATTCACACAATGAAGTTCAACACAAAGTACACTGCCATCACAGATGAGATACTGGTTTGACTCAAACAAGGGGACCCTGATGTTTTGTGTAGGAAAGTGGGAAACCTCACTTACTGTTATGTGTCGAAGAAGCTTAGCCTGTTGTTAGTTTGGTGATCACAGCTTATGTCCTGGCATGGTACAATGAAATATATGTTATTCTCTGCATTTCACTTGTTACTCTCCTTGTTCTACATCCTGCCTGTAGTTTGATCTTGGGACTGCTTTTGAAGTCAGAGACTGCAATGTGTGTATAATTACTTTACAACTGTTGTGTGTAGTGCTTTACCATTGCAAATGTATGGTGCTACAATACAGTGTTCCTCATTATCTTTGAGAGGGCTGACTGTGTGAATCCGTAATGGATGATGGATACTATTTAGTAATGGGAACATGTAAGTGAACAGATTTCATCTGCTGTGACATGCTACAGTTATTTCTGTGGGCATTCAACAATATTTACCTGATTATTGTAGCAAGGCAAACAAATCAATAATATGCCATAATATTATTAGGCTATCAATCCAGGTTCAGGAGCATACCTCTCAACCTCTTGGATTATGAAATGTGAACAATGCCATACATAAAAGTGAGACAAAAGCAGTAAAATAGGGACACCTGTTAAATATTGCTCTTACAAACTAAGAAAGTTGATAGAATAACAAGTTTTGCATTTTCATGAAATTTCTGAAGGTATTGAAGTATGAAACTCATATAGCTGTCATTATTTTCTGACTTCAGTCTGTAATGATTTGCCAGTAATCTTCCATAACACCGCACATTTTTATGAAAAATGGATTAAAAATTTATGGACAGATTCTGGACATTGTACGACACTCTATCCCGTCAGGAGGAATGTTCACGAGGCACCTTGCAATTGCATCAGTTGACACAAGTTTCAGTTCAGGCCTGATTCTGTGTGATGTAGGCAGTACACAGGTAATAAATGTGGAAGTAAAGGTTGCGTGAGTTGTCTGGTATAAGTTTAACTACACATGTATGTGAGTAGGAGAAAGAGATTAGGCCACTAGGTGTTCAGTGACTGTGCACTGCATTCTCTCTTTGACAGATCAAGGCCATAGTGGGCACGGCTACCTCTTTTACTTACAAGTAAAGTAATTGCTCTGCTCTCACATGTTATGATACTTTTTGGAAAAATACAACTACATGTACTTGATTGCTGTACCAACTTAAGAAAGTCACATATATGACATATTACTATTACAGAATACAGTGTAGGGTCAGCACTTACCTTGCAATTTCAGCAGTTGACATGGTTTTAGTTTAGTGATGACTCTGTCTGATGCAAGCAATACACAGCCATTCCTTTGGAGGATAAAGGTTGTGCGATTTGCCTGGTATCAATTTTAATCTATGTATGTCAGTCGGAGAATGGTATTAGGCACTGAGGTGGTCAAAGAATGTGCTGTGCATTGTCTCTTAGCCAAAGCAAGGGCATACACCTAGTTCTGCCTCTTTTCACAGCAGCTGGTGGTCCCCCTCCAAGTCCTCCTCTGACTGGGGCTGTGATGACCTAGGCATTGGTGAGGGGATGTGTGTCCCTTCCTTTTGCTGATCCTGCTGGAGCTGTTTCCACAGGATCAGATTGTGTAGAACAGCACATACTGTGAAGATGTTTGTACATGTACATAGATCATACTGCAAGGCTCTACTGGATATATCTAGGCATCTGAACCTTGAAGTCAGCAGCCCAAACACACACTCTATGATGTTTCTAGTTTGAGAGTGTGCCTCATTATAGCATTTATCTGTGGGTGTGTATACAATTCTGATGGGTGTCATCAGCCATGGCTCCAGTGCATAGCCAGCATCCCCCAGTAAATGTCCCTGTGGGATGTTCCCCCCTAGCAAACATCTTGTGCAGCTGTGATGTGTGCGATATATCAAAGTCGTGATAACTGCCAGGTCTGTCAGCACACAATTCAAGATAATTCTCTGGGCATTGCACACAACTTGGCAGTTGATGGAGGGGAACCCCTTGCAGTTAAAATAGAATCTACCCCACTTTCCAGGTGGTGCCTTGATGTGTACATAACTGCACTCTATAGCACCCAGTACTTCAGGGTAGTGCACTACCCGGTAGACGTGGACCATATTGCTGGCCCTCTCCTCAGACCTGTGAGGAAAACATATCTGCTCAGTGGCATGCATGAGCATGGCATCCAGGAATTTTTGTAGGATCTGGGATGCTGATGCCTGTGACATAGCCATCATGTCCCCAGTTGGTCTTTGAAATGTACCTGTAGCTAACATTCTAAGGTCTGCACATACCTTAGTTTCCACTGGGATGGGTTCCCCTTGGTTGGCTCTGGGTCTGAGTTGAGGGCAGCAGAGCTCAGAGTTCTTGTAATGTGTCCCTGTCCACTCAGTAGTGCTCTAAAAATCTCCACGTCATGTAGCATGTCAAATGTCAACCTGGGTCTGAAAACTCTTCTCCTCCTCAGCCTAGCCCTATTGTCATCAGCACCAGCAGTCTTAGCTTCAGCCTCTAGCACATACATATGTATTAAAGCTGCAGCAGCCCCTAGCATTGTCTCAGATTAAAAGTTCCTTGACTCTACTTTAATGGTATTGCAGTAGGCAGGAAAAACAAACTTGCATCTACCTACTTGTTTTATAGCTTGTGAAATAGCATTGTGCTGAAAATCACCTGCTTCTTCTGTAATAAGCATCTATGAGACATACCTGTTACTTACTTGCAAGTATGAAGTGTAGTTTCAGTCATTATTGTACATCTCATCACTATGGATCCCTGCGCACACCAATGGGAAAAAAAAAATAAATAAATAAGAAGGTTGCAGAACCTGCACACAAACCCCGCACCATCTGTACTGCAGTTGCTATGTATTCCTCATTTTCCTGCAATTCCGCTAAGCACCATGGCAAGAAAGCACTGTAGGAATCCCTACAAAAAGTGATCTGCCCTACACGGTTACACCTTTTAGTGATTCAGTAAATCAAAGGTCTGTAGACCTCATTTGCATAGTAACCATGTATACAGGCCCTGTTGTACAAGTTTAGTGACCATGTAGGCAGGGGAACTGCAGGTGAGAGGTATGCATAACACAAAAGGGACAGCCATTTTTCCTTACATTTTAGTGTATTCCATAACCTACATACTCAATATACGAACATTACAGTGTCAATTGCGTTTTTCATGCCATTTTATATTTAGGATGTATACATTACTTATGGGTATAGTAGTATGGGGGAGCTGGGCTTCCATGTATTTAATAATTATTGTTAACACTGTTATACACCCTTTTTAGCACAAGACTGTGTAAATATATATTAATGTGTGTATTTTTACTTTTTAAGGTCAGTTGTGTGCTGATGTGATCAGTTTTACTTAGTTTGGTTTCCGTGTAGACTCCTCTTAGAGGCGGTTTTCAAAAGGTTTTGGAACACATGGCCAGGAGCTGCACAGAGTCTACGTGGTTGCTTTACAGTTTATTGAATTGCTGAGGACAGCTTTTCAGGGGTTATTTGCATTCTGCAGAAGCTACATGGACTCTAGCAGTGTGTGTGGGATTGTGCACCGCTACACAGAGTTTACTGAATGCAAACTGTCCGCACCAGTGTGTGTGTCACAATGTAGGGTTCACTGAATCCCAGGGATGATGTAATACCTTTTGCTTGTACAACATAACTTTTGAAAATACTTGAGCATTCTTGCTAGCAGAAGCCCTTCATTGGGAGTTATTAAGTTACTGATGTTAGATACAGTGCTTAAATACACATGTGTACTTTGAAAGGGAAGAATAGCATTCCTTTCTTATTGTCTAAAAAGATATTTGAAAAATACCATTGTGGGAAAAAAATATGCAGCTCATATGCTTAGAATGACAACATGTTTGATAACTCCATTTCAGATACAGGACACAGTGTGTACACATACTTGCACAGACACACACACACACACACACACACACGCACACACACACACACACACACACACACACACACACACACACACACACACACACACACACACACACACACACACACACATGCACACTGTTCCCCTATAGGTGGACAAAGATTGAACATTCAAACTTCAATAAGCTGAGGCATCAATGGTTGGAGTTCCTCCACTGAAAATCACTGTTTGTGAGTTATTTTGGCAATGATGACCTTTCTGGGGGGATTTTCCCCTTCTTCAAGCTAGAGTGATCATGAAGTTAGTATATATCAGTTCAGGGGAGTGACAGGCTTGCCCCTTCCATTGGAGGGTGCAGGGGTTCTTGACACCCTGCAAAAAAATAGTTTAAAAAGTGTTTTTGGCTGCTTTTTTTTCAGTGAGTGCAGTTTAGGGATTCTGATCCCTGTGCATTTAGTTTTGGCCACTCCTAGTGGACACCACACATACAAAAACGTGCAGAAACACATACACACACACACACACACACACACACACACACACACACACGTTCTCTCTCTCTCTCTCTCTGTTTGTCTCTGAGGTGGAATTTTCATACTAAGCGTCCAAGATGCACATTTTTTTCACACTGACATTTTTCAAGTGGTGTTGTTTTACACACACATAACAATACTATCCTGTGAGATAGAAGGCGCACACAGAGTGGTGAAGAAGATTTACTCATCGGACTCTTTTGTAATTTTGTTAATGAAATAAAGCAGTCATATACAAGACTGTCTTCTTGCCTGACTATTATTTAGCCTCAAAAAATGATAAATAGTGACACACAAACACAACTGAGGGAGTGCGAAGTACTAAAATTGATTGCTAATGCCATAAAATATAGCTGAGTTGTTGTGACAGTTTCCACAAATAATCAGTTCCAGTTTATAGATGATATTTGCAGCACAGAGACACAGCAGCATAAACTTACACTTTAAGAGTACAGGAGGTCCTTGTTACTCTCTTCCTGGTTGGAAGAAAAGATCTAATCAGCGCGGTTGATTTTTTTTTTCACTCAAAATTTCTCCTTTACTAATTCTCCAGGCCTAATCCTTTATCTTATAGCTGAGATCCAGGTTGTTAACCGAGTTAACCCTTTAACAGCAGTTTTTTTTTCTGGGAGTAAAATCCAGATTCAGGAAAATAAGGCTGTGATGAAATATCTCAACTATCAGCACCCCCAATTCTACCTGTTAAAATACATAAATAATCTAAGAAAAAGAAATGAAAGAGAAAAAGTTTCTAAAATGAGGTGATTATATGTGTCATGATATTGAAATAATGGGACTATATCAAAAAGAAGTAGCACCACCTAAGTATAATTTTTATAGTGAGAATTAGTGGCTATATAATCAGGAGTCTGTTGACAAAGAAATAAAATAGTAATTATCCCTTTATTAAGTCTACTGAGCTAATCCAGAAAGCTTGAGTCAGGTCTGATATGACCCAAAGGGAGATAGGACTAACATGAAATAGAGTTGTTGTGTCTTTTGTCTTTTCCCGGTTAGGGGTCGCCGCAGCAGAACTCCGGTCTGCTGATTGGCAGTAGATTTTTACGTGCCGAGTTGCCGGCCCTGACGCCCAACCTTCAAAGAAGGTACTCCCATTCACACATGTCTTCACACAGAAGATGCTCTAGCTGAGAATCGAACAGGAGAATATCTTACTGTGAGGCGACAATGCTACCGCAGCACCAGCACCGCAGTGTACTAACTTGAAACAGAGTACAAGGGATTATTCCAGAAAAAAAAAATCACTTTAGCTAGCAGATCTAGGAAACTCTCTTTCTTTGATACCCTCCCTGTGAGATGAGTAAAGACATCGTGTTGAAGTTTCAAGTAGTTTATCCAGTTAAGTAGGTAGTTGGGTGAGTGTCCTTGTTCTAATAAATTACATTAAACAGATTGGTTATTATTTAAAGGCAGTAACAGACAACGGTGGGAGGGTCCAGGGGAGCCGAGTGAAGAAAAATCTGTGAGATAGAAAACAAGGAGCTAATCCCAAAGCATAGATGTTAGTCCCTTATTTGAATATTCCTGAAATACCCATAAGTGTTTACCAGCTCATCAGCCTGTGGGACCTCATTCTTACCTAGAAGGTTTTTATATTTATTTTAACAAAGAAACATGACAACACACCATGAAGCATCAATATAGAACTATATTTAAGAAAACACTTTTACAGGAGATTCATTAGGCCCATCTAATAAAGTGGTTTATAGAGTGGCTTACACTTTGATTATTGAAAACACCTGCTTTAATGAGGCTATCACCAGACTTTATTACCTTGTTTTGTATCACATGTAATATGAAAGGATGTGACTGCCTTTGTGAGATTCATATTCCTTGAAGCAAATAATGAAAGCTTTATTACAGAAACTTTTCCCAGTCCAACTTGTCCTTATCAATGCTTGCATCACACGGAATATGAGAGCCTGGTCCCACTTTTATGGGGCTCATATTTCCTGGAATACCTTATGAAAGATTAATTTTCTCTTGTTTGGCAAAATGGTTTACCGTACCAGCTTATAAGAGGCTCATATAGATGATTAATATCACCAGCCCGCAGTCTTTTTACCAATGAAGACAGGTTTTTATATGCATGGCAGGCAGTCACCAAGAGCCAAAGTAGGTGACTCTCATTTTTTAAACAATACATGCATCTAGGGAAATAACTTACAGTGGAAACAGTGCTCATTTTTACGAAGCTCATGGATGTGCACAAGCAGGATAAGAATGTAAATAAAGTCTAAGACCTTGGAACCTTCTACAAAGGCTTTTTGTGTCCATGAATAAAAATTCATCTAGTGGTGAACTGCAGAGTGTGCAAAACCTTTAATAAAAATAAGTATCTCAGATGCTTTCTGAGCATAATCTAACTGTGTCATGGTGTAAAGAATACAGCAGTGAAGAATGGGATCCTGGGATAATACTTTGCATTGTACTGCAAGTTACAGAAGTGTTGTTACATGCAGGACAAGTGGCTAGAATATCTATACCTGGTTGCTGTGGGATATCTACAGTGAGAGGGAGACTGCCCCTGATCGCAGAGAGTGGTTCGATGGTGTTATAGCCTGGAGGCTTCACTATCGCACCTTTTACTAGATCTAGCAGTTAGTCAGGGCTCTTCTAATCAGATTCTTTCTCTCTTCAGGTACCAGGTGGCAAAGTCAGGGCTCTTCTGTTCAGATTATTTCTGTCTTCACATTCCAAATGACAAAGTCAGTGCAAAAGAGGGATAAATAGCCCTGCGCTTGGATAGGTAAAGGGCTGGAAACTTTGGAGGTGGGGGTATCAAGTGGAAGGGCAGTAAGCCTATCTCTTAAGAGAAGGGGTAGTTCCATGGGGCTCAGGATGGGGTTAAATGATATAAGAGGCTGATGTAATCAGTATGGATGTGGGCTGTCAATCAAACTAGGAGGCTTGTGTTTTAGCCCCCTTTTCTCACTCCTAGCAACAAAAGAAAGCCCAAATTCCAAATGAGTAGTAGAAAACATTTTCACATAACGAAAGTTGCTGTTTAAACTTGTACACATTATGTCAGCTAAAGTGGTTTTAGCTAGACTAATCCTTTGTGCACTGTTCCTTTATTAAGTTTAATGGTTAAGTGTTGCAGAACAGGATGCCAGTATTAAGAGTTGTTTAATGAATGATTAAAAAGTATAAGGTAATTGCTGGAGATTAAAATATCACCGGATTGTTTTAAGTACTTGCATTTAGGCATCTTTTTAGTTAAGAGGATGCATTTAAATTTTGAAATAAGCCTGTCATGGAGACACATTTTGTTTATTTTCAGTAGATGTAAAATATGTTTGTTGAGGGTACATGCATTTTTTTATATGTTTTTGTATTCCTTTTCTTCTATACTTTGTTCAGTAAGACCATAACTTCTTGATCTTTACAGTCATGCCCTTCTTGTTATATTTTAATATAAATGTACTGGCAAATGCTATATAAATGGTAAAATTAGAAAAGTTTTATTTACTGTATCACAACTCACACTCTCAGAAACTCTGTAGAACTATTTGTCTTGAGCAATGTCCAGTTTTGCTAAAATAGACCAAAATAATTACAAATAAAAACTAAACAAAAATTGCTGTTTGCCTGATTCATTTCATTTTAACACCTAAATACATGCATCTATCTGAAAATTACATTTGCCAGATATGTAACAAGCTGTTATTAGATTGTGAGGTATGAAGCAATGCTAGGCCAGCATTTCTCATTTGTGTTTCAAATGGCATGAAGGAAGTTGAGACTACCCAGAACATTGTGGCAATGTTAACTAGGTCAGAAAGCATTTTCTTGAAATATGCAGTAGTATTTTTCTGAGTTATGTCTTATTCTTCTGATAAAACTGAGCAGTAAGGTCTTGGCCAAACTGCAGTTAATAAGTTATGCAAATGAAGCATAATCAAGTTTAATCCAAATTGATATCTGCAAAGTGAGAAGTGAACCACAGAGAATTCTATTAGCTGAGAGGACAGCTCTGTGTCTGTGGAGATCTGTTATTAAGTGCTAGAACATTGTGAAATGTAGAGGAAAGTGGTCTCTTGCAGAACTGAGTTTATGATAAAGTCATGCCCCAGACACTCAGATAATAAGCATGAGATGAATGTGAAACAGTGTGCAAGTGGCAATTGCATTGCTATGTGAGACACTTTCTCACAGCACCGAAAAATGAATTCGATCAGGAACATTGAGTTAATATAGCAAGGTAAAAAACACATCAACCTGTCCTAATTGTACTGCAATGGCAGTGTAGCTTATCTTTTGTTATATTTTCTCCACATGGTTTCCATATGTCTGAATACTTTTATTATTGGGTTTATGGTGATTGTTGTCACTGGCATTCAGTACAGTGGCATTTGGTTATGGAGGCATTGCTTTAACTTAAACAATTCTAATCATACAGAGTCAGGAGGAATCTAAGTATGTAGTGTGAACATAGTCTTCTGTTGAGTATGCTTTCACGTATTCAGTGATTTTTTTTTTCTGAAGCAAAACATGGTCCTATCAATAAAATAACCTGCAACCATTTTATTTATTTTTGACCTACCTACTTCCCTGGTGAACCAACTCACTGTCCCTAATGACACATTTATTCTCTTCTTTGTGTGAGTCATGAGGCCCTGCCTTAACCCTTTTGATGATCAGGCTTTTTATCTCCAGGAATAGAATGGCTTAAGTGTTATCCCCTGATGAAGTTGCCACTCCTAAAGGGAAGACATTCTGGAAGAGTGCATAACATGTATGGCCAGGGAAATATTTTTTATGCATGGGCAGGGGAATCATATGAAGAGGCATGCGTATAAAGATGTCACATGCATCAACACATGCATTATTAACTCTAACCCCCCCCCCACACACACACACACACACACACACACTACTAAACTATAAATCTTTCCACAACCATTGTATTAACCACTTGTTGTCCACTAGGAAGTGTGTGATAGAGAGCAAAAGCAGATTCCTTTCTCCCAAAATGGGCAAGCCAGAATAACCACTTAATCCAACCCTAGACAGACAGTTTCTTATGTATCCAAGTTGCTGGTCAAGCATGGATCTTACCATTTATAGAGCTCGAGGCAGCAATTTTTTTTGAAAGTACAGTCACACATTTCTGAACTACAAAACTTGACAGGTATATATACTTAACCTCTTCACTTATTTATATATTGGTTGCATTACAAAATAAATTTGGCTAATTCTAAGATGTCTGCTATCAGTGCAAAATAGACAAGCAAAACTGGGTCACATAAATTAACTATAATAAAACATATTAGTGCTGCATAACAAAGAAAAATTAACACTTTGTGTGGAAGGTATTAGTTTGATATCTATGTAGTGGGCATATAAGTGGAGATGACACTTAGTGAAGTAAATAAGAATGAGAAAGTATTTTTGTCAGAATGATTAGGTTATCTACAGTTGACAGTCAAATTACGAGATGGTGTTTGCTCATTTCCACAGAATGGCACCGCAGGGAGCACTCTTACATTTGATGCTAGAAGATCAAAATCTGTAGTTATTTTCTCACGTCAGGTGCTTAGATTCACTTTTCAAACTGACACTGCAATGTAGCATGGTGTGTGTGTGTGTGTGTGTGTGTGTGTGTGTGTGTGTGTGTGTGTGTGTGTGTGTGTGTTTGTGTGTGTGTTGTGCCTATACAATGCTGTACTATCTGTCCCTTCAGATAAAATGTTAAAGCAATTTCCTAACTGCTACAGTTGGTTTTATCTCAAGTAGATATAAATGATCCAACAACAATTATCAAAAAGAGCTTGGGCATTTTGTTAACACGCAGATATTCTCAACTCTGCATATATATGCACAAATACACAGACCTACACACAAGCACATGCACCTAAACACCTACACAGCCACACACACACACACACACACACACACACACACACACACAAAGACAAAAAAAAAAAAAAAAACAGATTCAGCACCAAAATGTGAAAAGTTAATTTCAGTTTAACTGTGTCCTTTCCAAAAAACAAAGTAGACAGTGATTTTAACTCTGCAGCCTCTTTGGTGCTACCAACTTGCACAAACATCGGATTTAAATTAACAAAACTGTTATATACATGTTCACACATAATATAATATTCAGTTTAATTCAATAATCATATTAAAATTTAACTTTGTACTGTTATTCAATAAAGAAAAGAACATTTTCATTCTTGAATAAATCTAACTAGCATAACACTAGTAATGGATAAGAAAACCCTGTTACAAACATACATGTCAAACAACATAAAATAAAGAAAAACAACCTCAGTGATTCAGTGTAATACCTTCCCACCTAGTGGTCTTAGAATGCCCAAAATACTGTCTCTGAAACATCAGAAAAAGTAGTGATATAGCATACTGTACTACATGAAATAGATATTGCATCCAGAAAAATAGAAGGATAACTTATATACCCTCTAACATAACTGATAACAAAATAACATTATAATATAATACTTCACGGAGGCCAGGTTGATATAACACACCCACATTCATTACCCAAATCTATTGCCTGTAGTCCACTTTTAGACTCACAAATAGTCAAATTGTGGATGGTATCCAGTAAACAGAAATGGAGCTGCATTATGGTTCAGAAAATGTCTAAACAGAACACTGCAATCCCTCTTTCAGCAGATGTCACTCAGTTGTAAAGATATTCACTGTTTTAGAGGAGACAATGTCTGTCCAACATAAAATGACCCTTAAGTGCACATGGCTCTCTCAATATATAACCCACTCAGTTCTGCAAGTAATTTGAACTTCTAATATAGAAAAATATTCTTGGAATTTATAGACATGCAAGATTTGGCCTTGTACATATATTTGCAAAATGTACAATTGTCACAGTGCAGGACCGACTGTATGAGATGAGGAAAAACATGGCATTTATAATGTAAAAAACGTCCTACCTCAGGATTCAATAAATTCTGAGTAGGCTTTGCGCGGAGCCTACATGCAGTATACCTGCTACTGCAACAGTGCTCATCGCGTGGCATCTTGCAATGCATATTAATGAGGCACGGCAAGTCTAAGCAAGGTTTCACAGCTCATGGCAGTGTTTCTGACCACGAAACCTTGCAAGCAAATGTGGATAGCAATTCCATATAAGTCATAGCACCAATGGTCAGCGGATTTGCACGAAATGCCACAATGACCATGAGGGCTACATAGCAATGATTCTGCATAACATTTCTCCACAAAGGCCAACATAATGCAAGGATATGTACTTAAACAGAAACAGGGATATAAAATGTCGCATAGACGTGTTACAATGAAACACAAACATACCTGTCATCCCCTTTGAGCAAGACAAATGCATACATAATGGGGGGACAACAACCCATAAAATATGTACAGATATATAATATTTCACTTCCACACCTAGAAATTTGATAGAATAAATAGGATGTACATTAGCATGAGCTGCCTGAATAGAATATACATACACTGGTTTGAGTCCAGTATCATCTGACCCAAAAAAGGAATGGATCAAAGCATTAATAAATGGTGCAAAAAAGTCAGTTAAGTAGCACATGTATTTTATACAATCAGTAGTAACTGTCACAGTTTTGCAAGGATTACCATTTGTACTGTCCTGTGCTTGGTCCCCATATCACCACTATCCTATCTTCCCCATTTCTTTTTTATAAAGCATTGTTGCATGATGATGCACATCGCTCATCATTGTTAAGCAACAGTGAATGAGACCTGTATCTAACTGTATGTCAATGAATTATAGACACCTGTAAAAGTACTACATACACCTGTATTAGAACCCAGTACAAACTGGCCCTAATAAGAAGGAATATATCAAAACATTAACAAGTGCTGCCACAGAGTCAGTTTTGCAGCACATGTATTTAATACAATCAATCCTGTCACAGTTTAGCAGGGAATTCCTATTGTTCTTCTCCCTTCTTATACCACGTCACCACTGTTCTATATTCTCCAGTTATATCTTCTAAAGCATTATTGCACAATGGTGTGCATCGCACACCAATGAGCAGCAATGCTGATACAAAAGCAGTTAAATACAATAGATACAGCTGTATTTGGATCCAGTACTATCTGGCCCCAGAAAGGAATGTATTACTGCATTAAGTGCATTAATACCTGCTGCCACAGAGTCATTTAAGTAGCAGGTGTAGGCAACAGCAGTTAAGTCTACCAGTTCTGTTCAGTCTCTAAAATAAACTTGCTATTCAACTGAATCTGTGGCACCACCTATTAATTCATTGATCCATTCTGTTTTGGGGCTAGATGGTACTGGGTTGTACAGGTGTATGTGGTGAACAATTGCACAATGGTAAGCATTGCACAACACTTTCAAACAGTGTATGCACTCCTAGTAAATACTATAACTGCAATTGGTGGGAAAACATCATTCTACATTGGTCTTGATCCATGGTAGGCATTGCAGGCATGGGTGGAGAGAGAGAGAGAGAGAGAGAGAGAGAGAGGCCCAGGCTATTGCAGAGGGACTATTCTGGCTCAGAGTACAAGTAAGAGGTATGGGATAGTTTTGCCCAGTCTGTGACCAGTGCTCCAAGTATCTCAGCACTGGTAAGCAATTTAGACACCACTACAATGACCTCAAGAGGAGGAGGAAGGATACCTTTGAACATTGGATTGAGGAATGTAGGAATGGGTGTTCCCCACAGATGTGTAACTATCAATTACAGAGAATACTTGTAAGAGTTAAAAGCTGATTATAGTCAAGACTGGTATTCATAATAGTATTCTGTTCTGTTCTTTTTTTTCCCACAGCCACTACAGAGAGAGAGAGAGAACTAAACGTGAGAACCCATGCCGCGAGATTGGCTGGAATAAGAGCAACATGTTATATGTGTGCATCAGAACAGTACTGTTGTAGCATTAAAAGTTAAAGACAGCTTTTATTGGTATTTTATACAGTTGTATCCAACTGAGCATACATATCTCAATTGTAAAAGCAACTATGCATGCATTAGTCTATAGCAAAAAGCAACAGTTTCATATTCTAAAATAAAAGTGAGCATGCATCTCACAAATGTAAAAGGAAACTATGCACGCATTAGTGTGTAGGCCAAAACAATAGTACAGTATTAGAGATTAGTCAGAGATTGTGGGTTCAAAAAACACATTTCCCAACTATACAATACAATTACGTTTTCATCAGTATTGCAAAGTAATCTCAGGCCTCTATACCAGTGGCACAAATGGCCTGCTGTAATCTGTAATCAGTCTAATTGGAACACACATATGTGCAATATATGCACACATCAAGGATTGCTGGCTGCAATCTGTAGTATAGTGTGCATCTGTTATGAGATGGGTAGTCTTAAAAGTAAACAAGTTACTTGTTAGGAGTTGGTAGTCTTAAAAGTAAAGGTAAAAGAATAGAGTCAAATAATTTTATCAATGCATTTGATGCCACATAAGAAGTTGCTAACATTATCCTTTTTTTCCACTCACCCTGACCCTTATCTTCTGTTTTTTTTTTCACAGCACAGCAAGGTAGGCCTAGCTCACATGATCCTCCTGCCCCTATTTCACCAGCTGCAGCACCAAGGAAAAACATATCTGGGATGCAACCCAGCAGCACCCCCCACTGCTCTTACACTACCTAGCCCCTCAGATAGTTCTGCCCCACAGGATAGGCCAGTGGTTCCCTCTGGGAGCAGTGGCAAAAGTGGTGATTTTATTACCCATGATGAACTGCCAGGGTTGGTGTGTTGGATTTTGCACCGCATTGTTAGTGCATGCCTATGCCAGATGGAGCACCTGCTCTTCATCATTGTACAGAATGCCTGTAGGAGACACAGACATCAGGCACTGCAGTCATCAGCACAGTGAGGACTCGATTCTCACTGTCATCCAGCTTAACATCCATGGGTTCTTGATGTCCCCACCCTCACCCCAACCATAGTGTTCACCAACTTCCTTGTATCCTTCACCATCCCTATGTCTTGTCTTGTATGCCCTGTCTGCAATTGCTTCCTTACATACCCAACCTACCTGACCCAGACATATCTATGTCCCTTCCCCAACATTCTTCTCTCTTGCAAAAAAAAAAAAAAATGGGCACCTGTCCTACAAAAAAAAAATATTCATCCCATACATTCCATTTCACATATGTGTCTTCTTTACACACTTGATTTAGTCCAACTGGCTATACAAAATTATTGTGTTATGGTCACCCCATCTCTCCAGAGGTGATAGTGCAAATTCCGTTAATATACTGCACATATGTTCATTTTTTACTGTTGAAGAAATTAATAGCTATGGTTCTTATCTCCCTCCCTCCTGCACATTCCTGCCCTCCATTGACTTTGTTTTCTCCTGCTGCTTGCTCCCCATTTCAACAATTTCCTGTCTTTCCCATTTCTTTTCTTTAAACACTTATTCAGCGATGGTGTGTATCATGCACCAATGGGAAGTAATGGTCATGACAGCAATATATGTAAACGTATCTAAAAGTATCATAGACACTTGTAAAAATATGACCTTCACCCATATTCAAACCCAGTAACATCTGCCTGCAACAACAATGCATGGACACCTGCTGCCACAGAGTCAGTTAATTAGCAGCTATATTTTAGAGATTCAATACAATCTGTTAGACTTTAGCAATATGGCTCAAGTTTGAGCATTGCTTACCTATGCCCAATTCTGCTGGTCGCCTCACTATGGAAATATACAGTATAACTATGTTTTATCATAAATACAGCTTTGTATAATACTTTTAACTGTTTTTTGCATATGAGAAGATAAAGGCTGGGGTGAGAGAAAAAAGGGATAACATTAGTAACTTCATATGTGACACAAAATGCATTGATATAATTATTTGACTCTATTCTGTTAACTTTAGCTTTAAGACTACCAACTCCTAACAACTAACATTTTTACTTTTAAGACTACCCAGCTCATAACAGATGCACACTATAGTACAGATTGCAGCAAGCAATCCTTGACGTGTGCATATATTGCTCATATGCATGTCCATATTATACTGATTACAGTTTACAGAAGGCCATTTGGTCACTGGTATAGAGGCCCGAGGTTACATTGCAATATTGATGAAAACTTAACAGTGTTGTATAGTTGGGAAGTGTGGTATGTGAACCCATGGTCTCTGACTACTGTCTAATATGGTTCTGTTGGTTTGACCTACAGACTAATGCATGCAAAGTTTGCTTTTACAGTTAAGAAATGCCTGTTCACTTTGATATTAGAATACTGAACTGCTGGTTTGTGCTACACAGTAATGCATGCATACTTGCTTTTAAAGTTGAGATATACATGCTCACTTTGATCAAACTGTAAAAGATATCCCAAACAAAGTTCTTAAACTGTTAATGCTACATTAGCAGTACTTTTCTGATACATATATACCACATGCTTCTCTCAACCAGGCCAGTCTAGCGGCATGGGTTCTTACATTCAGTTCTCTCTCTGTGACAGCTGCAGAAAAAAAAACAGAACAGAATGCCATTATGAATACCACTCCTGGCTATATTCAGCTTTTACTTCTTACAAGTAGTCTCCGTAATTGATACTTACACATCTGTGGGGCATCCTCTAGTCCTACATTCCCTGATCCAGCATTCAAGGGTATCTGTCTTCCTCCTCTGGAGGTCACTGTAGTGATATCTACATTGCTCACCAATGTGGGGGATACTGGTAGCACTGGTCACAACCAGGCGAGACTATCGCATGCCTCTGACTGTAGTCTGAGCTGGAATAGTCCCCCTGAAATAGCCTGGGCCTCTGCTCCTTCACTAGGAGTCCAAAAAATACTATGGATTCCTCGACACTCCATCTTTCAGCATGAAATTTCATTACCTCTCCACAAATGCCTGCCATGCCTACCACAGATCAAGACCCAAGTAGAATGATGGTTTCCTGCCAATTGCAGTTATCACACTTACGGGAAGTGTGCACACTGTTTGAAAATGTTGCATGATGCTACCATCATACAAACATGGTGCATGATGGTAAGCAGAGCGCAACATTGACAGGCAATGCAATTTCAGGGTTATAAGATGTACAGACCTCTGTGTATGCGTTTTAGGCAAAAGTGAAGGCCATGCCAGTCCACATAACAAGAATACACTGACAGGAATGTAGTACACAGTATATTTTCTATTTTTGGCTGCCTGTTTCCTGGGTGGTCTGGGTTCTTCAGTTCCAGTGTTTTGTACCACATGATGCATCCTGAAAACAGTTGCAAAAAATATATATATATATGATGAAAACTGAGGAAAAGGAAGAGAAAATACCATGCTGTCATACAATCCTAAGATCTGAATATCAAGGCATGACCTGTGATGTGCACCAAACATTTGGACTGGAAAATCTTGTAAGAGACATGTTAGAAAGTAATCATACACATTGCAGTTTATTACTTCACAATTTTCACAAGATGATATAACTATTTCTGAAATGGCTTGAAAAACATGGCTATGCCATCAATATGCTTCTAAGTAATGCATCTAGATTACAGTGTAAAAGCCTGTGCTTCACATTATTGTTAAATACATTCCAGCATATGCAGTGTGCAGGTGATAAATTAGAACCATACCTTCTGAGATCAGTACTCCTGTCTACAGATATCCTGAAGAAAATGCTTTCTCTCACTGTTACAAACATATATAACTCTCCTCAATATCAGTTTTCCTAGCTACATGGTTGCCTTTTTATATGGTGTAGATTGTTAATAGATTACAGCTGTGAGTGATTACTGTTTGGGAGGAGGAAATGATGACAGCACTGCAGGCTGCCTTACTTCCACTGGGTATGTCAGCTTAGATCTAGGAAGTGTCTCTGGAGAGACCACTGGCATTTCTCATCAACATAACACTGAGGCTGCAGACCATGCCATGATGTATGTGGATATATTAAAAGCCATGTCTCTGAAATCATTCTGGTATAGGATGAGGTCATGTCTGCTGGACTCTAGACCAGTCTGACCATGGCCTGGTGAGATTACTTCATATCCTAAACTATCATATAGCTGAAAACATCAGCAGAGTCTTTTGAGGTCAGAATAAGTGTCCCATATGCTGGTGTAAAATGCTCTCAGTAACGTCAAGCAACAACTTACAGCAGCACACACACACACACACACACACACACACACACACACACACACACACACACAGTTGACTGCAGTGAGAATAGAACCCCTATCTATCTAAGTACATAGACTGCAGGACACAGTACTTTACACAAGCACTACAGCTCAACTCCACCTTGAATTGTGTCAGACTACACTTTATAGGTGATGACATCATTAGTGTCTGTTAAGGACAGGATAAGTGTTCCACATGCTGGTGTACAATTCTCTCAGCAATGTCAAGAAACAGCTGACAAGGACACACACACACACACACACACACACACACACACACACACACACACACACACTTGACTGCAGTGGGAATATAATCCCTACCTCCCTAAGTACACAGGCTACAGAACACAGTACATAAAGCAAGTGCCAAGGCACAAGTCTGATTTACACAGGAAAGCAGGTGAACTTATAGTAGATGACATCAGCAAGCCATGTGAGACAACAGGTTGGGAGGACTGCATGAAGTAGATGTGTAGGCTTATGCAACTATGAAAATACTGGCAATCCATGCCATTGGAGAAGTAAATGTAGGATGCCACATCTACTCTTCTGACTAGGCATATACAGTCAACTGTAGTGAGAACAGATCCCCAACTTAAGTATACCGACTACAGAACACAGTACTTAATGCAAGTGCCATGGCACAAGTCTGACTTTTGCATGGCTGCAGGTCAACTTATAGAGGATGACATCAGCAGTGCATTGTTATAGAGAAGAATGTCGGAAGCCTGCATGACATGTATCTGTAGGCATGTGCAAGTATCAAAATACTGTCAATTCATTGGGCTGGAGTGGTAACTGAAGGATATACATTTTGCTCTTCTGGCTAGACACACACAGTTGACTGTAATGAGAACAGAATCCCTATTTATCTAAGTACACAGTTTACAAAATTCAGTACTTTACACACGCACCACAGCACAAGTTTGACTTTTACATGGCTACAGGTCAACTTATAGTGGATGACATCAGCACTGTGTGTTGGAAGAAGAATTTGGGAGGCCTGCATGAAATAGATCTATAGGCATGTGCAAGTATCAAAATACTTTCACTTCATGGGAATGGAGCAGTAACTGCAGGATACACACTTCTTTTCTTTTGGCTAGACACAGACACACACCCAGTTGACTGCAGTGAGAAACTAAATACACAGACTACAGAACACAGTACATTATGCAAGCACCATGACATGAGTCTGACTTTTACAAGACTGCAGGTGAACCTATAGTAGATGACATCAGCAGGCCATGTGGGAGACAATATGTTGGGAGACCTGCATAGGCTCATAGCTTCATATGTACACAGGAGACTACTAGTCAAGTGACAACATGGTGTTTAGCAGCCTAACTGTGTAGAAACACAAGTACCCTTATTGAGCATATTTGGATGGTCATTGTTAGCAGAGCAATTTTGTGAGTAGCACCAAATGTCCCTGTCTATGAGAGACATAGGTGCCACCACAGAGGTGACTTTACAATCACCAAATCAGTAGTCAAGGTTGCACTTGAACAGGGTCATTGAGGAGCACTGATTCACATGCAGTGGGAGCCTATTGCAGAGGAGTCTGAGCCATTGGGGGACATATCTGTCTCCTCAGCATGTTTTATTTATGTCACAAGCTAGGTTGAGAACCCTGGGCCAAGTTATTATTGTCCCATTTGATTTGCAGATGTGCAGCATTTCCAATAGGGAAGTATCTGAGACTGCTCTGTAGGGCAGGCATAGGTCACCTCTCAGTAGCCTGCACAATACTGAGTACACAAACAGGTTTTTCAGTCTTTCCTTGTATGTCATGGTTGGAGGCCCTGGAGTCTCCCAGGCAAAACCCTGTGATTTCTCCAATTACAGCAGGTGTCTGGTGAGGTACAGACCGAAGGGAGTACTGTACTCAATTAGTGGTCTGAAAGGGGTAGAGTACAGCAGAGGTATGACTACCGTGATCTTGGATGGGATGTCAATAGGTACGATGTGCACAATGCAAAATGTGTGTGTTACCACTATGGACACATAGTGATGAAAGAGTAGATTGCTATGAGCACATGTTCCCAAAGTCTCATAACACTGTGTTTGAGCTTAGAGGGGTGCTATTTTAGCAGGGGTACTTCATTGCCAAAGGGGGCAATCAGACATTGTATACTTTAATGTTCAGTCTGTTGGTTTGGCACCAATCATTTGTGTGTGGCAGCTCCTTCCTTAATATGTTGCCATCATCGGTGGACTCTATATTAATGCATCCAGTTTCCAGTCATCTGCAAACTTGGTTAACTACTAGCCATCTATCATTGCCTGTACTTCAGGGAAGTAGGTTGCAAACAGTTGTGGGCCCAGCACATATCCTTCTGGTATTCTAATGGTAATTGGCTACTGGTCGAGGTGCAGTCCCCAACTTTGAGAGATTGTGTTATGTCAGTGAGCCAGTTGCCTATGCCTGTTCTACTGAATGGCTTAATTCCCTCATGGGAGATTTTTACTATGACACATGAATGGGGGATAGTGTCAAAGGCCTTGAATACATCATCATAGGTGATATGTCCTGCTGCCCTCATGCAGGTCTGTGGGGGTCATTATCCAAGAAATACACAAGGTTCAACAAGGAAGATGTACCCTTGACAAAAACAAAATGGGTAGAATCAGGAGTGCTGAAAGTCAGTTATGTCTCTGTGAATATGGTCCATGCTGATTCCTGCATACCACACAACATTTGATATTACATTTTGTGCTGTGGTTGATATATGTGTGGAAAAAGCAATGAGACACCAGGGTTACAGTGCTTGGGGGTTGTCAACAGATGGATATATTGTAAATATGTGGCATATTGTTAGATAGGGCCCTCAGTTTGTAATGTTTATACATGTAATTTTATGTCATACACAGGAAATGGACAGTAAACAGCAGTAATACGGCATAATATAAACATGTCCATAGTGCAGCAACCACTGGGTTTGTCTGACTGTTATCAAATTGCATACACATGTGAAATACACATATTACCATGTGAATAAGTAGTGCACAAACACGGGCTACATTGCTAATGTCTGACTGTTACTATCGAGTATCTAACACATACCTGCTGGTTGTCAGCACCATGTTTGCTCTCTGGTAAGCAGAGCACAACAGTGGCAAGCAATGCAATTTCAGAGTTATTGCATGTATAGGCAGTTGTGTATGAGTTGTTGGCAAAAGTGAAGGCCATGCTGGTCCAGATAGCAGGAATATAGTTACAGGACTATAGTACACGATATACCCGCTGTCATACATTTGATCATAAATGTGATAATATATAGATTACTAAATCAAAAAAAGTGATAATGCATGGAATACGCTGTATTTGAACCCTGGACCATGTGTATGACAGTTTTACACATACACTTCTTTCTACAAGAAGGTTGAGGAAACAGTTATCTTTCTTGCACTTCATTGCTGTACATGGCAATGTCACAGCAGTAAAACAAAGCTTGCACACTCTGTACTAGAACCCAGTACCATCTCTAATCCAGGCCAGGTTTTCACAATGGCCAACAATATTAATTGAGTGATTCTAGTTTCTATTTTTTTGGCTGTTGCTGCTTCCTAGGTGGTCTGTTTTTTCCAGTTTCTGCAATGCTGCATTTCATGAAAATCCGATAGGCACCTGAAATTTATTTGTTCTCTGGTTCCCTATTTGCTTTACATGTTGCATTAGGCAAACAAGTGGAACTTAGAAACAAGAAAAATAAGGCAAGAAAAAAGGGAGACATAAGTGAAATGAGGAAAAACAATCTATGACATACACAGTAGAAAATGATAACACACATTAGATATTTCTACATAGTTCAGGATTTGAACTCTCACACTAGTGCAACTTCAGAAAACAATAAGGATGTCTTATTCCTGTTTGCTACACAAACTGCATTGCAGCAAAGAACTGAAGTCATTCTTCACACAACCAACTGGAAGAGAATGCACACTGCTATCAATCAACTGTTATTTGCACATTTAATTATCTTTATTATATTTGGACATAGTGCACTTAGTGATAACACAACCTGTTATGATTATGCTTGCAAAAATACAGCTCTGTTGTACATTTCTGTGTTTCTTGGCAATTCATCACTTATCTGACCAGTAGTGTTTGACATGCAGTCTGCAAGCCATTCCATGTCATTGGCCTTAAATTGTATGAGGATGTTAACTGAGAGTAATATGATATGCAGCTGCCAGCAACTGAAGATCAGGTTGGATGGCACAAATAAGCATACATTGTTCTTTTGGGGCGATCATAGGTGAGTTGCTTTTGTGGCATGGACAAGGGTACACTGCTGTTTTTTGGGGGAGCAAAGCTCAGTTACTGTTATGACACAAACAAGCATAGCCTGTTCTTTTTAAGGGGGTGCAAAGGTGAGTTACTGCTTTGGCACAGACAAGGAAATGATGCTCTTGTTACTCTCCTTGTTCTGTATCCCCACTGTTGTTTGATCTTGGGAAGAGTTGTGAAGTCAGAAACTGCAATGTATAGCATTACTTTCTAACATCTCTTTTTAATGATTTACCAGTATAAAGGTATGGTGCTAAACTGAGGGCATGCAGTCATCATTAGTACTTTTGAGAGGTATGACTGTGTGAATTTTATTTATTTTACATGTGTTTACTGAGGATGTCTGACTGGGCCAGTGGCCATGGCCTTTTTTCAGCGGAGGCTGAGGGAGAAAACCTCCATTACAGAAAACACATTAAAAACAATGTAAGAAATTGATAACAATCAAGAATACATAAATTTGGTAAATATAGGTAATAAATAGTGTATACATAAACAATAAAAATTGAGAGAGTAATATAAAATGGAGGAAAAAAGAAAGCTAACAAATGAACTACCATGAAATAGCTTGTGCCATCCTAGAAAAATGATAGATCAGTAGATCAATATCATGGTTTTGGTGGTAAATATCTATGAGATACATGTATGGTATATCAACAAGAATATGGCTGATGTTTGCTATCCTAGTGTTACTGGTTATAAACAGTGATAGCTAAGGCAATATTAAGGTGAAGTACAAAAAGGAGGGAACATGATGAAACTGTAAGAAGCTTGAGCTAGGTAGATAAAGATAGCAGTAGTAGTAGGCTTGAGCTAAGTAGAAAGAAATTGGAATTCCATGACAGAAAGGATAGCTTGAATGTTAGAATTTGGTAAATGAAGAAATATTTTGGTTGTAAGAACAAGGAAGGAAAGAATGATCTGCCTGGATTGGTGCAGAAGCAAAGCCGGTTTTTGGTTAGGCGTTCCTTAAGCAGTAGTTTAAATTTGGATATGTTGCTAGAATTTAATATTATCTAACAAAGCAGTGTAAGAAACTTCTCTGTGTGGAAGATTTTCAGTCCATATATCTCTATTTAATCACTGTATATTAATCAGATCAGACAAAAGTAGCAGAAGTAGAGAACTTAAACTCGTATTAAGTAAAAAAAAAAATAATAATAAAAAATACATAATTGTACAGAATTACTAAGTATTCGAAAGTAATCTAAGCAAGGCAGGCAGTCTATTTCCAGTTCAAAATCCTTTATTAAGTACACAGACAAATGATCCAAGTAAAACAAAAATAGAGTAACAGTTTCCTCACAATCTTTCTAAATATATATATATACTTTTTATCAGGCAAGGGGGTGGTTTATTGTGCTGTAAAACAAAGTGTTATTGGTACACATGTTAAATTCACATCCCTTCCCCCATCAGTGTGACATTCAAGCTGGTCCTGCCTTACTTAGTAGCTGTCATAATAATATAACCCTTATGTACTTTAAATAAAATTTATAATGATGTGGTACCTCTTATTTAACCAGATTATTAAGTAGATTATTAAGTCTGTGATTTTATCCAAGACAATATACTATATGGCTGGAAATATTTCAACCTTAGTCCATTTGGCAATCAAAAAATATATATAAATATATACATATACACTTTGCAGGTAAAAAATCAATTGTAAAAATCATATTCTATTTTCATAACCTATTGTTAACAAAGATTGCTTTCATCCTTCTAGACTTCTTCAGGTCTGTGTACAAGAACCCTAAAAACTATCTACTAAAATATATATAATTGTATAGTTAGTTAGTATTGTTATTACACATCATTTTGAATAAAGTGGAAAAAAAGAGAACCAGAAAAAGAAAAAAATAATAAGAAAAAATGTACGATGATGGAAACAAAATATACACTTAAAGTACGACTGATTTAAAATGGTATTTAAAACCAACTGGTAGACTAAAATAAAATAAAATAAATAAAATAAAATTAGTCATGTAAACAATATGGCAATTTTCTAAGTTCCCATGCAATAAGTTTGGAAAGATCTTCTTTGATGCCTGAGGCCTACAGCTTACTAATGGATACATATATGTAAAATAAGTCTCCACTGTCACATGTTAAGGTACTTTCTGTACAAATCCACTACTATTTATTTCATAAATGTACCAAGTTAAGAAATACAAGGATATACCATAATATTATTAAAGAATAAATTTTAGGTTCAGGACTTAACTTGCAAATGCAGCACATGATACAGTTTCAGTTCAGGGGTGAGTCTGTCTGATGCAAGCAGTACACAACCAATACTTGGGGAGGTAAAGGTTGCGTGAGTTGCCTGGCATTAATTTTATTATATGTATATGAGTAGGAGAAAGGTATTAAGCACCTAGGTGATCAGTGAATGTGCTATGTGTTGTCTCCTAGCCAAAGCAAGGGCATACTGAGCACACCTATGTCTGCCTCCAGGCACAGCAGTTAGTGGTTCCCCCTTTGAGTCCTCCTCTGACTGTGACTGTGGTGACCTAGGAATTGGTGAAGGAATGTGTGGCCCTTTCTCTCACTGATCCTGCTACAGCTGTTTCCACAGGATCAGATAGTGTAACATAGTACATACTGTGAAGATGTGTGTACATGTGCATGGATTATACTGCAGGGCCCCACCAGATGTATCTACTCACTGGAGACGTGACTTCAGCAGTACAAGCACATGCTCTATGATGTTTCTATTTTGAGCATGTGCCTCATTATTGCATCCTTACATGGCTGTGTGTGCACTTCTGATGGGTGTCATCAGCCACAGTTTCAGTGCATAGCCAGCATTCCCCACTAAATGGCCCTGTGGGATGTCTCCCTAGCAAACATCTGGTACAGTTATGATGTGTGCCAGATATGGAAGCCATGATAACTGGCAGGGTTGCCAACACACACATTCAAGATAATTCCCTGGGCATTACACATGACTCGGTAGTTGATGGTGTGGTATCCCTTTTGGTCAATGTAGATTCTACCCTGTTCACTAGGTGGTGCCTTAATAAGTACATGAGTGCAGTGTATTGCAC
>NC_056734.1:52453271-52463271 GCF_019279795.1 Protopterus annectens
TACAAGATGTCTTGGCAATCCCACATTCCATCCAGTCTTATTTTATTTCCCCTTTAATATATTCTGTTAAATTTTCATAAAGACCTATCAAACAATAATTGTTTGTAATCTCTTTATACCACTGCTTCTACATTTTCAGCATTTTTTTCAAATTTATAATAAGAATTATTTTTATATTGTTATATTTCCCTTTCCACTATTAATCTCTTCCTCTTCCAAATTGCAGACCATTTCCAGAATCCCAAATATTCTATTATAATATGTCTGCCTAACAAACATAACATTTTCCATAATACATACATGTGCAATAATGTCTAATACACTACTGGATTTAATAATCCAAGTCTAACTTTTTTTCCTTTCATTATATACAATCCTCATGTTTATGATTTCAGCCTAGATGTCTAGATTACCCCAAACACAATTTTAATACTTCCTTTTCTTTATCTGTTGGATACATGAACACTGATATTCCAACATTCCCAACAATATTGATTGAACTAAATACACTTTTCATAAAAGCCAACCTAAATGCTTTTCATAAAATTACCATACCTTTGACTTCCTACAATCCCCTGGGATTCATTAACAATTGTGTAGGCTTTGAGCAAAACCTACACAATTATAGCACTTTAGCATCATGAGCATCAATGCTCACTGGATGTGCATGTTGCTCATAGCAGTTACACATTAACAACCACCATCCAATGGCCATCAGCAGTGTTAGCAGCCAATAAAAGGTGCAGTGCAGCATAAGTACACACTGTAAACAAAACTGTTTGCCTGTAGGCAAACATATCATGCAAGCCTGCATGGACAGCTTTTATGAAGTAAAGGCAAGTTGATTACAAGAAGTAAGATGCAAGGGGCCATTAAATGGTCAGAATGTACACAGAATACAAAGTTAATAGTGAGACATCAGTATGAGGGGAAGTCAAACAGAGAAAATGTACTCAGTTAATCCAGTCCAATGTGATTATGTCACAAAGAAGCATTTTAAACAGAAATACTTCCATATTGATATAATAATAAAATGACTCATGTTCCCAATTCTTTACCCATGCACATAACTAACAATAGACATGCATATAATGGATGTTAGAGGGACCTAATGCAACACTGTAAGAAAGGAGAGTAAATGTGAGACTAATGTTAATCACATGCCAAACTGAGATAACAACAAGCACAGTGGATACATTAGAGGCTATTTGCACAGAATGTAGTCAATGAATGTTGCATATATATATATATATATATATATATATATATATATATATATATATATATATATATATAAAGAGAATGTGCGTGTGTTAACTGACAGTAGTACTGTATTCTCTTCTTCATCATGCATACAGAAGAAGAAGAAAATAACCCTACGGCTGGTGTGTCATATATATAAGAAAGGGGCATGTTTTATCATTTGTTGACATTTGGCAACCATAGACAGGAGTATATTACCTTGAAAAATGTATTAGACAAGCATGTTCTTTATATTCCTGTACATCCCAAACAGTAATATAATAACACTGTCTTTTTTTGTGGGGGGGGGGGACTGAAGATCAGCCACATTCTTGTTGAATGTACACTTCATGCAAATATAGAGGAGTACATGTAGTAACCCCTGTCTTTCTGTTCAATGTGATGATGTTGCCCTTACCTCTTGCTTAACTTATTTCAGGACCATCAGGAATCCAGCAACATATACCTCCTGCAGATGGAAAACCAAATAAATTTATGTCAGTACTGCAGATCAATTTGAAGACATATCATAATGTGTCATTTTAGGCATGTTGTGTGTATTGTTGTACTGCCTGTAATAGTGGCAGCACTGTTAGTTGTTTAGTATATATTGCACCATAGTAGTGCAGGTATTAAAGCATGCCTGTGTGTTTCTTCCCTTTTATCACAGGTGATCATGACAGTAGGAGTGTGGGACCTGTGCCACCTGATGTCAGTGTATCATCAGACACTGATGATGATGGTGGTGAAACTAAGGTACAGTTGGGGGAGCAGAGGTTGAATCTAACACAGAGATTGACATCAAGCCATCCTCTTCATTTACCCTGGACACAGCCAGTAGGCCTATGCCTACCCAGTCCACTGAGCCCACAGATATTGGACAGGTGTAGGGCAAGGGCATTGATTAGGGAAGAGTGGCTACTGCAGCTTCAGTATATTACGAAGATTTGTAGTCTAAACTCTTGTGGCAGAAAAGGCTAGCCTACACCCTTCTAAGTTGGGAACAGCAGGTTGAAGGCTTATTGTGTCTTCTTCTTTCAGCTGCTCCCATTAGGGGTGGCCACAGTGGATCATCTGTTTCCATTTCTTCCTGTCCTCTGCATCTTGCTCTGTCACACCAACCACCTGTATGTCCTCTCTCACCACATCTATAAACCTTATCTTAGGCTTTCCTCTTTTCCTGTTATCAGTCAGCTTCATCCTTAGCATATTTTTCCCAATATACTCTGAATCCCTCCTCAGCACATGTCCAAACCAATGTAATCTTGCCTCTCTCGCTTTGTCTCCAAACCTTCTAACCTGGGCTGACCCTCTAATATACTTATTCCTAATCCTGTCCACCCTCATCACACCCAGTGCAAATCTTAACATCTTTAACTCTGCCACGTCCAGCTCTGACTCCTACCTTTTTGTCAATGTCACTGTCTCATACCCATATAACATAGCTGGTCTCACTACCCTCTTGTAGACCTTCCCTTTCACTCTTACTGGTACTCGTCTGTCACAAATCACTCCTGACACTCTTCTCCACCCACTCCATCCTGCCTGTACTCTCTTCTTCACCTCTCTTCCACACTCACCATTACTCTGAACTGTTGATCCCAAGTATTTAAACTCATCCACCTTTGCCACATCTACTCCCTGCATCCTCACCATTCCTCTATCCTCTCTCTCATTCACACACATATATTCTGTCTTAGTCCTGCTGACCTTCATTCCTCTTCTCTCTAGAGCATATCTCCACCTCTCCAGGGTCTCCTCCACCTGTTCTCTACTCTCAGTACAAATCACAATGTCATCTGCAAACATTATAGTCCATGGGGACTCCTGTCTGATCTCGTCTGCCAACCTGTCCATCACCATTGCAAATAAGAAAGGGCTCAGAGCTGATTCTTGATCTAATCCTACCTCCACCTTAAATGCATCCGTCACTCCCATCGTAGACTTCACCGCTGTCACACTACCTTTGTACATATCCTGTACCACTCTTACATACTTCTCTGACACTCCCAACTTCCTCATACAATACCACAACTCCTCTCTAGACACCCTGTCATATGGTTTCTCTAAGTCCACAAAGACGCAATGCAACTCCTTCTGACCTTCTCTGTACTTCTCCATCAACACTCTCAGAGCAAACATCACATCTGTAGTGCTCTTTCCTGGCATGAAACCATACTGCTGATCACTAATTATCACCTCCCTTCTTAACCTAGCTTCCACTACTCTTTCCCATAACTTCATGTGTTATTCTGAAAGTGCCTTAGTTCTGGTTTGAGCACTTGGGTTCCAGTCAACTTATTTTACATTAGGAATGTTTGTAATCTAGAATCTTGAGGCAGGAAAGCGTAGCCTACATCCTTCTAAGCTGGGAATTGCTGGTGAAGGCTTATTGGGCCTATTTTAAGTGTCTTTGTTCTGGTTTAAGCACTTGGATTCCAGACCAGTTATTTTACACTAGGAAGGTTTGTGATCTACACTCTTGTGGGAGTATTCTACTGAATTGCTACTTTATTTAAATCATTCTTTTCACTGTTATGATTGCAATTTTCTGCACTTTGAATTTCTAGTACTTCTGCATTTTATAGCATAGGCTAGGTTCGTGCTTGCTGAATCTAGACTATTTAGTATCATTTGAGGACTAAATCCAACCATCTTTCATTAAAATGGCCCTCCTTCACCATTGTGGCAGAAGTGTGCAGCCACACATCCATCTGATTTGGGGAATGCTGGAATTAGGCTCAGTTTTGGGCTTTTCCTTTGGTTACTTTTTAAAATCATTTAACTTCACTTGTATTTAAGCATTGTGTTTGCTTGGGTTTGTGCTCAGTTTACTGGAGCTTTTCAGAGATTGCACTGGTGCCCCGCAAGAAACTCAGTTGTGCATTGCGAAGCACTGATGCAGCTTTCTACCCCTAGCCCTCCATAGAATAGATGCTTTTTGTTAGTCTTACATCAAAACCTGGTCCATGTGGCCCACTCTCCACTAGTTACTACAGTATATACTTGCCATAATGGATGGACAGTTTCCCAACATTTCTTTAACCAGCCTAATAGACGTGAGCATCCTGAGGCAATGTAACAATTGCCTCATGTATAATGATAACCAGTTACTTCTAAAACAAATACAACACGTGAGAGCTGTTTCTATGCAATGAATTTGGAATCAGTTCTTTCACATAACAACAAAGCAGATATCAAACTGGTTGTCAGCACACACACTTCATCTCTTACACATATCAAGCTCACAACATATAAACTCACACACAGGGAGTTACTCGCTAGAAGCCTACCTGAAGATCAGAGAACTCCTAAGCGCAAACCTACTGCACACACTGCAGACCCAACAGAATCTAGTACACATAATAATACATAACATTGTCTCAGCCAATATGCCCCTAAGGAAAAACACCTCAAAACCAAATGAGCTTGCTCATAGGTGACTCTATAGTGAGACACACAGATGATCCCCTCACCAGGCTGGATAAAGAGAAGGTCACGGTCAGCTGCTTGTCAGGTGCAAGGATCCATCAGATCACACACAAACTCAAATCTCTCAACAAGTACCGTTATGGCTCTGTCATGGTCCATGTTGGAGTGAATGACTTGAGATATACCTCACTCGATTATATGAAGAGAGACATGATTGAGCTTTCAGATTATGGGTCCCAGGCAGGTATGTCCCTAGCCCTAAGCAGCATTCTACCTTCACCCAGTATGATGTCTCAATAAAAACAAAAAATGATTGACTTCAACAATTGGTTTAGCTTCTGGTGTCAATCCAGGAATCCAGGGAGGATCCAGTATCTGTCAGCCTGGGAAGATATTGTTGACAGACCATGTTGCGTTGCTAGAAATGGTCATCTGTCACCTCTTGGCTTTTGGTTACTGGCAAAGGTACTTGCCTCCCAATAGTGTCTTTTTAGGCAAAGTGTTAACAAAATTCCCCAAGTAAAAAATCTACTAGAGACAAACTCATAGTTATGCTGCTTAATACTAGAAGTCTAAATCAGAAACTGCACTCACTGGAAGCACTCCTTAACTTGTGTTACAAAGGGAGATACTACCAGCCTAGCTATCTGGCATTTTTTAAATAATTATATGACATTTGTAAATATCAAAATAATTTCTATAAGATGCTTGTGTTGCAACTGTATCAGAACTGTATGCCTTGTATATCAAACTGCTGATACAGAAGTGTTTGTGCGAAATGTTTTTGCAAAGTGCTGTTTAAAACTTAACCTCATCATGCCCTACTGGAATAGAAAAAAATGTAGATGCAACATTGTAACTGTTGAAATGTATATTTTAACAATGGAAACTGGAATACAGGAGGTTAACTTCAGAAAGATACCTGAAAATAAGTTACTTTATAGCAGCAAGGAGACACAATGTCTGTGCTGAGATGTTTTTTGTATCGTCCTGGAAGTGTTTTATTGTTTTATGACTTCCTCCATCTACCTAAAATCTGAGGTCTATGTATTTTCACAGGTAGATGCTAAATGCTACCAGCTGCCATCAGTGGTTGCTTTGGGCCTGGGATATAGTCAGATGACAAGAAATTATGTCATTCTGAAAGCTATCCCAACAATAATATTTGAGATATTAATTTAAGAAGTCTTTTAGAGAGGCAGCATTCTGCATTATGTTTTGGACCTGACACAACTAAGGAAGATCCATTCACCACACATTTGCCTTGCTCTGTAAGTAGGTTTCTAGGGAATAGTAACTCTCTTAGATATAATCAGGAATATAGTAAAGCTTAGCTGAGATATTTTCTTTATTTATTTCAGACTGTCCTGCAATGTTGTTTTAAATATTTCCTGTGATTTTGAACTCTGATGTCACTGTAAATATATATTTAGTACTGTCTTGTTCTTTTATTATTTATTATTAAGTATATTTAAACTGTTCTCTGTAGCTGATCTGTCTAGAGTTATTTAAGTTCTGAGTGTACTTGCATATTTATATGGTGACACTGAGGGACACTTCTAATAGCCTTGCTCTTAGTCAAAGTACTATTTGTATTGATAGTAACATTACACAGTAAGATTGGACACCCTTTGTTAAGGGCCTTAAATTAGCTGATAAGGAGCTGGCTGTTGGTAGTGATAATAAATTATAGTCTGAGCAAAGGGGGCATAGCTAATAAACCTGTGTCAGCCTTACCCAGGTGTGTGTGTGTGTGTGTGTGTGTGTGTGCATGCGTGCGTGTGTGTGTGTGTGTGTGTGTGTGTGTGTGTGTGTGTGTGTGTGTGTGTGTGTAAATCAAACCTCAAAGAGTGTGTGTGTGTGTCAGCTACTTGGGCAGGGACGCAAAGCACTGGTTGGACAGAGAGGGTGCTGGAAGTCTTGGCTTGACCACTCAGCTGAGATCTCAACTCTATAGCTGTGCCAGTGGGGAGTCTTATTGGGGATCTGGAGAAAGAGAGAGAAACCAGCCCCAGACTGACTCTGGTCTCTGTGTATTCTTAAGGAAAATTGCACTTGATGTAGAGAGCTGCATCTGAAAACATAGTGTGTGTACATGTCATCTTCTCAGTATACATCCCCCACAGTATTACTGGTTCAGTGATGCGGCATCACACCTTGGAAGATGCCGATGTCTGTGGAGTCACAGAGACATGGTTCAAGGCCACAAAGAAAACCCCAGCCATGCAAGGCTACAATGCCTTCCACACATTCAGACCTCAAAATGATCATGAAAGAACTACAAGCAGAGGTTTATCCAACTTCATTAAAGATAAATACACCTCACGACTGGTCTAGCAGTATCACTCACTAGAGCTACTCCAAGTCCAACTAACTGTAGGTAACCCCCCCCCTTCCATATCATTTTTAGCTATAGGTCACCCACCATGAACCATTAGAACCACTCTGCCTACCTTGACCTACCTGAATGATTCACTATACAGCTAAACACCTTAGTAATAGATAATTTCAACTCTCCTTCCATTGACTGGGAGTCTTATATGACTACAGACACTCTTGACCTAAGTTCCTAGACATTGTTAATACAATTGCTCTGTAACAGATAGTCTTCATCTCCACAAGGGGCTCAAATGTTCTAGACTTAGTAATCAACAACACAGAGGGTCTCTGCACTACCCCTTGTGTGTTGCCCCTCTAGTAATATCTGATCATAAATCAGTCTTGTTGAAGAAATGATCATACCTAACCCCCCATCAAGAGCAAAAAGGATAAAATATTTCTCCAAACCAAACTATGGCATAAATAGTTTCAATCCCCCCTGTTACCTCTGTCAAGATGACTGCTATACAGAGGTGTATAAAAATGCCCTGTATAAACACCTATACAAATGTATAGACTCAGCTGTACCTGAACAGATCAAAACAAGGTCCTTACAAAAAAACAAGCCACCCTGGTGGGCATCAAGCATAAGTAGGTTATACAACAAGAGGAAGAAATTGATATATGTAAGAACAAGAGGGAACTGACTCAGCAGAAGAAGGACACCCTCCACAGCCTGAACAAGTACATTTGATATCTTGTAAAGACCCCTAAAGCCAATTACAAAGCTAAACAAGCATCCGTAGCTAATGATAATCACAAGGCATTCTTTAGCTATGTCAGAAATATAAAAGAGAAGGTCCAGCTTTGTGCCAAACTGGTAGTGGATGGTACCACTCATACTGACCCTGAGGATATCACCAACCTGCTAGCAGACAGATTTGGTACAAACTTCTCCCCCCTGTCCCAATTAGACATACCCAAAAGCCTACATGTTACCAGTCCTCTGCCTGGTATCTCCAAAGAACAGGTGATAACTGCACTCTCCATGGCCAAAAGCACAGCATCCATAGGACTGGATAACATCCCAGGCTGCATACTAAATGATCTAAAACAGGACATATTAGAACCACTTGGAGTTCTCTTCAACCACAGTCTAAGTATTGGCTTTGTCCCAGTAGAGTGGAAAATGGCAACAGTAATTCCCTTGCACAAAGTGGGTCCATCAACTGATCCTGGGAACTCTAGACCCTTAAGCCTAACCAGCTTTATCTGCAAGGCCATGGAGAGAATCATCATGAACCTTATCAACAAAGACATAGGTGACTTTCAAACTCTTGAATTTATGGTAGATCATACTTGTTTAACCTTCTGGACTTCTTTAAGAATGTCACCAAATCCCTGGATGAAGGCAAAACAGTACATACAGCATATCTTAACTTAGTCAAGGCTTTTGAAACAATCTCCCACTCAGGCATCATTTAGAAACTCAACCAGCTGGAAATTAACCCATATGTCACTAGATGGATAGCCAACAGGCTCACCAATAGAATGCATACAGTCAAAGTTGAGGATTCCACCTCTACCAACAGACCAGTTACTAGTAGTGTACCACAAGGATTTGTACTGGACCCCATACTGTTTATAATCTATTTCTCAGATGTCCAGGTGAAAATCGATGGCCTGTGGCTTACCAGGTTTGCCTATGACTACAAACTGGGTAAAATCATTGAATCTCCCAATGATGTTGGCATACTACAAAAAGGGTTTACACAGACAAATGATTGGTGCCAAAGCCACGGACGTAAACTAAATGGAAAAAAATGCATTATTATTCCTTTATCCCTTTTGGCAAAGGGAAGTCCCTGCAAATTACAATATTAACAGTACCCCCTTAGCTAAAACCCTGAGGTAAGAGATTTCAAAACACAGGTTGATAGCAACCTTAACTTCAATCACCATACATCCACAGTGGTAAGGAAGGCCTTCTATGTTGCACATCTCATAAGTAAGGGCATCACATCCAGAGATAAGGCTGTCATAACTCCCTTGTACACCCCCCCCATCAGACCACTAATAGAGTACAATACTCCTTTCTGTATGTACCTTACCAGACACCTGCAGCAGCTGAAGAGACCACAGAGATTTCTTGACAATCAGGCCCTGTCACTGTAGTCTGTATCATATAAGCTGCTGAGAGGTGACTTGTGCCTATCTTGCAGTGCAGTCTCGGACCCTACCCTAACGAAAAAGCTTCACATCTGCAAGTCATATGGGACACGATTCACTGACTCTACACATCATAACCTAGCCTGCAACATTAACAGGACATGCTGGAGAGACAGATAAGTGTCCCACAGATTGCATCTCCTCTGGAACAAACTCAGTGTCACCTGTGCCCTCTTGGATAAGGACAGTAGGTGTTGATCATTGACTTGCACGAAAATATAAACCATACAACTTGGTCAATAAGGGAACAAGGGTATAACATGGCTGGGCTCATATATAGGGCAATAGTCTAGTAACCGCGTATGAACCTAAGGTGATGTCTACCTGCGCTCCAGGACAGTGTCTGATCATGCCCTAGTGGAATGACTGTATATGCAATAATGTGATATACCTGATGACATCAGCATTGTCTGTTGAGCATATGATAATAACAGTGTCCCACATGCTGGCGTAAAATGCTCTTTGTAATGTCAAATAACAGTTCACACACACACAGCCAGCTGACTCCAGTGAGAATCGAACCCCTACCTAAGTAAACAGACTAGGTACACAGACGAGAAAACACAGTACTTTATGTGAGTGCCATAGCACAAGTATGACATTTATATGGCTACAGGTCAACTTACAGTGGATGACATCAGCAGGCCATATGGGAGACAAGAGTTTCAGAGTGCTGTATGAAATGGATGTGTAGGCTTGTGCAAGTATCAAAATATTGCCAAGCCATGTCACTGGATAAGTAACTGCAGGATAGTATGTCTACTCTGCTTTGTAGAGA
>NC_056734.1:52465771-52578271 GCF_019279795.1 Protopterus annectens
TAGGTGGTCCACTGCACTTCACACAAACCAGATAAACACAGCCATTCCCTGCTTCCACTGTTTGTGCTATGCGGCACATCATGCAAAAAGCTTAATTAAAAACGAGTGGAATAAGAAAAACAATTAGTAATGGACACATATAAGTAAAATAAATGTCTGCTGTCACATATTAAGGTACATTCTGTACAAATCCACCACTATTTACTTTATTACTGCACCAAGTTAAGAAATACAAGGATATGCCATAACATTATTAAGGAACACATTCTTGGTTCAGGACTTACCTTGCAAATGCAGCAGTTGAAGCAATTTTATTTCAGGCCATAGCTTATTGAATAGCCAGTACTGACAATCACCTGCTTATGCTATAATTAAAACCTATGAAAATCACCTGCTGCTTTACTGAATATATCAACTCTGTTGGTGCTCATCAGTGCACAATGCGCACCAATGCGCAGCTGCACACACTGATGCTGATATAAGATAAACATAGCTAATCTTGTTATTACTTTTCTCATTCCTGTGATATTGTGCAAACATGCACATCAGAAAGTGAAGGAAAGGTTGCAGACCCTGTACTGGAACACAGGACCTTCTATAATCTAGCCCTACACATACACATGCTGCCAGAGGAATAGTTATATAACAAGCACTGAGAAACCTGCCATTCATTCCTCCACTTCACATGGTTGTACTAATTGACACATTGTGCAAACAATGACAAAAATCAAAAAATAAATTTTAACTTAAAATGGACAGAGATAACATATTTTAACAAACAATAAAGAAGATGAAAGAGAACTTGTGAATTGTGCATTCCTTACAGGCACTTTTACACTTCACAGGCTTACATGTACACCTCTGTAAGTGTAACATAACATATGGGGCTGGGGAAGCAAAGTTGCATTTACGTCATGGTACTTAAAAAGGAATTGTTGCAATTGATAATCTAATTTTCTAGCATCCACCATGTCTGATAATGTCATAATGTGTATGGGGTTACATGTTATAGTCAGTTCTGTACAAATCTATGGACTTTTACTTGGTCTTGTTTCTGTGCAGACTCCTTTCTGTGGCTTTATTCAGAAAATGTTCGAATACATGGGCAACACGAGCACAGAGTCTACACAGTTGCTTTACAGCTTGTTGAATTGCTCCACTGTGTTGATTTGCTTCATTAGCATACAATTCATCTACTTATGCTGTAATTTGCATGCCATGGAAGTTTCCATGTTTGTGCATGAGTGTGTGCTACTATGAGCAGTTTACTGAATCTAAAACTATTTGAGGCCATGTGCGCATCAAGCCACTACATGCACACAGTCAAAAATTACTGTGCAGGCTTTATTGAATCCCCTGCATTATTTCACTTTCAGAAGTAATATACATAGCATCTGCTTCATTTTGCATTTCTTCATTTTTTCTTCCTTCTTTCCCATATTATAGGCAAACCACAGACGTCCTTCTTCCAGATAACTAATAATGTACAGTTCATTTTATTTTCACTTTTTTAAAGAATGCCCCTTTTCATCACATTAACTACAAGGTCTTTTATCCCAGTCACTCACTAAATGTTTTGCATCTGCAAAGAAATAACATATTCAGTTATGCCTGTATCTTACTGTTTTCTTTTTCCATTCCTAATTACTATGTATAGGATATGAATTATATTATTATTCACAATATTGAAAGTCTCATCCACTACCAAACTCAAGTCTGTAAGTCTCTTTTATCTAGAAAGTACAGTTGTGTAAAAACTTGCCATAATGGTGGATGCCCTTGCCTTCACTGCTGTAGTATTCTTAACAGATGGGAATCCCTGTCATGGAATCCCGAACATCCAGACAGCCTACCAAAGACTACTTGTTACTTTTAAAAGGTACACCAAATGTCACCCCAAATGTTCCTTGTGTAGCATAGGGCATAAAGGTGATGTTCAGGCCTACCATAATCAGAAATGAATGCCCCAGTAGGAACACAGTCCAAGAAGCCAAAGAGGTAGCCTGTACATCCAGGAAGGTAAAAGACTAGGGGGGGGTGGAGGGAGGGAGTGAATACTGCAACAGTGAAGGCAAGGACATCTACCATTTTTGGTAAGATTGTACGCAACTGTACAATGTCCTTACATTCACTGCTGCAGTATTCTTAACAGATGGGAGAGTGCCATAGTTCAAGAGGAAACTTTGGAGGGGGAAGATGCAGAACCCCCCCCCCCTAAAAAGACATGGAGAATGGCATTAGTAAAGCCAGCCCTAGCTCTAGAAATACCATCTAGCTTGTAGTGCTTGGTAAAGATATGCCCAGAAGTCCAGATAGCTGCCTCAAGAATAGAATTATTATCTAAGCCATTGAAAAAAGTTCCTGAGGAAGCCACAGTTGTAGTAGAATGAGCCTTAACTGAAGAAGAAAGGCTCTTGCCAAAAAAAAGTGTAACAAAAGGAAATAGCCTTAGAAATCCAAGAAGAACTATTTTGCTTGGATATAGCAAGTCCCAAATATCTAGGATGAAAAGAAACAAATAATTGATCAGATTTTCTAATAGCCTTAGTCTTATCCAAATAAATCCTGGGTTACCTATGCATGTCCAAAGTATGCAGCACCCTCTCACTATTAGACTGGGGACAGGGGAACAAGTAGACAGATTAATAGACTGATTCAGTGATACCTCATTAACCACTTAGGGACAAAAGAAGGGTTAGATCGCAAGGACACCCTGTCCTCATGATAGACCAAAAAAGGACGACAAGCCATAAGGGCCTGTATCTCAGAAACCCATCTGGTAGAAGTAAGAGCTAGCAAAAGAACAGTCTTCCAGCAACTAGCAAGGAAACTGAAGCAGAAGGCTCAAAAGAAAGCTAAGTCACCTTCTACAAAACAAAATTAAGATCCTAGGGAGGAAGAACAGACTTCCTAGGAGGTCTAATATTAAGGATGCTTTTAAGAAATTGTTTAACCTCAAATTTGGAAGTTAAAAGGGGGGAGAAAAAGGCAGACAAGCAGAAATAGCTGACAAGTGGGCCTTAATAAAAGAATAGCTCCTGGAAGACTGTTCTTCTGCTAGCTTTTACTTCTGTCAGGGAAGACGGTGCACACCGCCTACCTTGACCTGACCAAAGACTTCAACACTATTCCCCACTCGGGCATAATAGATAAACTCTCTCATCTAGGCACTAATCCATATGTTACCAGATGGGTAGCAAACTGTCTCACTGATAGAACCCACCTAATCAAAATAGGGGAAGCCACCTCAAGTAGTAGACCCGTAACAAGTACCATACCCCAGGGATCGGTCTTGGGGCCCCTGTTATTCAGGATATACTTCTCTGAGGTGCAGGCCAAAACCAGTGGGCTATGGCTGACCAAGTTTGCAGATAACTGCAAGATGGGCATGGTCATCAACTTCCCAAGTGATGTGGACGTCCTCCAAGAGGGTCTCACCCAAACAAATGATTGGTGCCAGAAACATGGCCTCAAGTTGAATTCCACAAAATGCATCATCATCCCCTTTGGGGAGGGTGATGTCCCCAGATATTATCAAATTAATAACAACATCCTAAGCACGCAATCAGTTGTGAGGGATTTCGGCACCCAGGTTGATAGCAGCCTGACTTTTGACCACCATGTTGCTTCCATTGTACACAGAAAGCTTTCTACATGGTCCACCTCATAAGTGAGGTTATCTCATCCAGGGACAAAGAGATCATAACATCCATGTATTCTTGCAGTTGTAGGCACTGTTCTCCAGTAACAATAAAGGTTTTCCTCTTAATAAAACGTGGAAACTCAATTTCAATAAAATCAAGGTCCAAGTCCAACAGACCACTAGGTAAAACGTTTCAAGACACCAATTTATTTGACAAAAAAAAACAGATTAAGCGCTTTCATCTCCCATGTGGAGACTTCATCAGAATCTGTTACACATACACATCTTCAGTTTAAATACATCTAAGTAAAACACACTTAATTAATCTTGACTTCTAATAATAGGCTGGCCATTAATTGACACTAATTAACATTGAGGTAATGCTGAACCAAACCTTTGGTAATTTACACTTGAACGTTAATACAAAGTTGTAGAGGTTCATAGAAATTCATGATCTTAACATTTCATAATTTTGTTTCCAACTTATATAAATGTTGTAAAAATTAAATATAAGTAAAATCATCAAAGAAATTGTGACAGGAAATACTCATTTCTTATTAATACATTATTTTGGTGTATAAATACCAATAAATATATAAAAATATAAAAAAAATATATAAAATGTATGTAAAATATATATATAGTATAAAAATATTGTATGTTAAAACCACATTTATTCTTGTACCTTAAATAGTGTTAACGACTATATTTTAAGCTACACCCTTAATAAAAATAAAATATATTATATATACATGCTCCATAAGGACTGAATCAGAATATTTTATTTATTTATTTATTTGTTTACATAAGTTACAACAGTTAACCATCTATCGATGTCTCTTTAGGTCATCAGCGAGAATCTTAAGGGCTGGGTTGATGGATATGTGGTCATTCAATCCATAATTTCCACATGCGTCCAACCTTAACTGCCAAACCATCTCCCTAAATTCCAGTTTGTTTTTTCTGTTTGGAAGTTGTGTGCTTTTCGGTTACTAATCCCTGTATTCTTCCTTTATAAGGCCAATTTTTGAGTACAATGCCCCCTTTGGGATGTTCCTTGCTAAAAACATGCACAATCTGGGGAGAACACAGAGGTTCCTCATCAGGAGAATCCAGGGCCTCAAACATCTACCCTACATTGATATGCTAAAAGCCATGTCCCTCTACACAGTTTCATACAGACTTCAAACTGGTGACCTCTGTCTGGCATAGCAATCTCAGACCCTGCCTTGATGGGACTGCTGCATATCTGCAAAACCAGCTCCACTCGAGTAACTCAAATGCACGACCTCAACCTGGTCTGTGACATCAATAGGACTTGTTGGTGGGACAAATTTGTGTCCCAGAGGATCCCCCATCTCTGGAATAGACTCCCTCTTCATGCCAAGCAGTGTACCTCATTATCCCTTTTTAAGCATAACCTGGATAACTGGATGGGAAACAGAAAATACACCCTTGGGATTTCACCTGTGTCCCTGCTGGACAGAGGCTTTGGGTGCTGACTTGTCTGAATGTGGGTTAAACTCTTGGCCAGTCTTATAAGGGCCCCAGAGCCACTAGACTAGTAACTTCCTATGATCTTATGATCCTATGACTAGGACAAACCAGCACTGAGCAATTCACACAAATAAGAGAGAAACAAAGGAACATCCACAATAGGTAGGTCCAGGCTACAAGGAAGACACCAAATAGAAAACCTCTTCCATTTGGATAAGTAGGATTTCCTAGTAGTAAATTTCTTGGCCTCCTGCCAGACTTGCAGGACATCCTCAGAGAAAAGGTGTCTAGGAGGAATCAATATCCTATCATCTACAGTGTCAGATGAAGCATGGACAGGTAGGGATGGATGAGAGATCCCTTGTCTTGTGTGATTAGATCCATCCTGTGAAGTAACTTGTGATGACTGCTCTTGGCAAGATACAGAACTGGAGGAAACCCAGTGCTGTCACAGTCAAAAGGGAGTCACAAACAAGATTTTGAAAGCATCCTGTTGAATCTTGAACAGGACTTTCTGAATGAGAAGGAGAGGGAAATCATAAAGATACATCCCCTGCCAAGAATATGAGAATATCTCCACCTTCCACACCAGAGGACCTGGAACTCTGGCACAAAAGAGTGGAAGATGTCTGTTTAGAGCAGAGGCAAAAACATCCACTTGAGGAGTACTCCACTGGTGGATAATATTCAGAAACACATCCCTGTGCAGCATTCATAGGACTGAGTTAAGGACCTGCTCAGAGTGTCTGCTACAACGTTCTGAGCAGAAGGGATATAAACCACCTGAGGAGTCACTTGATACTTGACAGCAAGATCTCATACCTGAAGTGCCAACTAGCAAAGAAGATAAGATCTCATTCCTTCCTGTTTGTTGGTATACCACATCACTGTGGTATTGTCTGTGAATACCTTGAGAGGCCCTGAAGATAAAAGAGGATGAAGGGCCTGAAGAGCCCTCATCTCTTTGACATTGATGTGCTTCTTCTGCTGATGAGGCGACCAACCCCCCTGTACATTTAGAGAACCCAATGTTGTCCCCCCATCCCATGTCCGAAGCATCTGTGAACTATTGCTGAGAGGGAAGAGGGGGATGGAAAGGGATACCTGGATTCAGAGTCAACTGCTGAATCCACTGGTGAATTTCCTGTCTGAGACAAGGAAGAAGAGGACCTACAAAGTCTGGAGTGTGTTTGTTAGAGCCACACTGACTTCAGAAACCACTGAAACTTTCTTTTGTGAAGTTTAGCCAGAGTGAGCATCAGAATAGTGGATGCCATGAAACCCACAGCTCTCAGAAATTTCCTGGTGGTAATGGAAGCCAGAGGAAGAAGAGTTTGAAAGAAGGAAATGAGAGTTAAGGCCTTTGGATGGGACAGGGATGCAAGCATTGGCACCATGTGAATCTTGCAACCCAAAAAAGATGATCCCAAGAAGGGGGCTGAGAAAACTTTTTGAAATTTATAGTGAAACCCAGTCTCTGAAGAAGGGAAATGGCAAAACCAAGATTCGACAGGATGCCAGAGTCAACAAGTCATCTTAAGTAAGGAAAAATGTGGATCCCTCAAAGCCTGCAAAAATCAATCACAGGAGCAAGGCATTTGGTGAACACCTATGGGTCAGTAGAAAGGCCAAAGGTAAAGGAGAGAACTGAAAATGCCAGAAAGCAACAGAGAAACACAAAAACTTCCTGAAAAAAGGATTGATCAGAATATAGAGATAAGCATCCTTGAGATCCAAAGACACCATATAGGTCAGAGGGAGCAAGAGAGGAAACAGAATCTGAAAGGACAACATCCAAAAGGAAGGCACTTTTAGAAAGAAGTGTTTAGATGAGTGAGATCTAGAATAGGTCTGCAAGTGCCCTCTTTTCTGGGCACTAGAAACAGTCTGGAGTAGAATCCTTCTCCCCTTTGGGACACAGGCACCTCTTGAATAGTACCCTAAGTCAAGAGATTTTGAAGAACCTCTGGGAAAAAGGGAAGTTGTTTCCAAGGAGGCTGAGGAATGCCCATAAAAGGAGGCTAGAATTTCCCCACCATGAAGTACCCCTGATGAATAATCAACAGAAACCAAGAATCCCGAGTGATCTGAAGACAAACAGGAAAAGAAAAAGAAAGGTGAAGAGAAAGATGAATGTGTCTGGGAAGAGACAGAGAGTCATACAGCTCCTAGTTTCTCCAGAAAAGAAAGCTTCAGAGTCCCTGAAAACTGAGAAGCATTAGCAGGAGGTGCCAGTTTGCCACTCTTCCTAGCTTTAGTAAAAGGGCAGGATTGCCTACAAACAAAGGCAGGCTTGGAAGGGTAGTTTCTCCGAACTTTAGGCACAGGAGAAACAAACACATGTTTAAGGTTTTGCAAGGCCTTACCCTTATTCTGAAGGAACTTAAACAAACCAGCAGTATCTTCCCCAAACAAAAGTGTAGAACTTCTTCCCCAACCAAAAACTGAAGAATTTCCTTAAACTCCTCAGAAAAAAGAGCCGTGGTTCACCCGGAATGTCCGAGGTGGACACCTGCATAGCCTCTTCAGATGTGCTTTCAGCCAGACCCTCACCAGCCTTTGACACTGTCAAGGCAGTGAAATCTGACAACACAGCTGGGCAAGCCTCTGGGTTTGTAACAACCTCAGGAGAAGCACCTGACAGAGAATGGACAGTGGAAGATTTCAGTCGTACCTTTTTCACCTTCTTCTTCCCTAATGGCTGACCCTCAGGTTGGGAAATTCCTTCCATTGTATCTTTAGGGAGAAGCTTAAGATGCTGTTTCTCAAGTTACAAGGAAAGGGAAGAAAGTCTACTGTAATTAATTTTCGGGATGAATGCCTGACAAATAGAACAAGACATGGTTATGAGAAGCACCTAGACAAAAAAGACACATCGTGGTGGTCTTTATGGTGAATCTGTCTCCCACACTGACATTTATCCTTCCTGGATGACATTAACCTTCATTAACCCCAAGGAGCACAATAAAAGTAAGAAAAAGCAAAATCTGCAATGGGCAAGTTATGTGCAACTGCAATAGAAGTCAGCAAACAGGTGTAGGTAGTCACTGGAGAATGAAAATGTATTCAACTGGCAGAAAACAGACACAGGTAAACAGACCGAATGTAAAAAGATAGGTTCAGACTATTGACAAAGAAGTTCTAGGTATGGTAGGCCTGAATGTTCAGTGTACCTTTTAAAAGCAACAAGTAGTCTTTGGTAGGCTGGCTTGACATTCGGGCTTCCATGGCAGGGAATCCCATCTGTTAAGAAAACTGCAGCAGCAAATGTAAAGACATTTCTAAATACAGCTTCAAAATTTGCACATAAGCCCTTGTAAATATCTCTAATTTCAATCACTGCAGCTTCATCGATCAAAACTGTAGTTCATTTTTCTTACACACCTTGTTTATACCTGTGTAAACATATTCGTTCCAGTGAAAATCCCCTTTCTTTTCTATCAGCCCAAACAATTTTTCTAATACTGAAAAGTCTCAAAGTCAAGTTTCAATATATTTCATTCTCTAAATAAATATGGGGAAATATTTGTGTAGCTTTAAAACCTATGAATGCAACACATTTATCCCAAATTATTTACTTCCTTACTCAACATCCTTCTTATTTCAAATTTGTACTGTATCTTCTCTTCAGGTTGAGCCACAGCTGCAGAATACAACAAAGGAACAAGTATACAGTTTTTATCTTTGTCTTCACTGACCTGACAAATTTGTTATTTCTCTGGTTCCTGTGATATATCACTTTGCTGCACATTCCCTCCTCACATCTGCAGACACCCTGTATATTCAAAACAACTTATTTTTCAACCAGTATATGACCCTGGATATTTTTGTCAAATAGGAAACCCTTTTCTACTGTAGAACACAATGACATTATGGTAGCATGTTGTCATTTCTTCTAGACCATCTGCCTAAGTAGCTTGTTATCCATCCCTTTACCTTCAAAAACAGTAAAAACTGCACTCAGTATGTCCACTGATTCACCAGGCACACACATTGCTATCTGCTAGTATAGGTTTCACTCACATCCTCTACCACCTATGCTTGAAGAACCAAAATTGCTTCCCATTCACCAATAAGTAAGGGAATGTCCTATGGTGCTTGACCAAACTTTCCCAAGATAGTATGTATAGTGACAGTTACAGTAGAGGACGTAAACGCTGAGCTGTTAATGAGCTGCTTTCTCTGCCCATGATACACGGTTTGAATCTTTTCAGTTTATTTGCCTTCTGTGTGACTCTAAGCATGTCACTTAACCAGAGAGTGGTCCTAGGTTACTCCTGAAAAGGGATCATTTTTACAATGGGCTCAGCAGGTCAATACATACATAATTGAATAAGTATTACACCAAATCTCCTCAGAAAGGAGACCTTATGTCTAGATGGATTCATTCAGTTAACCATACCCAAAATACATGTGGGATATAGGATGATTTAGTAAACTATGTACCTTTCCTAATTTTTTTCTAAAGTATACTCCAAAATATTTCAGCAATATGACGCAGAAAGTTAAAGAAGAGAACAAGCGTCACAAACAAGGGCAGCTGGATTCAAAGATGGTATCAGCATTGTGTCAAATGTAGAACAATGGACATTTTAGCTGCAGCAGAGATAGACATATACTGTATACAGAACAGCAAGTCAATTTACCCTTAATGACAGTTCTGTACTGTCTGTCACATGAAGGATACAGTACAAGAAAACTGCAAATGCAATTCAGATTGTAAAGCATTATAGTCTATATGGTCATTTTGCACACACAAGAAGGATGTATACAGACTAAACAGTGCAACACACTGTAGCCTGCAAAAATAACAGAAAAAACGGCCAGGGCTCAGATTAAACTCTCCCCCGGATTTACTAATCTATGGTGCACTAGTCCTACACAGAAGTGGCCGCTTAGGAGGAGAACGGCAGCGCACCATGCATATTAATGAAGGCACGCTGCTCAGCCTCCTCGGCATACACAGAGCATGTACGAGTGCAGGAGGTGTGTCTGAGAGCAGAGCTCTCAGAATAAAACTGTCCCTGCAAAGTAGAACAGCAGAAAGTGGAAATAAATGAGCGAGGCTGCTCATAGGTGTCCGGATATCTCCACCAACAGTCCCCCATATGTACAATAGCAACAGTACATATAAATAAACTGAAGAAAACCAGTTATATTGTTCTTAAATCTGAGTACAGCTAACCGTAGGTGCGTGGGTGTGCCCATCGCTTAGCTACGGTTAAAGCAGCTTAAAAGGCTGAAGAGGATAACAAGGAAGATATATGCAAATGAAGCAGCACAACAATAGTGTAGTGGGCAGGGCATCCACCTAACAAGCAGGAATTCCCAGTTGAAGTCCCACTGCAGCACATACCATTCTCCATGTGAAATCTGTATATGAGCACTTTTTATTCAGTTATTTGCTGTATAACCTACTAAATAACATTTAAGTGTGAACTGGAGTACTGCATTAAATATACATGTGAACTGTCAGTGTCATAATGAATAAGGCACTAGTAAACAGGTTTAAGCACAAATAAGCAGTAGTAAGCATATATAAGCACTAGTAAGCATGTTTAAGTGCGTTTGTGCAGGGGATAAGCATTACCTACACATATTAAGCAAAGTAGAAGCTAACTGAGTGTTAGAAACTGTAGCCGGAGTTATCCACGCACACCGGCGTACAACTGCCTTAAAGTGCCTTAATCACTCTGTACCCAATGGCCCATGTTCTGCACAGCAACAAAATAAACAGCTTCCCCAAGGCTCTAACTCAAGACCCTGTACACTATAGTCACAATAGTTAACCATCATAGCAATACATATGAATGAGGTATCAGCAAACTAATCCTCACCACAGGAAAATCAAACCAAGCATGTGAACTGAATGTATGTACAGTATGATATTGTATAACCTGCTACATCACATAAATATGTGAACTGGAGTTTTGCAGTAAGCATAGATGCGAGTTGTTATTGTAATAAAATGTAGAAGTCCCCAGGACCCCATACAGTGTATGTACACATGAATCATGGATACCAGACACATATATAACCTGTAATGAATAATAAATCACTGCCAAAAGTCAACTATAATGCTAATTAACTATTAAGCAATGCTAACCGCTCCACAGCTCAACGTAGTAAGTGTAAGCAATGTGTAGGGCAGCCAATTCAATCTGCCTAGTGGTATACCTGTTTAAGCAGTGCCAACCTTAGGTAAGCAGGTGTGCCCATAGCTTAGCCTATTCAAAACTGGCCAATCATGGAAAAGTGCAGGAAATTGGCCGTATTTAAACCTCACAGGTGGGAATACTATCCATAACTGATTGTAGCTTCCTACTGCAGGCAGAATGGCTTGAGTAGGTGAAGGCACTCGATTTAGAACACAGTGCTGGGGCATCCATGAGTCAAATATCATGGTATGGCTCCTGATAAAACACCATGAGGAGAGACTTCTGCAGGGCCAGTACCAGGGCTCACAGTATAAAATGGAGGCCTGCAACAGTCTCGCCTGTGACCTCACCAGTGCCACAGGTATCCCCTGGACTGGTGAGCAGGTCAGGCATCACCATGCTGACCTGAAGTGGTGGAGAGGGGATGTACTGGAACAGTGGATCCAGGAATCTCGGCAAATGCCTAATGCACACACTATACGTCTTGAATGAATAGGCACCCCCACCACAGCCAAACACATCCACCCTGCAGAACACTACCAAGTGTTGCAGATCCCATAACCAAGACCTGACACAACATGGCCACAAGATGTTAACAGTAAGCCATCCCCACCTGTATGGTGTCAGGCTGGTATTGTTAACATATCATGCAGTACAGTCTGCCTCCCGTTGGAAATGTAATATGTGGAAGCCATCAACATCCCCAGGGTACAGATACACAGACACAGATATGCAGATACATATATATATATATATATATATATATATATATATATATGGATCCCCTTCAGTTTGCCGAAATGCCACAACGCCGAAACACAAATCACCGACACCAAAAGACCGACAACACAAAATACCGACAATACACACAACCATACATGCACTAACCGTAACCCAAACCCTAACCCTAAGGTCCGACACAACCGTACACTTACCCTACCCGCACCCTAACCCTAACTCACTTAACCCACCCCTAAACCCACAGTCCGTCGCTATCGCACACACACCCTACCTACACCCTAACCCTAACTCACTTAACCCACCCTTAAACATATATTCCGTCACTATCGCACACTTACCCTACCCGCACCCTAACCCTAACTCACTTAACCTGCCCCTAAAACTACAGTCCCTCACTATCGCACACTTACCTGCCCGCTCCCTAACACTAAATCCCTCACACTATCGCACACTTACCGAGTCCGTCAGGTTCTCACCTTGTCGGTCATCTGCGTTGTCGGTCCTTTGGTGTCCGTGATTTGTGTTTCGACGTTGTGGCGTTTCGGTAAACTGAAGGGGATCCATATATATATATATATATATATATATATATATATATATATATATATATATATATATACATGTGACTACACATACACACACAAATATATGTACAGTAAGATACATATGTAGAAGGTGCACACAATATGGAACAGCCACTATGCCTACAGTCAACACCTGAACAACTGGACATTGTATGGGCCACCCATACATAGGTCAGTCGTTGCCTGCAACATATACCCATAGATAGGTCATAGGAAAGACACCACACACAGGTTTGCAGAAATGGAAAACCTTTAATTATGTACTATTACAGTTCTATATGCCATGTCATATAGCTGTTCAGACACTGGCAACCATATAAACAGAGTACTGCAACCATGAAACAGTTACACTAATACAGTAGTCTGTAAAGGTTCACAGGCCAAGCCCTTCAAATTGTACAATAGTAAAGACAGACTGGGCCACAGGATACCAAACAATCAACAGTATGTAATGCAGGTGTATAGTTCAGCAGCTTCTATCTACACTCTGAATAAACTCAGTAGGTGGTTAAAGACTTTATGTGATCAAATGGGTTGTAATTGTTACATAACAAGGCATAACTGACACCATCATGAGCACACCGACAAACAGAACAGTCTGTATGGCAGGAGGCAGTAGACTTGCATTACCCCAATTCATGTAAGTAATGTAAATATAGGTGAAGTATACGTACTGTACATCCAGATACCTTACGGAAACTCACCCCTGATACCCCCACATTTTGTAACAGCCTATGTCATTTATGGTGCTCCCGCCTAGACTCAATAATACAGGGCCATATACCACTGTTACATACCCTGGCCTCTGGAGTGCATAAGGGCACACGTGTATTGTGTAGGTGACGCCCACACATATATGGCCCCAGCTCCATTGTATGTGTGGAGGATACAACAGCAGTGGACTGATGGCAGCAATGGCAGTGAGATATACTCACAGCCCACTACAGAACAACCACCGACAGCATGACATATGTGCAAAATTTGGTATGTAGGTGGAGGACAGAGGCTGCAACACAGGCACATTTGTGGAAAACTGTTGCCATAAACTAAGCAAGTTGCTGGTGCTACAGGATAGTCTGCAACATACCCGTAGTCAGAGAATTGAGATTAGAAACAGAAATGGGTGTAGGTATCTATTGAAAGCACTCAACACACACATTGCCAGTGAAATATCTGACAAAGGATCTGTGTGATGGACAGACAAAACATGATAGGCATACCTCTGCCCAGCAAGAGGAGAGGCCCACAGTTGTGAGCTATGCAGACAGACTGCATTCCAAGGTAAACTAGTATGTACACACACACCCTGTAACACCAATACTATACAATGCATAACACAACTCTACTCACAGTCTGTCTGTTGTTCCTGATCCTCCTACAAATATGTGACTGCCCTGAGTGTGCCGGTTCTCCTATAAGAGTATTGCTACCTGCTGTCTGTAACACTGATGCCCACACACAGGAAGGATGTCCATCACACAGGAAATGTAAAGGGACCATGCCCACATGATGTAGGGATTTATAGTGGGTGGTTGCCATGACAGTGGTAATTTGAAGTACTGCACATGTGTAATCATATATATATGGCTATCTGGATAAGTATGTGTACATATATTTCCACCATATGTCCTGGACATGGAGTGTAGCCCTACCCCAGCCCCTAAGGTCCCAAAGTCGTAGTGCAAGGGGATGTCAGGTATGTATAGCAGATATATTAGTAGACTATTGCTACTGTCATTGGGATTGTCTTCACAGACATAGTGTGTGTGGGAGGTCACATCTGCTTATAACATGTGTGCCATTGGCTACTGACAGACATCCTAAGGACATCATTGTAAAGTACCGCTGCTAGGATGTAATGTCCCTGTGGACTGCAGAAGAGATATTGGCCAATATATGTGGAAATTTTGACACACCCTGTACAGTCCAGAGTTATACACATAAGCCCTTAATGCACAACATGTGTACCATGCCTGACAATATGGATGTAGACAGCCATGTAGATGGGTATAACACATAACGACTGGTATGCATTTGCCACCATAGGTTATGCATTCACACACTCCTGTCTGGCCTGACACATAATGACTGCTGATACAGGTGTGCCATGGCCACATGCTATCCACTAGATATTGACATAAATCTACACAGCATCCCACTGATCTGTCTGACATACATGACTTGTAAGGGAGGCCCACCAGCAGTACATCTGGCAAGTATCTGCACATGACATCTCACTGGGTAAGTACACTAAGCTGCTGGGCATGTAACAAAGCACTGTACAGGCTACAGGCAGACTGGCTCAACACTGGCCTACATCTCCTATGGGGGAATGCACATGTACCTGCATATATAGCAGGCTCACCAGGCATGTCACAGCACAGGGTAAGATACACCTGTATGAAAGTGCATAACCACAACCAATGTGAACAGAGCCACAGCCATATATGGTACGCTAGCATGATATTACAGTATATGGCCTATCTGTTCTACACCATCCTCATATGTGCCATGCACAGACTGACCCTACATATACTGGGCTGCTACACAGTTTGGTTTGATGGCTGTCTGTGGCATGGGACATGTGTGTGTATGGGCCTACAAACATGTACGCCAATATGGTACCATACAGTGGGGCAACATGTAACATCAGATGGGAGGGGAACTGGAACAATGACATCTTCCACAGTCTGTACACAGGCTAAAGTACATATTAACAATATACACACTGTCAACATTCACCATAAGTACACAGATATCTGTACTGTACAAACATCTACAGAATGTCCAGGTTATGTCATGAAATATAATCCCTACTGTACATAACATGTGTAGCAATCTGATATATCACTGGCTTGTTATCAGATATGACGACTGTAATTATGGTACACAGCACATATGCACCACTTCCTGCACGACATATGTAGAAAGGTTGACAGAGGTGTAGCTGGGAGCACATACACATGGCCAATATTGACATGTTGCTGTGATAACCTCATACATTTACTGTTGTAATGGGGTTTGTTGCAACATGTGTCCCATGAGGGATATGAAGTCAGTAACTGTCATGGCCTTCACCATCGACAGACTGAAATCCTCACACTACCTTCTGCAGTCCACAGATAGATGCTCCATGGGTAACATATGAAACCAAAGGTACAACACTGCACAGTCTGCAGATGACCCTGCAGATGGGGATTCCTCATAAACATGGAACTGATATGGCAGGTATTGAGACATGTATGACTGCCATATCCAGACAAACACTGTGAGACCAACATTACTCCATATGCAGTTTAGCAGCACTTACAGTCTGTATTCAGGTCCGGCATTTCCCTCTCCTGTTTGTTGCCCTCTTTCCACAGTGTATGTTGTTAGAGGTAAATCCCCAATCCATCTGAGATGCTGTTTGCCAAACAACACATCTAGTTCCTGTTCACAGTGAATGAAAAGGGCCAACACCACCATGACGTTCCTAGATATTGGAGTGTGTTTCCATACAACTGGCTATGGGAATGTTACCACAGCTGTTCCACAAGCAATCAGCTAGGTGAGGGCTGCAATTTGTACAGAGGCCATCAGCTGATCATGAGCATCACTTAAAATACAATTGCTGCTGCCTAAGCAAAGCAGATGTGGGTCTCCACATTCACCAGAGAGGGAGTTGGAGAGGCAGACAGAGGCAAATACATGCCAGGGAGTGGTGGGAGAGTAAAACTGAAGCATGTTTGTGTCACACACCTACCAACACAGGATATCAACCCCCCAAACCCTATGTAGTGCTATTACAATTCAATGCAGTTATTGGATGCACCACATGGGTTACCTGTTGTGGAGCACTCAGAACATATATGTGATGGTGAGTGACATTTGCAACAGGGATACTGTAGCTATATGGTACGTGATGTACATGTTCCTGTCTGCATGAACAGGTGCCAGCGTCAACACAGCCACACTCTCACAGGGATGCACACACATTTACACACTTGGCAGGGCCAGGAGTACAACTCATCAGTAGTGGGATTGCCACAACACATCACTGTGCAGGTATCACATGCACCACACGGGTCATACGGAGGTTGTATGGGCAAAGATTATGAGGAGGTTTCAAACATCAGACAGCATGCTTCTGTATGCCCGTGGGGGTTGTAGTGAGTGTGGATATGGACATACACACCATACAACACACACAAACACATGGGGTGCCAGTACAAATATGCATGTGTGCATGTCTGCACGGGTGTGTGTGGTGGTCGACTGTGCCAGCAGGCTATACAAGGGTAGGCGATGGGTATACCTTGGTATCAGGGCACATGACAATGGTCTGCATTTTGGCTCAGGGATGTAGTTTCTGCATTTGCCCACACAGGTGGGTATTGTATCCCCCATCTAGTCACCTGGGTGACTATTGTGTTTGGCCAATGCTGTGCATCACTTGCCATGTATGTGTTCCTTAGTCCATGACATGGTCGGTGTCTAGGATGTGCACACCTCCCACATGCATGTACAGTGACATGTAGAACTGTACCTGGGGTGGCTGGCCCATGTTGTGAACACAGATTATCATCAGATGTGCCAGTCTTGCCCACCTGTGACAGGGACTGATAATGGGAAGCAGGTTTACCCTGCAGCTACATTGATCACATGCTAACAGCTTTCCCTTGTGTCAGTGGCATCTGTCCAGAAAGGGCATGTTGTCAGGCATGGTATGTCTGTTGTGAGTCACATGTGAAGGCACCACAGGTACTGCAGGTGTCCATTGGGGAACATGGGGGAGGTGCACTGTTTGCATGTACATGCATATTGGACAGATGGGGAGGGTGACATGCCCTCTGTAGCCCATTGATATCACTCCATAGTTACTATCAGTGACCAATATGCAGTGTACTACCCTCAAATTGGGTGTTGCCTAGGCATGTGTGTGTATGAGACATGGGTGAGAGCATGCTCTGCATTATACAGGGGTTGATAACTGTGATTGCCTGGCCTTGATGTCACATATGTTCATAGGTTCATAGATTCATAGGTAGGTACTAGGCTGACCAAAGGCATTTGTAAACCTAGCAGGAATGTGTTGTCTTTTGCCACCCACTTAGATTAGTTCCCTGTGCCTCTGTCCAGCAGAGCCATTGAAGTGATCCCTGGGGTAAACTTTCTGTTTCCCATCCACTCGTCAAGGCTGCTCTTGAAGAGGGTTAGGGAGGAGCTCTGCCTAATGTAGACTGGAATTTTGTTCCAGAGCATGGGAAGTTTCTGGGACAGAAATCTATCCCTCCAGCACATCCTATTTATTGTTATGGTGAGGTTTAGATACCTGGAGCATGTGGCTTGAGGGGATAAGGTTTTCTTTAGGTGGAGCATGTCCATCAATTCTGGGTTGTACATGGCCTTATATGTCAGGCAAAGATCAACTTTGAGTAGGCAGTATGTAACCGAGTATAGCTGAAGTTTCTTTGGTTGAGCTGCATAGCGCATCTGCTTGAGGCCAGTGATTCTCTTGTTGAGGTACTTCTGTGGTTTTTCCAGTTGTTGCAGGTGTCTTGTAAAGTATATCCCAAATGGGGCATTGTACTCTATGATGGGTCTGATGAGTGATGCGTAGAGGGGCCCAATGACATCTTTTGATCTGGATGCGAACCATTTTGTGATTAGGTGGGCCACATAGAAGGATTTTCTAACCACTTTGGGAATGTGATTATCAAAGGAAAGGTTACTGTCTACTTGGATCCCCAGATCCCTTATTACGTCTTCTGTATTTAGGGGTCTACCACCTATGTGGTAGTTTGTGGGTAATATGTTTTTCCAAAGGGGATGACTATGCACTAGGCATTTAGCTTGAGGCTATGGTTTTGACACCAGGTATCTGTCTCAGTGAGACCTATTTGGAGGATGTCTGTGTCAGCCTGAGAGTCAGTTATAGCCCCTAGTTTGCAGTTGTCTGTGAACTTGGTCAGCCAAAGTCCTCCTTTGCTTGCCTGTGCCTCTGAGAAGTATATGCCAAACAGGAGGAGTCTTAGGACTGAGCCCTGGGGAATGCCACTTGTAACCGGTTTAGAGTCAGACCTAGCTCCCACAAGTCTTACCATGTGGGCTCTGTCCATGAGCCAGTTGGCAACCCATCTTGTGACATAGGGGTTTATGTTCAGACTGTGAGCTTGTCTATAATACCTGAGTGGGGAATGGTGTCGAAGGCCTTTGCGAGGTCTAGGTAGGCTGTGTGGACCACCTTTCACTTGTCTATAGCCTTGGTAACTGTCTCAAAGAAGTCCACCAGGTTTAGGAGGCATGCTTTTCCCTTAACAAAGCCAAACTGGGTAGGGTCCAGTGCTTGGAGGTTCCCAATGTCTCTGTTAATGAGATCCATGATGATGCGCTGTATAGCTTTGCAGACCAAGCTAGTCAGGCTTATAAGGCAATAGTTCCCAGGGTCCATTGTGGCTCCACCTTTGTGGAGCAGAATAACCATTGCTGTGCACTACTCTGTGGGCATGTAGCCTGTGGAGAAGCTGAGTTTAAACAGTGTGTTTAGGAGAGGAGTTAGTTCATTTTTGAGCTCATGTAGGACGCAGCCTGGGACACCGTCCAGTCCCATTGATGCTGTGTTTTTAGATTTGGAGAGGGCTGTTTTAACCTGAGTGTCTGTGATTTCAGGAGCACTACATTCTTGTGGTATAATTATGGGCCCTTTTGAGGGTGAGAGGGGTGTGAAGTTTGCACTGAACCTGTCTGCCAGGATATTGGCTATATCGGTCGGTTTAGTGTATTTTATGTCATTCTGCACTAACTCTGAGCAGATCTGAGAATTGCCACTTAGATTCTTGACATAGCTAAAGAATGCCTTGTGGTTATCTTTGGAGTCCATGGCAATTTTTCTTTTGAAGGTATCCTTGGATGATTTTATGAGGGAACATAGTTTCTTGCTGATACTGATCAGGGATGTCTTCCCTTCTTGGGATTTTACTCTTTTCCGTACTAGTTCCCTCCTTCTATTACATAGCTTGTTTATGGCAGGGGTCCACCAGACTGGTTTCCTTTTCTTGGAGGAGTGAGTCTTGGTTTTGTTTGGGATAGCATGATCCATGCATTCTTGTAGGTGCCCGTAGAATGCATTAGTAAAGAATTTTGCAGCTTGGACAGTGTTATCCTTTAGCATGGGGGCTTTGAAACTTCCCACCTAGATCTTAAGTAACGTGAAGTTTGCTTTTGAAAAGTTTTTCACGGTGGTTTCTTTGACCGGGGGTGGTGGTGGAATGTGGATATCCAGAGTGATTAGTTTATGGTCAGATCTAACCAGTGAGGGGTTGACCTCCAGTCTGTCACACCGGTCACCCATGTTGGTGATGACCAGGTCCAATATGTTGTCACCTCTGGTGGGGGTGTTGACCAGTTGATCCAGGGCATTTGAGTTTATAAATTCTAGGAAATGTTGGGCAAGGGATTTTGTACTTGAGTAGTTCTCCCAGTTAATGTTTGGGTAATTGAAATCCCCCAATATCAGGGTGTTTGATAGGATCTTTATGTTTCCCAGTGTTTCCAGGAATGCGAAGTGGGGGTCCTGGGACATGGTGGGTGATCTGTAGCAAACTATAATTTGAATAACAGTTTTACCCATTGTTAGTTGCATGTGGATGATCTATAAAGCATCATGCTGTGCCACTAACCTGGAGGTGTGGGTATCCTTGATGAATATGCATACTCCCCCGGCTTTTGTATTTCAGTCTGGGTTTTGTGGCCGAAATGTATGGTATGAGTTGTAGCCTGGTAGTACTGGGGTGCTCTCTGGAGCCTTAAACAAGGTTTCTGTTACTGCACCTATATTGATATTTCTCCATACTGAGGAATACCTCGAGTGCCAGCATTTTGAGGTTTAGACCTCTGGCATTGAGTAGTATTACCCTCAGTTTTTTGTTACTTGTGCTATTTACAGTGGTGGGTTTGTCTTTTGAGCCTTGCCTAAAAAAGGCACTATGGGGTGGCAAGAGCCTTGGCCAGTATTCGAAAGCCTAAGGGTGACAGGTGCAAGCCATTTCTAGCGAAGCAGCGTGGCTTGTCGAGCATGTCATCCCAGGCTGACAGACACTGGATCCCCTTTGAATGACACCAGAAGCTTAGCCAATTGTTGAAATTGATAATTTTTTTCTCTATACTGTGGTATCATTCTTGGTGAGGAAAGGATGCTACTCAGGGTATGCACCCCCAGCCTCTCGGCTATTTGACAGCTGTTACCTGTGTACAGTGGACATTGTGATATGTACTAGGACAACCATATAAGAATTTTGCAACACAAACCCCCAATTGGGTCCAGGTGTCTCACACACACACATCCATCTCCACCCAGGATACAAGTTACAAACACACATACCTGCCATGTCTGGGAGTAGAACCCCTACCAAACGAGTTTATTACACTACAGCACCATGCGTTATAGTACGTGCCACAGTCATTATTGGAGCACTACTTCACCAAAAGTATATTTCACACTTAATGACATCAGCAGGATTGCCAAAGTAGGCCATTAGAAATGCACTGCGTGTGACTAGCCTGAAATGCATTGCTCCCTACACAGACAGTAAGACACACACAAAACATCCACAACCGACATGTGTGGGTATAAAACCCATGACAAAGATGTATATCACACAACAGCTTGGGGTTGTTATAGGACATACCACAGGGATTACTAAATAACTTCTTCCCCAAAGGTATATTTCACAAGGAATTACATCAGCAGGATTACTAAAGTAGGGCATTTGAAATATACTGTGAGTGACTAGCCTAAAATGCATTGCTCCCTACACAGATCGTGAGACACACACAAAACATCCACAACTGCCATGTGCGGCTATAGAACCCCTGACAGAGGTCTATATCACACAACAGCATGGAGCTGTTATAGGATGCACCACAGGGATCACTGGAGTACTCTTTCCCCAAAGGTGCATTTCACAATGAATTACATCAGCAGGATACCAATGTAGGGCATCTGAAATGTACTGCGAGTGACTAGCCTATGATGCTTTGCTCTGTACACAGACATTGAAACACACACAAAACATCCAGAACTGCCATGGGTGGAGATGGAACCCTACCACAGTTCTAACTCACACTCCAGCAGTATGCAGTTACCGGACGCACTACAGAGATTACCAGGCTATAACCTTCCCAGAGGTGTAGTTCTAGGTGGGTGACATCAGCAGCCTTGCCAAAGTTGAGTATATGAATTGTAAGGAGTGTGAGTACCCTAAAAAGCATTGCCTTCTACACAATCAGAGACAGAAAGGCATGCACACAAACACGCTTGCTAAGTCTAGGGCTAGAACACCTACCTAACTACTTTATCACACTACAGCAGTACACAGTTACAGGACATGCTACAGAGATTACTAGGCAGCAACCTTGCCAGAGGTGTATTTCTAGGTGGGTGACAGCAGCCTTGCCAAAGTTGAGTATATGAATTGTAAGGAGTGTGAGTACCCTAAATAGCATTGCTCTTGACACAATCACCAAGTCTAGAGTTAGAACACTTACCTATGTGCTTTATCACATTACATAGTTACAGGATGCACTACATAGATTTCTAGGCAGCAACCTTCTCAGAGGTGTATTTCTAGGTGGGTGACATCAGCAGCCTTGCCAAAGTTGAGTATATGAATTGTAAGGAGTGTGAGTACCCTAAAAAGCATTTCTCTTTACACAATCAGACACAGACACCAAGTCTAGGGTTAGAACTCTTACCTAACTAGTTCATCACAGGATACAGTTATGGGACATGCAACAGAGATTACTGGGCTACAATTCTTCCAAAGCTGTATTTCACATTGGATTACCTCAGCAGGCTTGTCATAGTAGGGCTATGGGGAGGGCGGTGTGTGCATGGGCCTTAACCCATTCATGTACAGGTTGACACGCCACATGCGGGCACACACGGGGTCATATGTCATGAGTGACATCTGACCTCATGTGTTTGGGGCCTTTTGGCTGTGTGCTGTGTGGAACAGGCCTGGATGGTTCCTTGTCACAGTGACCCTCTTCCACACATCTATGTACATCTATCTTTGGCTTATTATAGTTGTTGTCCTGACATATATGTCTGTATTCCAATCCACTGTGTGTGCAAGGCATGAGTGGTGCATACTGATGACTGTCTGCACTATCAACTGCAACTGCCAGATATGTCTGGTCCACTGGTGCTTGCAGTCATGGCCTTCATGTGTTTCAGTGTGTAAGCATGCCCAGTATGACCTTTCAGTATGTTGTAGACTGCCTTCATTTCTCTAAGTGTGTGAGCATGCCCAGTATGGCCGTCTGTATTGAATCTGTGGATCATGTCCAGGTGGTTTGTGCTGCAGTGCTGACCTTTGTGTTGTACACCAACAGGTAGCATGCTGTCTCTGCAAGGTATCCATTGATCATTTGGCTTTGACTGTTATTACATTTCTACATAGCGGGGAGGGGCACACCTGACTGTTTCTATATTTCTACACAGGAGTGGGAGGGCACACCTGACTGTTATTACATTACTTTGTAGGATGGGGGGGGGCACACCTGACTAATTCTACATTTCTACATAGAGTTGGGGGGGCACACCTGACTATGTAGGATGGGGGTGCACAGCTGACTATTTCTACATTTCTACACAGGGTTGGGGGGGGCACACCTGACTGTTATTACATTACTATGTAGGATGTGGGGCACACGTGAAACATGTACGTATTCGCTATGACCGTACTGGTATGTCAGGTACTCCATTTCATTCTGTATTGCTAACAATCATGCTGACTAGAGGCATAGCAGTGTACTACAGATTGTGGCTTTGGTTGCCCTACATATTATTGTCTGTCTTCCTACCCTCCAGAACTAACATCCGACTGCCTGCTGTGCTGTGGTATGTCTGAGTAGGCCTAGGGGGAGTTAACCATAGCCATCATTCTGGGGCCATGCCACAGGCTCTGTTTCATTTTGTCTACACCTGTCTTGCTGGCTGAGACTGCTGTTGGGTATGTGAACCGTCCTGACTGGCATGTGTGGGTCATATGGACACATGTCGCACAGCACATTTCCTGCAGTGGGTTTTGTCACCCTGTGTAGTACTGGCTAATATGGTGACTCCAGTATGTGTTGAAGATGTCATAATGCCACTATGGGTGTCTCCTGTCTGCTGCCATAACATTCAGCCACCCAATTCCCTTGCATTCTCACATCCATACCATAGCTGCAAGTAACAACACATTCTTCTCCATTTGGCAATTGGTAGGTTGATAGACTTACCTTGATGGTGTGCCAGACTTGTGGATGGTGCTGGAGGGCTGCCATTGTCGGATGCACATAGTACACCCCCTATACATGGTTGAGCCCAGGTAGTGTCATATTTGGCATCCTTTTTACTGTATGTGCAAGTCAGAGAGAGGTGTTGTTCCCTGAGTCACTACTGTGTCAATGCATCTGCTATGCATTGCCTCTTTGCCAAGACCAGGGCATACTAGCCATGCCTCCTTCTGCCTACTGGGGCAGGCTCAGGCTGTTCCTCCTGTGGGTCGCTCTGTGCCTGTTTAGGTCTTGGCATTGGTGGGGGGCTGTGTGGCCCTGCCCCAGGCTGGTCCTGCTGCAGCTGTTTCCGCAGGATCATATTGTGTAGCATAGCACACACCATAACAATTTGGGTACATGTAGCTGGTGAATACTGCAAGGTTCCATCGAATGTGTCCAGACACCAGAACCGTGACTTGAGAATCCCAAACACATGCTCTATTATATGTCTGGCCTGTGTGTGTGCCTCATTAATGTGCATTTCTGATGGATGTTATCAGCCATGGCTACAGTGGGTACCCAGCATCCCCCACTAGGTGACCGTAGGGGATGTCCACATTGGCAAATCTGTGGTACAGCTGCGTCAGATGCTATATGTGGGAATTGTCATAGCTTCCAGGGCAGCCAGCACACACATTCATTATAATGCCCTGGACAGCATAAACAACCTGGCAGTTGATAGAGGAAATGCCCTTGTGGTTGATGTAGGCCCTACCCTGCTCACTGGGTGGTGCTTTGATGCATATGTGCATGCAGTCTATAGCACCACTACCCCAGGATATTCTGCTATTTGGTGGAAGAGACGCATATTGTTGGTCAACACCTCATAGGTGTTGAGGAAATATACATGCTCACTGGCATGTGCTGACATGGCATCCAGGAACTGGTGGAATACTTTGGATGTTGATGCCTATGAGATCCTCATGATATCCCAAGTTGTGCTTTGGGAGGTACCTGTGGCTAGTATACATAGACCTACACATATCTTGGTGTCCACTGGGATGGGTTTCCCTCGGTCAGTTTGGTGTGTCATGTGAGGCCGGCACAGCTCAACAATTTGCTGTAGGAGGTCTCTGTCCACCCTATAGCGCTCCAGTATCTCCAGCTTATGTAGTCCCTGGTAGGTTACCCTGGGTCTGTACTCTTTTCTCCGTCTCCTCACTGTGGGTTGTTTGGCAGCATTCACATACTTACCACCCTCAGTCTCTTGCACATGTTATTCTACATTGCCTGCTGCAAACCCTTCTCATTTTGTAGGTTTGTTTGTTAACATTTCCATGCTTGTATACACTGGTGGTGTAGAGTGTGGGAAAAAACAGTGGGGAAGGTGTTTGCATAGTTTATAGTAGTGTTCTGGGCTGGGCTGTTCTGCTGCCTATGTAATTGGCTGATTCTGATACGTTTCACCTGCCAGCTAAGCTAGTTCTCCTTGAATACATTCCTACTGCTGTTTTCCATTCCCATTGCCTTCCTGTTTAAGCCTGTGTGTGCACTGTGCAAACAGAGTGTTCATATGTGCACACTTCTGCTATTTCTTGGTTTAACTTCTTTTTTCTTCCTGTAAAACCCGGTGCATGGCACGCACACCCGTTTACAATTTGTAAAGAGTGCTAGGCAGGTTTAGACACACCCCCTAACTTAGCTGTGCTACGCTAGGCACAATCCCAAGCCACAGGGCTCCAATCCACTTACAGTATGCCTGACACACCCACCCATTGTGTCACCTACCTCCTAGTCTTGCACTCAGTTATTCATACTCTTACACTGTTGGGACCTGCCTCACATGCTGGGGAAAACTGGGATTCACTATCCTTCCCCTCATTTGCATAGGATTGCCTGCTAATGCATAGTTACATGTCTCACACTGAGCCTCCCCCCTTAGCAGCCACTATTCACTGGCCAGGTTGTCTTCTGCCTGCCATTGATTTGCATGGCAGAAAACTGGTTTTAGTTAGACTGTTTATTTGAGGTTTATTTTTATTATTTTCCCCCCGATCCCGTTTGTGAGCAGCTGCCCTATGCTTAAACAACCGAGATCGGCTTAAAATGAAATAAAGATTGATATTTTTATTTTTTTGTATTGTTTGCAATGCCAATGGCCTTCTACTTGGCCATTGGCATGCTTCCTCAATGATATGCAGCCTTTATTTGGAGCTGTCATAGCTCCGTTTTGGATTTTGCAGTATGGTACTTGGTTACTAACCGAGTACGTTTCTGCATATTACGCTAGTCCTGCACACCTTGATTCCTGCTTCTTGGATGGCAGATTTATCTCATTTGCACGGTTTTCACCTGCAAATGGGGTAATTTGCATATGGGGGCTGGGAACGTACAGCACTAGTGCTAGAGTGCTCGCGCACTTCAAACGACCACATATGTGAATCACTCGGCCCCCATATTGGCAAAATTTTCTCTAACACTAATCTTGCACGCCGAGCAAGCTTTTGAGAATAAGTGGGTCTATGTTTATTACTAAGGTGAATAGCTTTTTCGTTTGTGCATTCACAAACTTCATCAGACCAAACGGTCAGATGTTAAAAAAGTTGATTAAATAGTTGTTCCACAAAGGAAATGATATCATAGATTAAAAATTCCCAACAACATTTAAGGTTACATGACATCCATAAAACCACTGCTACTGAGCTAGTTATTTTACTTTCATTAAAAACTATTAAAAAAGATATGTTATTACTAAAATTTGTTGTACATAAAAAAAAGTCAGAGAGCCAACCTGCAGAATCAACATAAAAACAGATACATAAACAAGGGTAAATTCCTTTTTCTATCTAAGCAATGTCTTCAATTTTAATATGCTATTGATTGCACAATAATCATTAAGCCCAGGCCAGACATAAGAGTATAAGGATAGTTGCCACATTAACTCAGCCTTTTCTATATGAAGCATCCATGGGCCTCCTCTAAGTTCCTCAAGTACTTGCTGTATATCTTGTAACCTGCATCTCTAGAAGTATATAGCAGAGTCTGTTCAAACAGGAATGTTTACACACTGATGTACACATGCTATATCATCCCACATATCTAGAAATACATAGGGTAGACTTTGTTTACAGCAAGTATGTTCATGTACTTGTTCATGTATTGAAATACTCGTGACAGTCTTTATACACTAGGGATACCCATGCAGTATATGTCCATGAAAATGATGTATACTATATGAATCAGTCACAGAACAACACTGACTGCAGCATAGGAGTGCACAAATCAGTTTGTTTTGATAATAACAATTTCTACACACTAAGTCACATTAAAAAAATCTCAGCCTGTTTGCTCTAGGAGGATAAAAGGCTGTAGAGATCCCTATAAAGAAAGTGTTCACTATAAGCTGCATACAGCATGATAGCATCACTACCCTAGCAGTACAGGTCTATGCTCATAACAAGACCTCTAGACACTGAAGTACGCAAAACTTCTCTATCTATGGACCAGGAAGTGCACTGGATAGTCTATGGAAAAGAATGTATACATACTGACAAGCTCACACCATGGCAACTTACATGTACACATAATGGAATTATCTCTACCTTAGGAGCACAGAGAATAAAAGTCTGCCTGTGTTAGAAGTAGAAAGGGAAGCACTATTCATGAAAGTGATGTGTATCGCATAAAGGACACATAGTGCAAGAGTGCCTCTCTAGCCTAGGAGTGCACAGGGTGGTCTGTGTCCTCGATGAAGATAGCAACATGTCCACAGAATGACAGTCTCTGCAATGCTAGGGAATAACCAGGAAATCTATTTGTTTATAAAACAAACACATTAAAAACAGTTTGCTTTTGTCTACAGAAAAGTATAGAAAGTTTTGGACTCTAAAAATATTTTCCTGAACCTTCTAATATAACCACAGTATCAAGAAGTATTAATGAAGGTCTGAATCGCCATTGCTTTAAGGTTCCTGTGTCGTTTCTTACAGGGTAAACAGAAGCATTTATTCTAAACAACTTAAATGATGCATCCAAAATGTAAAATTAAAAATGTTAAATCCTGAATACAATATAGCAATTTGAACCAGTGGAGATTTAGTATTACTAGTCCTAATAGAAGAACTGTGTCATAAAGCCTTTCATTAAGCTTCCTCATGGTTCCTCTTGCACAGAAAGGTGAACATACAGAACAAAGTGTTACATAAATCTCTCCCCCGGATTAAGTAAACTTCCATGGAGGAATAACGTATTCTGCATGGAAGGGACTGTTCCCGTGAATCACGGCAGCACACCGTGCATATTCATGAAGGCGTGCTGCCGTGCTGTAATACGGACACTGTTCTGTGTACAAGTGCAGGGGGTGTGTCTGAGAGCAGTGCTCTCATAATACACATAGCCCCTGCACACCAGAATTGCCATACAGCAATTAAAATAGAGCAAGAATGCTCATAACACCCCCAACCCGTCAGGGTAAGAAATCTGGACAAAGCCATAAGGGACAATCATCCCTACAAAGCCAGATAGTTATTAGAACAGGTTTAGTATTAGCACAAATTTTCAGCAGGGTATGAAGTAAATAATGCACATCTCCCAACCCATGAGAGTAAGAAATTTGGACAAAGCCATAAGAGACAATCATCCCTACAAAGCCAGAAAGTTGACAGAATAACAGGTTTAGCATTAGCATAAATTTCCGGCATGGTATCAAGTACATAATGCACACCTCCCAACCTGTCAGAGTAAGAAATCTGGACAAAGCCATAAGGGACAATTTTCCCTACAAACCCAGAAAGTTGATAGAATAACAGATTTAGCATTAGCATGATATTCTGAAGGGCACAACGTAAGATACAGATCAAATACATTTTTTTCACATATGCAATAAAGTTTAAGCATAGCTGCACGGGTGAGCCCTTTGCTTAACTATGGTTAGCCCAGGTGATATAGCACAATAAGTTAAATAGCAATAGACAGCAAATATAAGTACAAGTGCAATAGTTTGGTGGTTACCTTGCATGTAGTAATTTATGGTTTGAGCCTCATCAAAGTCATTTCCATTTTGTATGTGTAAACAAACTACAATTTGTATTTATTTGTATATTTATGTAGGACATAACTTATATTTCTCAACCAGAGTAGTGTATTAGGCCCAGATGTGAGGTGACAGTATAATAAAGTAGTGAAACCCTAATATAAATACTTTTCCCCCTTACAGTATAGTCACACAAGAATAAATGTAATAACAGCACATTGCGGGATGTCAGAGAAGGTAAACAAATTTATATTATGTAATGAATGATGAATCAGTCCCACGCATGTGGTAGTCCAATAAAATAAAACATAATCAGTGCTAAGCATTGCAGAGCTATGCTGACCGAGTGTAAGCATTGTGTACATATGAATACTAAGCAATGAGTAGCCCAGCTAAGTGGATTTACCCATTGGTAAGCAGTGCTAAACCTGCCCCTTTAAGCACTGCCAACCTTAGCTAAGCATTTTTACCCGTAGCTTAGCTCAGCATATTCAAAACCATCCAATCACAGCAAAGGGTGGGAAATTGGCCGTATTTAAACCCCGCAGGTGAGAATACAGCTCATAACTGGTTGTAGCTCTCCACTGTAGCCAGTATGGCAGGTGTTGGAGAGGGCATGCACTTTTGAGCACAGTGCTGGGGCATACAGGAGTTCAGGGTCATGGTAGGAGTCCTGGTAAAAACCAAGAGAGACTTAGATAGAAAACACTGAAAGAAATGATAGCAGTTTCTCAATAGCTCACTCTGATGAAACACAAATTGTTGTATTGAATCCCAAGAGTGGTAGTAAGCTGTATGGATAATTTTAACTAGGATTTTGTGAATATGTGTAGAAACAGTCAGGTAGTGTTAACAAACATTCCCCCCATAGGTCTTCCAGGTAAGAGAAGTAGAAAGTAGCTATAAGATGGTTGAATTATACACTCTGTACAAACATACTACTGCCCAAATCAAGGCCATAGGGTATTGTAATAATACCTGTAGACTAATGATTAGAGCAATGGTCATTAAAGTTGTGAGTACTGCAAGGATATGCAAGTTGTCAACTGACATTTCCCCCCCCACCATATCTGCAACAATAATCTAAACACACAAATCAATGGGTATGTTTTACACCAAACCTACTGTTGAGACATATGTCCTATTGTTCAACAAATATTGAAATGTTCACCACCACACAAGGAAAGCTGTTGCCAGTATGTTGTAAAACGTTTTGACGAAATTAATAATAAGAATTTTACATGTAAAGGAACATTTACCTGTGACAGTATTGGAATAGTTTATGGTTTGAAATGTCCCTGTGGTAAGGTATATATAGGGGAAAGTAAAAGAAGTTTTAAACAAAGATCGAAGGAACATGTAAGGGATGTTAAGAAGGGCAAAGAAGAAAGTCCTGTTGCACCACATTTTAAAGAGTGTCACAGTGGAAATATACAAGGCTTACAAGCTACAATTTTGGATCAAGTCCAACAAATGTATGATTTTGACGTCAAAAGACAAATTTGGAAGTTAGAATCTATTTTAATTTTGAAATTTAACACTTTAATTCCATATGGAATGAATCAAGAATGTCATTGGAAAAGTTTTCTTTAATTAATGTAAGTTTGTGATTGGTTAATTGTTTGTTATTATACTATTTAAAGATGGGATATGTGAAGTAGAGATATACTCTGTAAAGGCTGAAGAGCCGAGGCGCTAAAGGAGTCTGCACTTTACGCTTTGTGTTTGCTGTTATCCAGATTTTACTGAATGAGGAGTTTGCACTTTATGCTTTGTGTTTGCTACTATCCAGATTTTACTGAATCCAGTGTGTACTTATTTTACCTGTGTTGTGGGACTATATTGTGGATGAACTACTGGATTGGACTATAATTTTAATAAAATATAAAGGTAATAACTGGCTTCTTTCCTTGTGTGTTGGTGAACTGTTCTGTTTCCAGTTCGTGGTAAAGTAGATTAATATGGCCAGTGATTCCTTTAAGTCTCTCCCCAGGATATTCAGAGAGACTTCTTAGGACATTCCACAAAAGACTTTGGAAAGTTTTCTCAATTTGACTGCTGAGAATACAGCTTCAGCTTGTCTAAACAAAAGCCAAGAAGGGGTAAATGTTTTAGCTCACAATTCAAGTGAAGCCATGCCTGCTCTGTGTACTATGTGGGGAGAAAGTAGAAATCAACGGAATGGTAACTCTTTTGCTGCAATTGGAAAAAGCAGAGAGACAGCATCTACTCTGGAGTTGCAGCAGTTGTATGATAAGGTGGAGAGACTGTTTTTTAAGGAAATGTTGGTTTTCTTTAACATTCTAAGTCTGCAAAGGTATGTGGAGCTTAACATTACCCCTAGAGGCTTGAGAGCTATGAAAATCCTTCCTCTCCTTTTAATTTACACGAGAAAGAAGAGAAAAGTTTCCATGCTAGCTGTATTGCTGATGCCCACACATGCAGCACTGAGTGGGTATAGATTCTCATTGAGAGAGAAGACCTTAAAAGAAAGAAATTAGTAATGGAGATGAAAGAGGCATGTCAGAAGATCATCCAGCAGTCTAACAATTCAGTTTTAGAAAGTTTCCTGGCTGGAATGAATGAAAGACTGTCAGGTTATGAAAAAGAACTTTATGCTCACAAGAAGGATAAATTGCAGAGGGACATTCATGATTATAAATGGACGTCTGCATTTAATGTTTCAACCAGCCAGTCAAAGAAACATCAGAGGGTGAGATTTCAGCAAGAAACAAGAAGAAAAGTAAATAATGGCTACATTTCATCAGCCGGTAGTGAATCTTTGTTTGTGAATGACAACATTGATGAAGAGAACATGTTTCCAGGACTTCCTGAACCAGCTAACCTGGGCTATATGGCTATGAATATTCATTAACTAGGGAGGAATTATGGTAAAAAGAGGTCTAGAAATTATGAACATGGACAGGACAGTTATAGGGAATACAACCCCAATTATCGGACATACAAAAAAGGCAAGTGGTACTGAATTCAATGATGTAAATAATGATTATGTAGTAAATTTGTCTGGATGTATTTTATCAGATACTGTTGTAGTACTGTTAGACAGAGGTTTAAGGTGTATTCACATGCCTTTTCCTAGACAGTATGAATAGAAAATTGAAGTGCTTAAATTTATTAGAAAATTGTATTTAAAATCTTTCTTTGCACAAGACACAAATTTAATTTATGAAAATAATGTGGACAGTGAAGATTATCTGAGTGAAATGAGTTTTCATTCATGTGTTTCTGATATAGAAACTGATGCTTACTGTAAGTTAAACACTGAAAATGTGAAGTTTAAAAGTTTTGTTCCTGTGTGTAGGGATGAAAATATACAGCAATTTTCTTCTGCTTTACAATTTTCGGTAGATAAAGAACTTGAAAAAATGAATAAAATCAGGAAAGAAGTTAAATATAATTTATATAGAGATTAATGGAAAAGTTTATTAAAGCTAAATGAAAATAGGGAATTCATGTTTAAACCATCAGATAAAGGGGGTAAATTAGTGGTGCTTCACTATAATCACTATCTAAAAATGTTTTATGCTCATTTAAAGAATGTTAAAGTTTATGCTTTGGTGGAGCTGGGATATTACCAAGAAGCAGTAAGTAGATACAGAAAATTGTTAATGAAGGGGTTAAGACTAAAATATTTCTCACAAGCGGATGTTTATAAAAAATTTGCAGTTAAAGATAATACTATGGCATACTTCTTTTGCGTCCACAAAATACATAAACGTTTAGTGGATCCACCAGGACGTCCTAAAGTCTCAGCATGCAGTTATTTTACACATAACTTAGCTCTCTTTCTACATTCTTACTTAAAAGAAGAAGCAGAGAAGTTAAGGTCATATATCAAATATTCCTTTGATTTCTTAAGTAAAATCAGAAATTTAAAGTGGAAGAAGGACATGTTTTTTTATTGTTATGGATGTTACCAGTTAATATACAAATATTGAACATGTACATAGTTTAGAAACAATATTATTCTTTTATAAGGATTTACCTAAAACACGCTTTATTATTGAACTAATACATGTTTGTTTAAATAATAACATCTTTGAATTCAATGGGGAACTGTATAGGCAGCTTCGAGGAATAGCCATGCAGGCAGGTTTTGCCCCCATGTATGCAAATCTTTTCATGGGCATGTTTCAAAAATAAATATATATATAGGAATGAATTTATATGGAAATATGTCAGAAGTTACTATAGAATTATAGATAATTTAATATTTATTTGTGAAGGGGGTTTGGAAGAAGTGAACACATTTGTGCAAAAGATTCATATAAATCCATACAATATTAAGATTGATGTAATACAGATAGTGTTAAAGTAAACTTTCTGGACATAACTTTGCAAAGCATTAATGATGTTAAAATAAAAACAAGTCTACATAGAAAGTATGAAGGGATTGGTCATATATTGCATGGGGAAAGTTGTCACCCCCCCCCCCGCCATATTATTAAATCTATCCCCTATGGGGAATTTCTCAGAATAAAAAAGAATATGTAGTGATAAAAAAGAGTGTGATAAGGAAATAGAAAAAAAAAACAGCACACGTTTGTAACTAAAGGTTACAAGGAAACAGTGTTAGAAGAAAATAAAAAGGGGATAGTACAACAAAATAATACCAGAATTATATATAGCATGCAAGGCAGAGTGCATCAGTAGGATAAACAAAAATTATGCTTTGTGACTAAATATACAGTGTTTACAGAAGTTTTAGTAAATCTGGTAAAATATCATTGGGGTATTTTAGAAAAAAAATAAATCTCTTAATATAAAAGCAAATGAGTATCCCATGTTTTCCTATTCGAAAGGTAGAAATATACGAGATTTTTTGGTGCACGGCAAGTTTCAGCTGCATGTAAGTTATAGGAGTTTGGGGGCAGAGGCAACAGGCACATTCCCCTTTAGAAGGTGTAGCTGTTGCCAGTATGTTGTAAAAAGTTTTGACAAAATTAATGAGAAGAATTTTACATGTAAAGGAAAATTTTCCTGTGACAGTATTGGAATAATTTATGGTTTTAAATGTCCCTGTGATAAGGTATATATAGGGGAAAGTAAAATATGTTTCAAACAAAGATTGAAGGAACATGTAAGGGATGTTAAGAAGGGCAAAGAAGAAAGTCCTGTTGTATTTCATTTTAAAGAGTGTCACAGTGGAAATATACAAAGCTTACAAGCTACAATTTTGGGGCAAGTCCAAAAAATGTATGATTTTGACATCAAAAGACAACTTTGGAAGTTAGAATCTATTTTAATTTTGAAATGTAACACTTTAATTCCATATGGAATGAATCAAGAATGTCATTGGAAATGTTTTCTTTAATTAATGTAAGTTTGCGATTGGTTAATTGTTTGTTATTATACTATTTAAAGATGGGCTATGTGAAGTAGGGATATACTCTCTAAAGGCTGAAGAGCTGAGGCACTAGAGGAATCTACACTTTATGCTTTTTGTGTGCTGCTATCCAGATTTTACTGAATCCAGTGTGTGCTTATTTTACCTGTGTTCTGGGACTACATTGTGGATGAACTACTGGATTGGATTGTAATTTTAATAAAATATAAAGGTAATCACTGGCTTCTTTCTTTTTGTGTTGGTGAGCTGTTCTGTTTCCAGTTTGTGGTGAAGTAGATATTGAAATGTGTTTCTATTAATGTTCCATGGTGAAATACTATCATTGATGGCCTGTTGCTATCAATGTAACCTGCATGCCATTGTAATGGGCACTGTGGTTTCATATATTCATGTGTTCTGTTTGCTATGCAACTGTTCCAAATCTGCAGGTCCTGCACCACCTTTGGGTGGAACTGCCTCAGGATATGGCGCTTATCCCCCCTGGGTCTGGGCATCGACAGGATACCGTCACATGAAGCCAGGTCTGGGATTGGTGCTAAGCGAGCTCCAAAAGGAGTTTGTAGATCTGCTACGACAGCTTGAGGGCCACATGGTGCAATTAGAATGTCAGCCTGGCCCTCCTGCTCAGCCCCCAGCACAGCAACCTTTGGGGCTGTGAAGGTGCAGTGGTGACTGCCCATCAGTGGCGACCTCAGTCCCACTGTTTCCATTTTGGGGCTCATGGGCTTCAGATTTCCAAAGACCAAAGATTTCCCCATCCAAGGTGTTTACCCCCCATATGTGTCATAGACTGCCCCTGTATGCTGTCTTGTCTGTCTTCCTACCCAACCTACCTCCCCAAATATACCTACAATCCTTCCCCATCCCACTCTCACATTAAAAAAGGGCAATCTGTCCCCCAAAAAAATTGCACCCCATACATGATTGTCCATTTTGTACACGTGTCCACTGGACATATGTGATCTGGTCTAATTGGCTTCAAAACACATTATTGTTGTCCTCACCCCTCTCTCAGAGATTTGAGTGTTGAAATATACCTCCAAATTTGGTATATATGCACAGCTGTTGCTATAGAAGAAATGGACAGCTATGGGCCTTCCCTACAGTCATCCTGCACATCCCTAGCTACTTTCCCAATTGTCTTTCCCTCTGCATACCCCCATTTTCACCACTTTCCTATCACCCCTTTTTTTTTACTTTTAAAGAAGTTAGCACGAGGGTAAGTGGAAGTAAGCTGTTTTAAGCAGTAGTAAGCAGGAATATGCATGTTTGTGTGGCGCTAAGCAATGTCTACAGAGATTAAGCACATTTTTGGCTAACTGTCTATAAGCATATTTAACTGGAAATTAGAATTGCTTACCGTTGCACAAACCCAAGCAAATCTGCTTACAACTGCTTAAACGTGCCTTAATCACTCTGTATCCAACAGTCTTTGTACTGCCCAGCAACAAAATAATTAGCCTTTGCAAGTCTTAAACCCAGGACCCTTCACACTATAGCCACAGCAATTTACTACTAAGCCATCTGAGATGTAGATCCGCCTGATGTTTTTACATATATATATGTCATGGAGGACAAGCAACTTATCAGAGGGGGGATGGGAGGGCGTTGGGGCTGGAATTTATGGTACAAGGATAGTTTTGTGATAAATGCTCTATTCTTAAAAATTCTAAGGGTGATTTTAATGTGTTCAGTTTTTCCTCTTTACAAATTGATGTGAATGACTGTGATTTATTAGCTAAAGGGCTGACGTTTGTGCCTGTTAGGAATTGTGATATAGTTCACATACTAGTTGATCTAAGACATTTTATGAGGAAGTTGAATTTAAATGTTTTGTTTAAATCTGTTGAAAATGTGATCAACCCATTGCACATTTCTAGTGTCTATAACCTGCCCATACACCCCTCCTTATATCTGAACACCAACTTGAGTAAGGGTGAGTTGGATGGCTTAGTTAAACTGAGGATGAATAAGGATGTTAGGGTTATCAAACCTAATAAACATGGGGGGATTGTAATAATGGATTTGTTTGATTATAAAACATGGATGAGGAAAATTTTGGATGGGGTCGCATATTGGAAAATATCTTTAAATGAATTGAATGTCACCTATAACAGAATTAGGAATTAATTTAATGATTTGTTCATTGAGGGCTCAATCTCCACTGATGAGTTTAATTTTATGTCTGCCATCCAAGGACCCCACTCATGTTTGGTTTACCCAAAATACATAAGAGCATCCTAAATCCACCCATGCATCCAATTGTGGATGGCCAGGGTTCTATTACCTATCCTTTGGCCAGGTATTTGGATATCAAATTAAATTTTTTTTTGTCTGATGAAATGAGTTTATGTAGAGATTCATGGGATTTTTTACAGAGGGTTAATAATTTGGAATTTGTGGAAACTGGCATTTTTAACACTATAGATATAAAAGATCTATATACTTCAATACCCCTACGACATTGGGGTTGAATGGGTATGTGAGTATTTATTACAGAGTGGGGTACCTCAGACCACTAGTAATGTGTGCAAACAGTTATTTGATTTGGTTTTATGGCATAATTGTATATTTTTTGAGAATGAGATTTTTATCCAGACTGTGGGGGTTGCTATGGGATCCCCGTATGGGGGCCTATATGCTAATATGGTCATGATGCAGTGAGAAAATACATTTCTATTTAATTCCCATTTTTATACTTACTGCAGGATGTATGTACGATTCTTGGATGATATTTTTATATTTTGGGATGGACCCAAAAATATAATTTATGAGTTTTTGGAGTATATTAATGATTGAACATCCGTCTTAAAATTCACCCACACAGTAGTATTGGATGAAATTTCTTACCTAGATATTAGGCTTATAAAGGATATCCCCTCAAAAAGTTTTATATCAGAGATTTTTTGGAAGGAAACATATTCCATCAGTTCTTTACACTGTGATAGCTCTCATCCATATAAGCAGAAGAGGGCGGTATTGAAGGGGCAGTTTGTAAGGGCTGCCCGGATGGTTTCTTGTTTTAATGTTTTTCTTAATGAATGTGAATTATTAAAGGGAATGTTTCTGAAAAGGGACCATCCAGTTAAATGAATTAGTGTTGTAAGTTGTTAATAAAAGAGTAAGAGGCTTTTTTAAGGCTATTTTATCTCATGACTGTAGGATATCAGAACACATGAGTGAGTTCAGTGAGGTTGATGCCCCACCTAATGAAGTAAGTATTGTATCTAATACAATTTTTGAGGCACAGAATAACATTGGTTCGAATAAATGTAATTTTCATTCAGCTTTTATTACAACCTATAATTTGGCACGTAAACAGATAACAGGTATTCTTTTTAAAAACTGGGCCATTTTGTCATCCTGTAGTGAGATTAGACAATATGTGGGGGGAAACCCATTATAGTTTATAGGAAAGGGCAATGTCTTTAAAACATCTTTGAATGTTGTGGCAAAGGACACATGAAGGGTTCCATAACAAAGTGTGGCCTTTGTAATTATTGTGATTAGATAATGGAAGGATTGCCCTTTAACATAAATGGGGTGAGGGCCAGTCTTAATAAAATCTGTTCCTGTTACACAGATAAAGTGATTTATTGTGCCTTATGTAGTAAATGCCCCTGTTTTTATATTGGAAAGACAGAGGGAAGGTTAAAAAACATATTTATGAACATCTGAGGGACATTAGACTAAAGAAGGACACAAATGCCCTGGCAAAACACTGTAATGAATTACCAGGTCACACTTTTAAATTTACACTGATTGAACCCTTGCAAGTTGATCCGAGGGGTGTGCCATGGCCACTATACCTTGAAAGACATGAGGCCCTATGGCAACTTAGGACTATGCAACTCAGTGGCCAGGTCTGAATGAATCTTTTTCAATTACTTGTTTTTTAAGTTAAAGACACTAGATGGAAAATGAAATATGGGTATTTAAATGTATTTTATATGTGTATTTTTATTTGTATTTGATATATTTTGGTTAACCTTTTGTAGTATTTATTAATAAGTTAAAGAAGTTTATATTTATACTTATATGCCTAGATGACAGTACTCATATTTGATGTATTTAGTTGTTTAGATATTTATTTATGTTCATTTTATATATGTTTTAAAAAAGTTTTTTAATTGAATTTTTTATGAGCATAATTTATATGAATATGTGCCACATTTGCTCTGGATATGAATGGGTGCCACATTAGTTCAGTATGTTTTATATTCAGCTTACTAACTGTTATAAAATATTTTAATTGGGAAGGATTGTAGTTGTATGTGTTCTGATACTTCATCAATAATAATTTATGAGTTCCATTTTTTGATTGGTTTAACTCTTTGGGGGTGTGCTATTTAAACTGATTGTTCACGGACTGTTTTTTATCTTGATAAAGTCTCCGAATGCGGCGACAAAAGCGCCTGATGTTTTATTGATTTGTGTTATATTTATACAGTATTAAATTTAAAATTAGCAATTTATTGCACTTTGGCTCGTTTCCTGGATTATTTTTGTTTTAGTTTATTGAACCTTTACCTTGTATAGTACAGGGCCATCTAAGAGCATTCTCTATACACCTACCTCTTGAATGTACAGACTTCAACATGTTTCCCAGCCATTACCCTCAGCAGGAATTACAGCACTAAATAATGATAGACCAGTATACCTATCTACCTACTACTGTATGACATCTTGATAAAGCCTGACATAATTGGTGGACAGTAGCCCAAATACACTGCCATACATGAAATATTGCTGCTATACACTGAGAATGTAGCTGGTGTTACAGGGTTTGTTGTACTATATATGTTCTGAAGGATATAAAGTCAGAAAAAACAAATGGATGTAACCACCTACATAATTCAATCACCAGAGTATGCTACTGATTTGCCAAGGACAACACCTGTCTGGGGAACAGGCCATACATAACAAGCTAACCAGTAGCCATTATGTGGATGCCCCTACAGTTGAGACCTTTGCAGAGACAGAACTTTGTCAGACTGAAACCCATGCAGATGTAGCATGTGCAGACAAACCCTGTTAAACTAGCAGTATCCCAAACATATAATAGCAATACTCACATTCTGCTCCTATGTCTTGAACCTTCCCCACCATTTAGTTGGCTTGTCTCCACAGGTCTTGTTGTAAGAGGTAGTAGCTCACACAACCCCAGGATGTCTTTCTCACAAGTAGGGAAAAGGCCAACTGCCACATGGAGTACTCATTCATAGGAGTGTGTTGCCATGACATTGGCTATTGGAAGAGCTACACAGCTGCTCTGCATGCAATTAGCAAGTGGGGAACACTAAATGGTGCACAGCCCATCCCCTGATCATAAGCATCACCTACAAAAGCCATGCTGCCACCTATTCAAACCAGCTCTATCCCTGTAGTACACACAGAGAGAGAGAGAGAGAGAGAGAGAGAGAGAGAGAGAGAGAGAGAGCGATAACAAATGAAACATAAAGTGGAAAAGAGAAGAAAGAAAAATGGTAAGCGGAATATTTAAGCAAGTAATTGAATGTAGTACTTGGTCTGTAATAATGGGAAATATGATTTGGAGGAATATATGTCTCAACAAGACATGCGGTACTAATGTCTTGCTAAACAGCTGGTATGGCCATAGCATCTGTCCCTCTCTGCAGTGGGAGATATTACAGACATACTTCTCAACTGTACAGATCTTCACAGAATGTCCACATTTTACCATAGTGTATTCGTGTCCATTCCTCCTGAGATCTGTAATTTTCTGGCAAATAGCTGAGGATTGAAGTCATCAGGTAATGAAAAACACTTGAGTTTAAGACTCCACATCCTTAAGAATATTTACCATAATGCTAAATGTATAATCTACGAACTTCCTATGTTTGTAACAGGTATATTTAAAGTCTTTCCCTATTTATCCCCCTCATCATTTTAGGCATTGTCCAAATGTGATGCTCTGAGAAGTTGTGAGGTGGGATCACTGCTCAGGAGCCTGACTCACCTGGGAAAGGGCAGGTCATATATGACAACCACAGGGGTGCCTGTCAAACAGTTGTGACTGGGCCACTGTTAGGCCAGTTAATGGGATGTTTTCCATATCCACGTTACCTGCAATTATGAGTATGACACATGTTTGCTTTGCAAAGCTAAGACACCTACAGAGGGCATGTGCATAGTACAGTACTGTTGCAGACATGTGTGTTTAACTGCATGTGATATATTGAATTAATAACATTCGACTGTACAGTATTCTGCTGAACAATAAGCACATCTGTGACTGATATCTGTAGTCACATACAGTTATACCTGTGTTATGTCAGCCAAACCATTGGCAGGTCTGTGATCAATGGCATTGCAACATAATAGCCTACTTATGACTGTTGGACATCTTCCAGGTTATCACAGTGATGTCAAACCCTACTGGGCTATCAACATACTAATGTCTGGTGCAGCTATATTAATACAGTATCAATACTGATGTGCCCTTTGACACCCATTTATGTGTACCATTGTCCAGACGTACTGCTGTAACCAGTTGAGAAGTATGATTGAGTGGCAAGACTGTAACCACAGTGTGCCATACTTACATACAACAGAAATGAATACCAAGTATCCCCTGAGCACATGTATGTATGCTTATGTTCAGCTGGAAGGCACAAAACTAAATCACATGGGTTTCTAGCATTCAGGTACATAGTCTGTGCATGTTGCACATATGTGCAATATCAGTATCAGTGCATACAATAGATGGAAATGTGTACAGCTACTGGTTGTTGCAGTGCCCTTCATGATATTCAGCTATTAATCAGAGAAGTATCCACCTATTTATGACCCTCTGTCCATGACTACCACTACCAGCTATATCCACACCTATATACAGTGGATATCAACCCTATTAGACTGCCAGGTATGTGTGCTGTATAACAATCAGACCACAGAAGATCATTTCATAATGTTTCTCATCTTTATGTGACCCCTAAACTGTACAATTCTATTGAAATGCAATGTTTCTAGAAAGGTGACCAAGTATTGACAAGCGAAGATGTGCCATGATGTTAGAGTCCAGACCAAGACAGATGAATGCTGTAACCAACTCAAGAGGTGCATAAACAACATATCAGTTTAAGGGTGTGCGCACACATTCAACTGGCTTATTGTTCTGAGTATTATTTCCATATGTTTTCACACACCCAATTGTTATGTTTTCAATTGAATTGTACAGACTATAGGTCACATTACAGGTGGGAATTGGTGTGAAATGAGTTATTGTGGTGTTATGTTCTAATTGCACAAATACCAGGTGGTGTATCAGGGGTATGTACCCTTTATATCCACTGTAGCTATATGGACACAGCAGTACCTGACCTGTATATCCAGCCTCCACCAAGGTATAGTAATCCCCTTTGGTGGACAGCAGGAATACACAAACCACATAATAGTTTGCTACACAGACTGTACAGGGACACATAGGTGCAGGCCAGAACTTTAAAGCAAGTCCTATATCTGAGCAATCAGGTAAGATCACAGGTAATGTCCTGTAAGGCTGACTATGACTACAAATCGGACACATTCACACCACCAAGGACAATTACAACAATTTCTCCACATATGTTGCAAGTTTGTTGCAAGCTATGTTGTTCATAGCTCACAAAGCCAGTGTGCCGAACAGTCACAGCCCTTAAGGCTAAACAACACACCTGATACACTTGTAATAGGTGACTCTATCGTCAGGCACACTGACATCCCGCTCACCAGGCTGAACAAGGAGAAGGTCACAGTGAGCTGCCTGTCGGGCGCTAGGATCCACCACATAACACAAGCATTCAGGTCACTCCAAGGCAAGTACAAATATGACTCAGTCATTGTCCATGCTGGTGTGAATAACCTGAGATGTACCTCCCTGGACTACATGAAAAGAGACATAGAGGAGCTCTCTGAGCGTGTAGCCCAGGCCGGTATGACCCTGACCTTGAATAGCATCTTACCCTAACCAAGAATGATGCCACAATATGAAAACAAGATGATCAGTTTCAACAATTGGCTTAAGTATTGGTGTTATTCAAAGGGGATCCAATGCCTGTCAGCCTGGGATGACATGCTCGACAAGCCACAATGCTTCGCTAGGGACGGCTTGCACCTGTCACCCCTGGGCTTTTGGATATTGACAAAGGCTCTTGCTACCCCCATAGTGCCTTTTTTAGGCAAGGCTCAAAAGACAAACCCACCTCCATAGGTATCACAAGGGATAAGAAACTAAGAGTAATGCTACTCAATGCCAGAAGTCTAAACCTCAAGATGCACGCACTCAAAACTCTCCTTAGCATGGAGAACATCAATATCTGTGCAGTAACAGAAATCTGGTTCAAGGCTCCCGAGAGCACCCCAGCACTACCAGGTTATACCTTATACCATGCTTTTCGGTGCCAAAACTTGTACCGAACCACAAAAGGAGGGGGAGTATCAATATTTGTCAAAGATACCCACACCTCCAGGTTGGTGGCACAGCATGAAGCATCAATGACTATCCATGTGCAACTAACAGTGGGTAAAACTGCCTTCCAGTTTATAGCCTGCTACAGACCACCCTCCCAAACCCAGGAACCCCACTCAGCCTTCCTGAGAACACTGGAAAATATGAAGGTCTCTCCAAACACCATTATACTGGGCAACTTCAACTACCCAAACATAGACTGGGAGCATTACTCTAGCTCCAACACCCTAGCCCAAAGGTTCCTAGATTTTATAAACTCAAATGCTATGGAACAACTTGTTACCACCCCCACAAGAGGGGAAAATATACTGTACCTGATCATCACCAACATGGGGACTCTATGCTGTAGACCAGAATTGTATCCTTCACTGGTAAATCAGGCCATAAACTAATCTCACTGGATATTCACATCCCGACCCCACCCCCTGCCCAGAAAACCACAGTAAAAAACTTCTCTAAAGCAAATTTCACACTCTTCAAAACCGAGGTGGAATCCTTCATAGCCCCCGGGCCTGTGGAAAATATGGCCCAGACCACAGAATCCTTTATAAATGCATTCTATGAACACCTTCAGGAATGCATGAATCATGCAATCCCAAATAAAACCGAGACCCAATCCTCCAAAGGCAGACGTCCTGTCTGGTGGACCCCAGCCATAAACAAACTATACAATAGAAGGAGGAAGCTACTACGTGATATAGCAAAATCCCATAAAGGGAAGGCATCTCTGATCAGTATTAGCAAAAAACTACAAGCACTCATAAAATCATCTAAGGCCAGCTTTGAGAGAAAAATTGCACAGAACACTAATGATAATCACAAGGCTTTTTTTAGTTATGTTAGGAACCTGGGTGGGAATTCCCAGGTATACTCAGAATTAGTCCAAAATGACAAAAAATACACTGAACCCACAGATATTGCCAACATCCTAGCTGACAGGTTCAGCGCAAACTCCCCCCCCCACCAAAAGGGCAAATATCTACCGCAGCAGAGTGCTGCCCCCCTGACATCTCAGATGCTCAGGTAAGTGCCACCCTCTCCAAAGCAAAAAACACAGCATCAATGGGACCAGATGGTGTCCCGGGCTGCGTCCTACATGAACTCCAAGAAGAGCTAAACCCAAACATAAAACTACTGTTCAATCTCAGTCTTACTACAGGATATGTACTCAAAGAGTGGCATACAGCAACAGTGGTCCCTCTCCATAAAGGTGGTGCCTCAACAGATCCTGGAAACTATCGCCCCATAAGCCTGTCTAGCTTGGTCTGCAAAGCTATGGAAAGGATCATCAAGGACCTCATAAATAAAGATATTGAGGACCTACAGACACTGGATCCTACCCAGTTCGGCTTTGTTAAGGGCAGATCCTGCCTCTTAAACCTGGTTGATTTCTTTGAAAGTGTCACCAAGGCCATTGACGAGGGGAAGGTGGTCCACAAGCCTACCTGGACCTCGCAAAAGCCTTCGATACAATACACCACTCGGGCATTATAGATAAGTTCACCAGCTTAAATATAAACCCCTATGTCACTAGATTGGTTGCAAACTGGCTCAAGGACAGAACCCACATGGTTAGAATTGCTGGAGCCATGTCAGATTCCAAACCAGTTACAAGTGGCATCCCACAAGGCTCAGTCCCGGGACCTCTCTTGTTCGGTATATATTTCTCGGAGGTACAGACCAACACGGAAGGACTGTGGCTGACCAAGTTCGCAGATGACTGCAAACTGGGTGCCATAATCGACTCTCCAGCTGACACAAGCATCCTCCAAAAGGGCCTCATAGAAACAGACAACTGGTGCCAGAGCCATGGTCTCAAGCTAAACACAAAAAAGTGTATAGTCATCCCCTTTGGCAAAAACAAAGTGCCCACAAATTGCCACATAGGTAGTAATCCATTAAGTACGGAAGAAGTAATTAGGGACCTGGGGATCCAAGTTGATAGCAGTCTCTCATTTGGCAACCACGTGGCCAAAGTGGTTAGAAAAACATTTTATATAGCCCACCTAATCATGAAGGGATTCACATCTAGATCAGGGGAGGTCATCGTGCCTCTTTACTCATCCCTCATCAGGCCCATAATTGAGTACAATGCCCCTTTTGGGATGTACCTTACCAGACACCTGCAGCAACTGGAAAGACCCCAAATGTACCTCACCAAGAGGATCAAAGGGCTCAAACAGATGCCATATGCTGCCCGGTTAAAGAAACTCCAGCTCTACTCAGTGGCTTATGGCCTGCTCAGAGGCGATCTGTGCCTGACCTATAAAGCCATGTCCAACCTGGAATTAATGGACATGCTGCACCTCAGAAAATCCAAATCCCATCGAGCTATGTGCTCGAGAGACTTGAACCTCAGCACTGAAATAAATAGGACATGCTAAAGGGACAGATTCATAACCCAGAGGCTCCCTTCACTCTGGAATAAAATCCCAGTCCAGGTTAAGCAGAGTCCCTCATTGACTCTCTTCAAGAGGAATCTTGATGAGTGGATGGGAGATCATAGGTTTACCCCTGGTATCACTTCTGTGTCACTGTTAGACAGAGGCACAGTATACTAACCTCGAAAAAGGGCATAGCAAAATTAATTTAAAATGGGTGGTGAAAGCCAAACACACTCTGGCTAGGCTTATAAATGCCCTAGGGCAGATAGCCTAGTATGAACCTATGAACCTAAGTCTCAGATGAAACAACACAATTCACCCTGTACTGTGGGTAAAGAACACCTCATACACACATGCCGTGGATATAGGCAACTTACATCACACAGGTTAGGTGAGAACATCACTACCCTGTCCACCCTAGTTGTACATGGAGATATGCACATTAACCACACTCCTCTCCTCAGCAATGGAGAGCATGTACATATTGCCTACTGATGGCAAAAACAGCTTATCATTATGGGGCATAATAACATCAGTGTCTGCCTCCTACATGAACTCAGGCATTTGCTCAGAGCTCCATCACACACTACAGTCAAACACAGACCTGCCACCATACACACACCATCTACATGGAAGATGACCACTGTCAACCCTGTACACAGAAATGAATGGAGGATATCGGATTATGCAATCAAGTGCCTGACATTGGAGGGAATAAGATAGCTCAGGGACAGGCATGTAATGCAAGCTGCTATAGAATGATAGCTTGGAGAGTTCTGGTGTAGTCTGGATAATTTGCAAGTAATATCCACTGTTGATGTGCATTTTGACAGCTGTATGAGGTCCTGTGATTTTTTCCTGTTTATGTCTTCCAGGTAACATGCAGAATGCTCACCTACCAGCATTCTCTGTTGGGGAAACAAACATCATCACCCAATATGTGATTGCACATTATGCCCTGTCATGTGGATGGAGAGCAGAAGATGTGTGGGAGAGGACTGCCCTGTGGAACAGTGTGGTCCACAGGGTAAATGATGCTGGCCTGCACAGCAAAACTTATGAGCATGTGCAGCATCAGGCCACCGACCTCAAATGCTATGCCCATCAATGTGCTGCTGCTGTATCGAGGGACCAGCTAGACAAAGGCCATCCAGCCCCACTGACACCCTCCTGGGAGCTTCTCACCCCACTTGGGCCACATGCCAAATGCACAAGCCATGATGCTGAGGGAAGCATTGTGGAGGTGGGTTGCACACACACACACACACACACACACACACACACACACACACACACACACACACACACACACACACACACACACACACACACACACACACTGGATGAGGAATGTACAGGTAAGAGCCCAGTGGGGATTAGTAGACTAATGTACAAAAGAAAACCAAACAAATGGACTCAGGAAGCAGCTCTTGAATAAGCCCAATGAGTTTACCTAGGTTTCGTCTTTAATCCGACTTCATCAGAACACAATTGAATACAAGACAAACAGCACCTTTAAATACACATCTACAAGTGACATCATCAATTGCATAAAATAATGATGATTATTTAAAAGGCCAGCATACAAAGTTAAAACACAAACTTCACAAAGAAATATGTGTGTTTGCAATGTTGTTACAGACCAAACACCACTGTTGTTAATGCAATTTAAAAAAAATGATACAATAATAATATTATTAATATACTCAACACAATACCTGTTGACAAAAAAATGAATAAAAATGAAAATAAATGTGAAAATAAAATTGAAAATAAAAATGGAAATGAAAATGAAAATAAAACGGGTGAAATAAAAATATTCACCCCAAAATGTGTTTCAATTTTAAAATAGGCATGAGACTGATACAGTCATTAATGCCTGGCTGTTGTAAAGCATTGAGCTTCAACTGCCATTTCATTTTGGCTATATCTAAGTGCACATCTAATGTCTTTCCAAACCTATCTGCCATGATCTGCTGAATAACACTAAACCTAAAACAATGCCCACCATTGATATCAATATGCCTATAAAGTGCATTTGATTTTTTCTTCAATCTAATGTCTGACTGGTGCTCAATGATCCGCTCCCTTAATGCCCTACAGGTCTTTCCTATATAAAATGCCGGACATTGCTTACATAGGGCCACATAAACAACACTCGTACTATAACAATCAAAATGAGCCCCTGGTCTAACCGTAACACCAGCCACCTTGAACTCAGCACCAGTCACATTGATCAAATGGCAAACACTACACCTACCACACCTGAAGTTACCCCTACTCCTATGTGTGCCAACATCAGAAGTATCATTCCTTTCCAATAATTGCTTAAAGGACGGGCCTTTCCTATAAACACATTTTGGGGGTCTCTCCAGCTTGCCACTAACTAATTGGTCCAAATTCAGTAACTTCCAATTATTGATGACAATATCAACTATATAAGGAGCATCAAAGGAATAAGTTGTAATAAAATATAAAGGATGGTCATTACTAACCCTTGAACAAGATTCTTCACATTCTAAATCAGTATCACCCTAGCCGCCAATTGAAACACCAAACTCATTTCCACTATCAGCCTTCCCTTTTAGCAGGGCCCAATACACACCATTTGCCCTCTTTAGTTTAACTTCATCAGCAATACAATTACACAATGCTTCTGGATAACCACGCCTAATGAACATTAGCTTAATGAACTCAAGTTCCTTAAAAAATTCAACATCCAAACTGGTCATTCTTGCTGCCCTGATCATCTGGCCCTTAACAATTGCCTTCTTTTGATGGTCAGGGTGACAGCTAGAATAACTCAAATAAGAATTGGAAAATGTAGGTTTCCTATGGATAGTCGATACCAAATCAAAATCACCTGGACTAATAATTAAATGAACATCCAAATAATCTATTTCAATATTACTCATATTATGAGTGAAATTTAAAAATTCAGCTGAATTGTTAACATAATCCATAAATTCTCTAATCCTATCAAACCCAACTTCCCAAACGATAAACAAGTCATCCAGGAAACGGGTGTAAAAACTGATGTGGGGCATAAAGGCACTAGAAAAAAGAAATTCTTGCTCCCAGTATGCCATTACATAATTGGCATACACGGGAGCACATGCCGCGCCCATCACAACACCAGTTTTCTGCTTGTAATAGGTTCCCTCAAACTGGATGAAATTATTGGTAAGTACAATTTCCATTAAACCCACCAACAAGTTGATTCTATCTTGGTCAAACAAATGTGTTTTCAACAATTGGGCTTCCAATCATTCAAGACCTGTTACAGTGGGAATGACCGAAAACAAATTTACCACATCAACTGTCAACAAAATAGAACCACTATTTAAGTGCACACTCTTTAACCTTTCCAAAAATGTCCATGAATCTTTGGTGATATAATCAAACACCTTTAAACCCTTTTGTAGTTCAAAATCAAGAAACTTACTTATGAAGCAGGTTTTACTACGCTTTCCATCCACAATTGGTCTAAATGCCAAATTGTCCAAACCTTTGAGGATCTTAGGTATTCCAAAAATCCCACTAACCAACGGATAATCATTAACCAAATACCTGTACTCAAATTCATTTATGTGACCCTGCCAAAGTAAGTCCTCAATGTATAAACTAACCTTACCATGGGCAATATTCAGTTCATTCAAACTCAGCTCCTCATAAGTATCCGTTGCCAGCATTGCCACAATACTGTTTACATAATCATTCTTATCAATGAGCACTAAACCATTACCCTTATCAGGCTTCATGAACCTTACAGATCTATCACTCACCAACTCTTCCAGCAACCCATGCTCTTCAAAGGTCAAATTGTCCATCATGTCAAAAGACCTTTTATAATGCGGACTCCTTGCCTGCCTATAGTGGTCCCTAATGTCAAACTCACACATTCTTTCATACGTGTTAGTGACAGTATTAGGTGGGGGCATATACTTACTTGGTTTTTTCAAAACTAACCCAGTTTCATTTCTACTCTCATCATCAAATAATAACCTCAAATTCATTTTTCTAACTAACATTCTAAGGTCAATTAAGGTGTCAGTCAAACTACCCCGAATCAGGGGGACAAAAGTTAGCCCTTTTGCTAACAATTCAACATGCCGTTCATTAATAACTTTACTAGAATAATTATATATTTTGAAATCATCAAACATATTAGTTATGATGGTTGGATTACTAAGCCCCCAAACCATCTCAGTTACAGCCTCACCATCAATTACACGTATTAGATCCTCAATACCACAATCAAAACTATGGTCACTCACACTAGTAGGAGCCCCATCACCCAAATCTTGTTCATGAAAAAATACAGGGTCAACAACAAAATGTGTAGAGATCAAACTGTTGATAGGTGGAACTGAATATAAACTAACATCATAAAAGGGAGTAAAACAAACATCAACATTGTCACTACCATTATTAACTGATGAATTACTAACCAAAACGTTAGAAGTAGAAAAATAATTCAAATATGGTAAGCGCTGTGTTTCAACACAAAGCACAGATGCTTCATCTGCTTCAACATTTACACAAGTTGAATTCAAACCATCAAATAACTCCAATTCAAAGTTCCCCCCAATAACATTTTCATCAAATGATGAGCTGCGCACTAATTTGTGACCACAGCTAATATTACAAATTTTACCCCCCAAATGCATACACCCAGTCACACACTCATAAATGCAATCCAGGTTAGGCATAAGTTCAACATTAAAATTAACAGCACAATTATCCCTACAAATGTCCACAGCATCATTAACGCCCAACAATGTGCTCATATTCTGCGACCGTTGTGTTGCAGAATTCAAGAACATAACGTTACTAACATTAATTTGTTGCATAGCATCATCCAAAATTGAATTGGCAAAAACTGTCCCAACATTACGCTCACACCCATTAACAGCAATTGAGGGTAAACGTTGCTCAAGCTCTGTTGGTAAAAGATTGTTACTCATAATACCCCCAACAATTGAGTGCTCAAAGTCAGTGCCAGAAACTCCCTCACTAGTGCTTGTATAAATGTCACCTTCATATACGAAATTCTGGTACGCCACACTAACAACCGGATTAGGCGAACCTCCTTTCACCAAACCAAAGTTAATGTTGGAATCTTGTGTAGACAGCGCTAAAACACGCTCAGTAATTTCTGAAGAAATATCAGAACCAACCTCAACCAAGTCACAGCCACCGTTAACATTTGGGTTTGTAAAATGTTCCATAACATAATCCCGCCGAGGTTTATCGCTCAACCATAAACCGCCCTCAACAGGCGGAACAAAATGAACGTAATTGTTGTTAACAATAAAACTAAAATGCTCGGTACCACCGCCATTACACCCCTTTCTGGATTTAATGTGTATATTCTGTTCGTAAGAGGAACACTGATGTTGCTCACCGTATGACGGATAGCATGTAATGATACCAGAGCTATCATAGCAATTGAAATCATCATCCACGGTAAGCGTTATAAAACGCTTACCCCTACCATAGGTAGTGTCAGAAGCCAGTTCAACAAAATTAGCAGTGTTGCAACAACGGCAGCGAAAAAAATAAGGAAAACACTTGAAATTCGAACTCTCACCTGGATGGTCAAAATCATTCATATGTATTGTGTTCTGATGAAGTCGGATTAAAGACGAAACCTAGGTAAACTCGTTGGGCTTATTCAAGAGCTGCTTCCTGAGTCCATTTGTTTGGTTTTCTTTTGTGGCTTAGTTGTTCTTTTCTTAGTATGGAGATTAGTAGACTAATGTATCAGACATATATGTCTGATACATTAGTGTATCAGACATACATGTATCTGTATTGTATCTACATGCATGTGTCAGGTCCAATTGAGGTTGTGGATGGGGTTTTCTAATGTACAGAGGTGCACATCTATGGTGAGGACAGGACATTGTGTATTATTGCGGTTAGTACTACAGTACTGTGTGGACATGCTGCATCCATCCTATACCAAGGCCACATGTGCATCTGCTGACAATAACTCTCTCTCATAACCATCTAAGACCCTCTGGTCTCCATATGGGACAGCAGCCTGAAGCTGGTGAGTATTGCATTGTTCTGTTGTTGCCTGGCAATATCCCAGGCATGTGAAGTGCATGCAATTTACCATGCAATTAACCATCAGTAATAGCTATATTGCTTTATGTAATAGCTATATTGCTTGTTGTCCATGTTCACTTGTGTTGGGATTAACTGTATTGCATCACAGTGCTCACCACTGGGGGCTATTTAATGTGGATTCAACATTCCTGAAGCATACCTCACAACTTGTCAGTGCAAAGATATCTGGACAGAGGCCAGCAAATTGTACTGGACAAATGGCCTAAGGTAAGGTCATGTGTGACACATTACTGGTATACAGTGGATATACATTGTGTACACTCTTAAGATACAAGGTGTTCCTGTTACATACTAATTAGGACCACAATATGCCAGTCCACACCTCTTCCAGCCTTTAATGTGACCCATAACAGGTACAGTTTACTTGTGAAACCAAGCATCTGTACTCATGTATTGCACCTACAAGGCAGGCCACCTGTGAGGGTGGCAGACGTCTTCTCAGCATGATGTTTCAGTCAGGTATGATACCTCATGCTGCCATATCTGTCAGTACACTCACTGTGGCCTGTTTGGCTATAATATTACATACATGGGCAGTTGTAAGGCACACAGACCACTTCCAACCACATATAGGTTTCAAACGTATGGATATTCCAGACAAGTCTGTACAGGGGACTGTACAGTGGTTTAACCTGCTGCATGTGAGGCAGATGTTGTTACCACACTATAAAAGTAATGGCAGTGAGAGGTGGTCACCAGCCGTGTATGGTATACACATCAAAATGGTACAAGCCACACATGATATGCAGTTGTCAGCATTAGAACTCTATGCAGTTATCAGATGTGCCACAGAGCTTATACATTATAATCTCTTCCAAAGGTACTTCTAAGATGGATGACATCAACAGGTCTACTAAAGTAGAGTGAAGGGAAGTGTATAGGGTAGTACACAGGTCAAAAATGGTATGAGCCAGACAGTACATTATTCACACACACTTACCAGTATTGGGATTAGTTTGCCTACCTATCTAAGCATTCCTACTATAGTGTGACACAGTTATGAGATGCACCACAGAGCCTATACATTTCCAGCTCAACCAAAAGTACTTCTGAGGTGGATGACATCAACAGGTCTACTACTAAGTTGGAGTGAAGGGAAGTGAAAAGGGTAGTACACAGGTCAAACATGGTATGAGCTAGACAGTACATGATTCATACACACTTGGCAGTATTGGGATTAGAACTCCTGACTATCTAGGTATTCCTACTACAGTGCTATGCAGTTATGATACACACCACAGAGACTATACATTTCCAACTCTTCCAAAGGTACTTCTGAGGTGGATGACATCAACAGGTCTACTAAACTGGAGTGAAGGGAAGTACACAGGTCAAACATGGTATGAGCCAGACAGTACATGATTCACACACACAGACACACACACTTCCCTTGGGGTTAGAACTCCTGCCTATCTAGGTATGTCCACTATAGTGTTACACAGTTACCGCATGTGCTACAGAGCTTACTGAGCTTTCACATAGTCAAAGCTGTCGATAACTGCACAGCAGTGGTAAAGTAAGTGGCCTTCTGTTCCACCCATACATCATGCTAGTTCTTTCTGTCTTGCACTTCAGCTAGCATTATGGCTTGGCACTTCATCAGGTTATTGTATCAATAAGTGTGGCACACCTGTGAGCCATCAGCAGTACTTGTTTATCACAGATGTCACCCCAGTACTTACTAGTTATGTCCACCCCTCCTGGCATGTTTGAAGGGCAGTTATCTGTACTTTCACCCATTAACCTAGTGCACTTGTCCATTCTGGGGCACTGTTGCAACTGCCGCATTTACACAGACAACCCTCCCCTCTAAACTCCAAACACTCAGACCTATGAGGGTTACCTATATATCACCCAATGTGGACATATGCACTCTCCAGCAGAGACTGCAATAGCAGGTCAAGAGGATAAGATCAACACCTGCACCACACCATGTGGAACCCGTAGCTTACCATGACACCCACTTTGACAGCCATGACATACAGTGAAAAGCAGCACACCCACCTTCCCAGAGGCACTCAATGGACATCTACCCAAACAGCTCAGACCAGCAAGGCAGACACCCATTCAGACATCGTAACATGGCACATGCTAAGGGACACATATTTAACCTACATGGTGTGGCTCCAACCTAAGACTCTAAGGCTAACGACCTTGCACAATACAGTAATCATGGGTAACTCAATACTGAGGCACACACATCCCACTCACCAAGTTGAATATGGAGCAGGTAACAGTCAAATATCAATCATATGCCAATATCTAACACATGACACAGCCAATCATGTCACTCCACAACAACGAGTATCACTCTGTATCCATGTGGGTGTGAATGGCTTGGGACACACCTCCCTGGACTACATGACAGGAGATATGGTTGAACTCTCTAATTATGTAGTCCAGGCAGGTGTGACAGTAGCTCTGGACAGTGTACCGCTGTCACCTAGAATGATGCTGCGGTACTATCAACAGATGGCTGACTGCAACATTGGCTTACTTGTTATGTGTCATTCTCAGGAGATCTAGGACCTCTCTGCTTGGGATGGCATGATTGACAGAACCCAATTACTTGCCACAGATGTCTTACATCTGTCACCGCTGGGTTGCCAGGTACTGGCTAAGTGTCTTGCCACCCCTATGTTGCCTTATTAAGCAGTGTTCCTAATGTTATTACCACCATAACAGCCACACATGTATGCAATATGAGGGTCATGCTGCTCAAAAGTGGACATCTAACTGTTAGGATGCAATCACTCATAGCAGTTGTTGGAGTGGAGGACACATGTCTGCTGTAATAGAGAGGTGGTTCACAGCAGCAGACAGCAGACCTGCAGTATCAGGTTATGATGCATTCCATAGCTGTCAGCCCCAAACATGGACCACACCACACCTCCACAGGTGGTGTTTTCTCCATCTTCATTATGGATAGGAACACCTCCAGACTAGTATCCCATCATAATGCATTGGAGATACTTCCAGTACAACTGTCTTGGGGTAATAGTGCAACCCAGACAATAGCCTGATATGGGTCCACATCTATGTCCCTAGACTGTCAATGCACATTCCTCAACACCCTACCATCTCTGATGGTCCAATGCAACACTGAGATAGTACAAGCCTTCAACTACCCCTCCATTACCTGGGGAATGTAGCCAATCACCAGTACAGTAGCCTGAAACATCTGGGATTCATAATTTCCGTTGACCTAGACCAGCTCATACTGAATCCTGGTAGAAGATGCAACAACCTTGACCTGTGTTGACCACTTAAATATGGGACCATTACTCATCCTCAGATGTCAGTCCCTGAATGGTAAGATTCACACAGGCTGTAATCAACATGGAACTCAACATGTCAGCCACAACCCCCACAAAGATAACCCCCTTTCAAAACCTCTCCGAAGCTGACTTTGGAGCCATGAAAACAGGGGTGGATGTCTTCATTGCACCCATAGCAATGGGATGTAGCTGCATGACAGAGTCATACACACAGGCACTGTACAAACAGGTACATGACTGCATGGTACTAGTCAGAGCCAAAAGAACCCAGACACTGTCCTCCAAACACTGGGAAAAATTGTGATGGCCCCCTGCCATTACTAAAGTGTGCGTCAGAAGGAAGACACTGCTGCAGGGAATAGTGGTGTCCCATAACTGTTGAACTCCCTTATTAACCTCAAACAGAACTTTGGATCCCTCATGGAATCCCCGACAGGCAGCTATGGCAGCAGAGATGCAGCAGACACTGACGACAGTCACAATAGCATTGATAGTTACATCAACAACCTCCACAGAATTAAACACAAGTGCTGCAAGTTACTGCACAAAGCTAATACCTATTCTGAGACAACAGATATTGGCCTCAGTCTTGGCAACACATTCAGTGCCAGCTTTACCCCTCTCTCTCCCTAAAAGTGAACTGCTGAGTGAATGTGTTCTCACATGCTGTATCCCATTTCCATTCTAGGCATCTGTGTGTCACCAGGATGTGGCCCTGCAGCAAGGCCACAGGATATGGCAGTGTGGTGACACATCCACCATGTCATAGGCAGGGTACAGTATGTGCACGGTAATCCCTGGTCTGTAACATAATCATTGCATATGCATCACAGATTATAGGGCTGTGGGTTGTACATAGGTACATGTTGATGTACAACATCTGTTGTAGAATGGAGAATGTTACATGTTCTGGTTTGGACACACTCCTAATTGCTAATAACCACAGCCACAGAGGATATTCATCGACCAAACACACTGGGATTACTAGTCACACACGCGCACACACACACACAGACACACACACACACACACACACACACACACACACACACACACACACACACACACACACACACACACACACACACACAAACACACCCACGCACAGACACACACATTTGCCAGTAATGAGATCCATAGGTTCATTGCTTCATAGGTGTGTAGCAGTTGAATGGGCCTGATGGCTGTACAAGGCTAGCCCAAGGGAATACTCTGGCATCAAGCCACATGACAATAGTCCCCAGTGTGGCTCAGGAGTATAGTCACTGGAGTGGTCCCCAGGGGTGGGTATTGTATTCCCCAAACACTCATCCAGGTTTCTATTTTGGGTGTCCAGCGATGTGCACTGCTTCCCATGTATGTGATCTATATTCCATAACATGGACAGTGTCCGGGTTGTGCACATGTCCTAGATGCATGTTATTTGATGTGTGGAAATGTGCTTGAGGTCTCTGGGGCATGTTGTGTGGACAGATTGGTATCCTCTGATGTGGCATTCCTGACCTCATTTGGTGAGACCTGGCTATGTAACTGAGGTAGTGATTGCACCTACATTGACAGTATAATAAGGGTATTCAGTGGAGCTAGTGGTATTTGTCCATACAGGGCATGTGTATAAGGCATGGTGTTCCCTTTGTGGGGTATGTTTACAGACTCTACAGTTGTTGCAGGCATCCAGTGGGGAACATGGCAAAAGGGCCACTGTACACATTGATTGGCCTACTGAGGGGATGGAACAGGGTGCCATGTCCTTTTACTTGCTGGATAACACACAGTCAGGAGATGTAACACATCAAAGTACTTTCTGATGTCAGTGGCACTGTGGTGGTCAACAGGCATGTAGTCCACTGCAATCACACCATGGGTGCTATCTGTGAGGCAATATGCAGGGGAACTACTGATATAGTGATTGTTGCCTAGCCAAGTGTGTTTGTGTATGATACGTGAGAGGAGAGTGGTCTCTGAGTAATAAAAGGATTGCCTATATTGTTCACTAATCCATACTGTCACATAGTCATTGCACATGGCACTAGACATTACGGCTGTGGATTGTGTACACCATCCTCTATGGTGTTTGGCAACTGTTGGCCTTGTAATGTCGACATTGTGACATATACTAGGTTCTCAGCATAATAATTTAGCAAAACCCACCCCCCCAATTGATCCTGCTATTACACAATCACACCAACCCCCACACAGGATACTGATGACACACACACACTTGCCAGTACTGAGTTCCAAACCCCTATCTAGCTATGTAGTGCTACTACAGTGTACTATATTTATCGTACGCACCACAGAGCTTAGAGGATGGGTATTGTCCCAACGTACTTCTAAGGTGACGAACATCACCAGCCCTTGTAATGCTGGCAGGGTGAGGTTCAAACCTCTATCTAATTATTTTTTTGGACCATTACGTTACGCAATTACCACATGCATCACTGACCTTACATGGCTTATGGTTGTGAACAGGTACTTCTAAGGTGGAGGATATCTGCAGGACTGCTAAAGTCAGGCACTGAGATATGTAGTGTGTGTAAATGGGGCCAAAATCTTTGAGGTACAGACATACTTATGCACACTCAGAAACACTTGCCAGGGATGAGATTCAAACCCATATCTATGTAGCTATTGCTACTACAATGTTCTGTATTTATCACATGCACCATGGAGCTAACATGTTGAGAACTCTGCAAAGGTATCTTTGAAGGTGAGTGCTAAAGGAGTGGCAAGGGAAGTGTTGTAAGTGTGAATGACCACAAAATCAGGTTTCTACAAGGATACACACACAAACACTCACATTTACACCCTTGCCAGGATCAGGATTGGCACTACAACCTAATTAGCTTGCTACACTATAGTATTACAAGGTCATCACAATCACCACAGATTTTAGATGTTGGCAAGTTGTCCAAAGGTATATTTGAAGGTGAGTGACATCAGCAGGGGTGCTGAAGGAAGGGTACAGGAGATTTAGTGAGTGTGAATGGCCTCAACCACATTCATCTAGAAACACACACACACACACACACACACGCACACACACGCACACACACGCACACACACGCGCACACACACACACACACACACACACACACACACACACACAACTTTACATTTGAAAGAACTGAGATTACAGCTGCTACATGGATACCTATTTGTACTGTAGTGTTATAACGTTATCACAAGCACCACTGATACTATAGGGCTGAGGGCTAACCAAAGGTGTTTGTATAGTGAATGACATCAGCACATCATGTGATATAGGCCAATAGGATGTGTAGTGGGTGCGACAGGCCTCATAATGGGATTCTCTCTGTCGCTGTCTGTCTTTCTCTTCCCCACGTCTCTGTGTGTGTATGTTTGACATATTATATATTATGTTTGACATTGTGACATATACTAGGTTCTCAGCATAATAATTTAGCAAAACCCACCCCCCCAATTGATCCTGCTATTACACAATCACACCAACCCCCACACAGGATACTGATGACACACACACACTTGCCAGTACTGAGTTCCAAACCCCTATCTAGCTATGTAGTGCTACTACAGTGTACTATATTTATCGTACGCACCACAGAGCTTAGAGGACACACACACACACACACACACACACACACACACACACACACACACACACACACACACACACACACACACACACTCACACACAACTTTACATTTGAAAGAACTGAGATTACAGCTGCTACATGGATACCTATTTGTACTGTAGTGTTATAATGTTATCACAAGCACCACTGATACTATAGGGCTGAGGGCTAACCAAAGGTGTTTGTATAGTGAATGACATCAGCACATCATGTGATATAGGCCAATAGGATGTGTAGTGGGTGCGACAGGCCTCATATTATGTTGGCCTTAGATATGTGCGTGTATTCCTATCCAATGTATATGTATGAAGTATCAATGGTGTATAATTTGGTGTGTGTGCACAGACAGCTGTGAATAACTGATATCTGTAGTCCACTGTGTTGTGAGACAAGGGCTTCATTTATCTAAGTATAGGAGCATGCCCAGTATGACTTTCTATATTGAGTGTGTGCATCCATTCCAGGGAGGGTTGGACTCCAGTTCAGGGTTTTGTGTGCTACAGTTACACCTAGCAAACTGTTTCTGCAGGACATCTGTAGATAGGTTGCCAATATGGAGACACAATGGGCTTAACATACAGGGGATACTGTAACTATTGCTGTCTCTGCTGCTTGTGTGACATGTTTGGTTGTAGTATAGACATTCTGACATATGTAATGTTTTACACTGTGATGTGTCATGTCATCAACTACTGACAGTTATCATTCTTTGCTCACAGTTATTTGCTGGGAAATGCAAGATGAATGAAGCTGAGACCAATATTCTGAGGCATATAGACTACACATTCTGGCACACTCCTGCCATTGTGGAGAGGTAGCTACAGACAATAGACTGCTGGTTCTGTGTAAATGGTGCAGCACCTTGTTGTTATGCTTGCTGGGGATCCCCTCCTTGTGCTTTTCCTCACCTTCATGGAACGGCCATATCCTGCTGGAGCCATACCTCTCAGCTGTACAGATACACCCAGGTTATCCAGAGGCAGGACTCATATATCTGGTCAGTTTACCTTCACATTGTGATTTACAAGCAGTTGTGTGGCTATTCATTCATGGGTTTGCAGTCAGGAGTAGTATGGGCGGACATTAGAGTTTCAGACTTCACACACTCCATGACATCCATGCTTTTACACCCCCCCCCCATTATTATTTCCTCCACCTAACATTATGTAAACAATATCTCAGAGGTATCCCTATAGTTGGGCCTTTATCCCAGTAGTATTTATGGCCTGATCCACAGACCTTGCAGTAGGACATGGGGAGGCATGCTACTGGCATTTGTCAACATGGCCTTGCATTTGTTTTCTGTTTACTCTTAGGTTGTTAGTTTGGACCTCCTGACATTCCATTCATTGACACTATGGGTGAGGCATGGGCCTTTGCCAGAGAACTGTAGGCCATTTAAGAATGCTGCAGGCCATCTGTTACTGCATTTCTACATGGGATTGTGGGGGGTGCACACCTGAAGACTTTAACATTTAAAATGACTGTACTGGTATTTCCAATACTCTGTTGGCTTCCATTTCATATTGTATTGTGACCTATCGTGCAGACAGGAGGCATATCAGTAGAGTACACATGTTAGATCTTAATACATGCATATATTTCAGTTTCAGACTTCTTACCCTTCAGAACTGGAATGCAACTGCCAGACCTGTTGTAGTATGTCTGTGTAGGTCTTGTGGGGGCTGTTTACCATTGCCATCATTTGGGGGCCTTAGCCTAGCCTTTCTTCATGGTTATCTACACCTGTCCAGCTGGGTGAGACTGGTGGTGGATATATGACCCTCACTGACAAACATATGTGTGAACTATTGACACCCACAGCTCTTTGGGCCATCACATGAGCTGCAGTGGGGGTTGTCACCTTGTGTAGTGCTGTCTAGTATGTTGATATGAATTTCCTGCTGTCCCATATAGATGTCTAATGCTATCCCATTCAGCCACCCAATTCCCTTGCATGCTTGCATCCATATCATACATACAAGTATGAGAACATACTACTCCATTCAGTAATTGATAGGAAGAGTGACTTACCTTGTTGCTGGACCAGTATTGAGGACAGTGCTGGAGGGCTGACTATGCTGGATGCACATAGTACACTCCGTGTACATGGTAAAGCTCAAGTAGTGTCATGTTTGGCATCCCTTTTACTGTATGTGCAAATCGGAGAGAGGTATCAGTCCCTGGGTCCCTACTATGTCAGTGTGTGTGTGCTATGCATTGCCTCTTTGCCAAGGCCTGGGCATACTGTGCACACCTCCTTCTGCCTACAGGGACAGGCTCAGGATGTTCCTCCTCTAAGGCCCTCTGTGCCTGTGCTGGCCTTGGCATGGTGGGGGGTTGTGTGCCCCTGCCCAATGCTGTTCCTGCTGCAGCTGTTTCCCCAGGATCATATTGTGTAGCATAGCACATACTATAAACATTTGTGTACATATAGCTGGAGAGTACTGCACGGCTCCACCGGATATGTCAAGGCAGCGGAACTATGACTTAAGCATACCAAACACATGTTTTACAATTAACCTGGTTTGTGTGTGTGGCTCATTACAGTACTCTTGTTCGGGTGTGTGTGCATTTCTGATGGGTGTCATCAGTCATGGCTCCAGTGCATAGCCAGCACCCCCCACTAGATGGCCATAGGGGATGTTCCCCCTTGGCAAATGCCTGCTACAGCTGTGGGCAATGCCAGATATGGGATTCATGATAGCTTCCAGGGCTGCCAGCACACACATTCATGATAATGCCTTGGGCATCGCACACGGCCTGGCAGTTGATGGAGGGGAAGCCCTTGTGGTTCACATAGACCCTGCCCCACTCACCGGGTGGTGCTTTGATGTGGATGCACATGCAGTCAATAACACCAGCTACCTCAGCGTACTCAGCTATATGATGGAAGAGACACATTCATGTGGTCAGCACCTCACGGGCAGTGGGGAACTATATGTGCTCAATGGCATGTTGTGTCATGGCATCCAGGAAATGGTGGAGTACCCTGGATGCTGATGCCTGTGAGACCCATATGATATCCCCTGTTGGTCTTTGGAAGGTATGTGTGGCTAGTATTCTTAAGCCTACACATACCTTGGTATCCACTGGGATGGGTTCCCCTCTATTAGTTCTGTGTGTGAGGCATGGCTGGCACAGCTCAACAATTTGCTGTAGAATGTCCCTGTCCACCCTATAGCACTCTACTATCTCCAGCTCATGTAGGCCCTAGTAGGTTACCCAGGGTCTGTACACTCTTCTAATCCTCCTCACTGTGGGTCATTTGTCAGCATTCTCCTCCTCACCACCCTCATTATCTAGCACATATTGATGGAGTAAAGCAGCAGCAGTATCTAACATTTTTAGCTAGTTTTGCCAAATAAAAATCCCCATTTGTGTTCACCGGTGGTGTAGAGTTTGTGGGAAAAAAACAGTCTGTAGGATGTTTGCATAGTTTATATTAGTGTGCTGGGCTGCTGCATGTGTAATTGGCTGATTCTGATACATTCCACCTGCCAGCTATGCTAGTTCTCCTTGATTGTCTTCCTACAGCTGTTTCCCCTTTTCAGTTCCTCCCTATTTAAGCCCTGATAAGTGCCACGCATACCCAGTGCTTAAATGTAAATAGTGCTGCCATTTCCTCTTTTTTTTTTTTCTTTTTGTTTAAAACGCTGTGCACGGTACGCACACCCATTTAGGCTATGTACACACTGCTCTGGCACATCTGACACACCCCCTTCCTTAGATGTGCTTAGCTAATAGCAAACATGGCCACAGAGCTCCAATGAGCTTACAGAAAACATGACACACCTCCTTATGAAGTCATTCAGCTCTTATACTTGCACTGTTGTATTGCTGCTCCTACACGGTTAGGTGCAAGCTGACACTTTGAGGAAATCTGTGATTCAGTATAACTCCCCTTATTTGCATACCCCAGTGTGTAAGTCATTAGTTACTGCAATAAGACGGACCCTCTCCCCTTGACCACTGGTGCTCCCTGATATTGTTTACATTCTGCATGCCATTGACTATAATAGCAAAATGCAGAATTATCTTAAAATTACTTTTCTCATTTTTTTTTATTTTCGACACAATCCCATTTGCGCGCCGCTGCCCTAAGCTTAAACGGCCGTGATCGGCCAAAAAAAGTTTAATTTTATAAAAAATAAACTATTATTAATACCAATGGCCTTATATTTAGTCATTGGCATGTGTGTTCGACAGTAATACATGCTTTCCACAAGCTGTCCTGCCTCTGTTTTTTCAGATGCAGAAATGTATTCAGTTACTAACTGGATACATTTCTGCTCTGACACTGTTCCTGCATGGAGTCTGGCATGCTTCATGATTCGCAAAATCACCTCATTTGCATGTTTTTTTAGCAGCAAATGAGGTGATTTGCATCCCGCACGGCTTTCAGTGCAGGAACAGTGTAGGGCTGCTTGTGCACGTGAAAACGGCACTTTCCTGGATTGCTCGTCAGCCATTCTCCGTGCAGGAGCTCCTACATTGTTCCTGCATGGAAACCAGCAATTCATGAATCCTGGGGTCTGTCTTTGACATAGAATTAAAATGTCCCGATGAGAAGTATTTCTTACTATTAATAGTACAACAATCGACATTTTTATTAATTCAATTGTATTGATGACAAAAGCCACAAGAAAAGTTCCCAGTTTCTTGATTATTTTAACTTGTGTCACTTATTTCTTAAGCAACTCTTTAAAATTGTTGAATCTGTTATTTATAAAATGATGTTTATTTCATATTTTATTCTTAATTAAACTATTAGGTGAAAACTCCTCCAATTATTATTAATAATGTGTTTTATTGCCGAATTCATAAACAGCAACACCACAGCTACACCTTGAAATGGCTACTCTGATTACAAAAATGTACCAATATTATATTTAGGTGCTAAAAGTATAGTTTAAACGTATTATTTCTATTAATATATATCTCGTGCAACATTTCATCTCTTAACCTCTTTGTGTATAAGCTTCTCCTACTAATATCCAATGTTTTCTTTAAATAAGTAGAAGGTATTCTATTAAAATGTGAACAAATATATATTATTTTAAAGTTTTTTATATAAATCTTCATTGAAAGTCTACCTCTCTGTAAATCTATACAAATGTAATATCTATGAATTTGACTTAATCTGCACTCTGTGTAAATGTAAAGTACATATAAGCAGGCCATTTAAATATAACTTAAAAGAATCAAATGTTATTTTGTAATTTCTCTAAATTAAAAGTACCATCATTATAACATAAGTTTAATGCAACACTATTAAAAGGATACAAGAAAAATTGTTATTCCCTCATGCATTCAAGAATCATTTGCATAACTGGGTACCATTGCTACACCTGTTGCTATGCCATCAATGTATCTGTTTTCTGAAGAACTACAGCTGTTGGCTTTTTTGCAGTATTTTCATATATTTATTCATTGGTTTATTTACTTCCTGCATTTCACGAACTATATAATTTATTAGTTTTTTAGAATATATGAGGCAGCCTTGATGGCAGCAGGTTGGCACAGGGGATTGTATTGCTGCATCACAGCAAGAGGTTCCCCAGTCCGATTTTCGGCTAAGATGCCTTCCATGCAGAGTCTGCTTGTTCACATGAGTTTCCCCTGAGTGCTCTGGTTTCCTCCCACATTCCAAAGACATGCAGTAGTTGGACTGGACACTCTAACATGGCCATAGGTGTGAGTGTGCGTACAAGTGTGTATCATGGAAGAACTAGCATGGCAGGCTATCCATCCAGCAGTGTAAACCTTGGCTCTAGATGATTGTCACTGTTGAACTGACACCATGTCTCCATGTGCAAATGTGGGGAGAAGGGGTTGTGGATGGATATGGAGCAGCCTTGTTTCATAAAAAGTGAGTGCATGTGATGAACCACACACAGTTTGTGGCCAGTTTTTTACTCAGATAGTTTGTGTTCATAATGATGTGTACAAACCGAGGAGTGCACAGCATGGCATCCAATGTATGCTGGTGGTACTGCAAGTATTCTGCATCCTACACAAAATGCACTGTTAATAGTGCACAACAGGGCTAATGCAAAGCATTATAGATGCTGGAGTACATTCTTGTGCATAAACTTTTACCATCTTATCTCAAAGAGCATGGTGCAAAACAGATATAATCAATGGTAACTGCTCAAGTCACAAGTATCTTTAAAGGGTCTATTTCAAAGTATCGAATGACCAAATTGTCGAAACCCATTTGGTTGAGACCGTATGACTGACAATTCAGTCCATTAAGGAATTTCTCCTTTTTACCACTTTAATGTGATCTTGGAGTTGGAATATATATATATATATATATATATATATATATATATATATTTCTTAAGTGAAAGAAAACCCTCAGCTATAGAGCAAAATCTTACATGTCAGAATGTTGTGCACATTACACAACTGCTGGACAGTGAATGATCTTAAATGTAGTTGCAGAAATAAGAGTACATAATGAAAAGATTGTTAGCATTTTTCAATCCTGGCAAAAGGGGCCTCCAAGATTCTGATACCACAATAATCAAATGTGCACAGTCTCACAATAAACCTTAGAAGGTTACACATTCACCATAGGCATCATTAGGTCACACAGTCTAGCTTAGAAAAGCATTATCTATAATGTGACCAAGGGAAAAGTGAGAATAAAGTTTGTTTCAAAAACAAACACAAAAAAGCCCAGATTAGCTGTTCAAAATGTCTGTGAGTTATTATTTTCTTTATGATATGGGGCTTCCTTTTGTAAAGCTGTTTCCAGATTATCCCAGTCTGCCAGAAAATTCATACTGTTAATTAGGTTGACATGAAGCCAGGTTTCTTCATCATAGCTTAATGGATAAAAACATAAGCTTTAAGCAACTATACCAAACAGTAGTAGAAGTATAGCCAATTCAGGTCACAGCATTCACTGTTAAGTAATCTTTAACAATCTGAGCAATATGAATAGCTGAAAAAGCATTTTTGGTCATGTTAAATTATGTAATATTAAAGTCTTTGACCTAATTCGCTGAAGCTGAGATTCAGGGAAGAAGTTTGGCATACAAATAAATAATTTAAATAATATTTTAAATCCAACCATGCCCTGTGGCTATCAAAATCAAATAAACAAGTAATGACAGCAAGAGATAAAGCATGGAAAGAATGAATGAGGAATAAAACCATTGCACAACTAAAAATAGATAACTCCATCATCAGGTTTAAAAAAAAAAAAAAAAAAAAAAACAAGTTACTAAAGAGAAAAAATACTTCTGTACTGATCTATAAACCACCCAAAAAATAATCCACAAAAATTCTGGTCATCCATTAATGCACTATTCAGTCCTGAAACCAAAGGTCTCCCCAATCTGTATGCTAAAAAATCACCTCTTCAAATTGCTGGTATATTTAATAATTATTTTGTTGAGAGCATAACAAATCTAACTATAAACTCATCCCACCCACCCTCCCAGATTCTCTTAAATGTATTACTACTAAACCTCCTTCTCAGACCAATGTTAACAACTCTGTCCCACTTGAATCCACACAAAATACCATCACAAATTATCCTCATTTCACATTTCAACCTGTTCTCACCAACCTGATTAAAAAAAAAAAAAAAAAAAAAAAAAACTTCTTTATAAGATCAAACTCAGCTCGACTTCTACAGATAATCTTTCTGCAGAACACTTTACACTAGCTACAGAAGCCATAGCTTCCCTCTTAGCATTCTTAGATTCATTTTAGAAAATTATGACTCAACACTTTGGAAAAAGTCATTAATCGTTCGTCTTCATCAAAGAGGTAATTCCACTGAGATATCTATCGTCCTATTGCTATCTTGTCTTCTCTTCAAACTACTTGAAAATGTGGCCATAAACTACTTCTTAATTATCTCCTGCAAAATGAATTTCTAACTTCAACTCAACATGGATTCAGGCTAGCCCATAGTACTACAACAGCATTATCATCTCTTATGGACACTGTCTTTTTTGGTGATATTGGATATGCCCTGGAATCAACGTTGATGACACCCATCAGAAATTCATAGACCATGGCAGACAATGGCTACATCTATGCCCTGTCATTGGCTACATCTATGCCCTATCACAGTCTCAGAACATTGTTGAATGTGTGTTTAGGCTGCTGAAGGCATAATTTCTCTGCTGAGATATATCTGATGGTGCCCTGTAGTATGACCCTGGCATGTGCTCAATGATATTTTTAGTATGTGCATTGTTACATATTATAACATAGAGTAAACAGTTGGAGGGACACAACATGCAGTATGAATACGTTCTGCCACAGCAGGCAGGCTGGGGGGATGAGCTAAAAGAGGAGATAATGGAGAAGCCAGCAGCAGGGGAGCACCATGCCCAATGAAAGTGTGCACCATAAGCCACAGACCTAAACATTGTGAAAGTTCTGAAACATGAGAAGAATAAATCTAAGATAACTTCCCTGCTTAGTCTAGCAGAAGCATATTGAGAAATGGAAAGCAAACCAGAAGTAGATAAAAATCAGGCAGCAACTGAATGTGCCAAAAAAAAAGAAAGAATATATGGTGAAGGATCAGATGAGAAGGCAAGAAATGTGGAAAATGCATAAATATAGTTGCAAGTATAGAAAACTTCTTGAAGAACCTCATGCGGATCAGGATCAGACTTAGGATTGTTTAAGGAGAGGTGAATTCAAACCAAAACATGAAAGGTTCATATTGGCAGCTATGCACATGTTGGTTTACAAAGTCCATTGAACATGTGGGAGAAGCAGACAAGTGTAGGTTTTGTAAAACAGATTTGGAAACAGTCACACACCTCCTTGCTGACTGAGACATACTAATGGCAGCAGGACTGTATATTGAAAGGCATAATAATGTGGCAAGGCTGTTGCACTGGGGATTGTGTAAACATTATGGCACTGAAGTAGCTGAAAAACACTGGAAAGATGAGCCACAGAGCATCACAGAAAATGATGAAGTCTACATCACATGGGACCACCCATTGCCAACAATTCAAAAGACAGATGTGAGATAACCAGATATATCGGTCCATGAAAATAAGGCAAAAATAGCACTGATCATTGAAATTGCCACACGCAGTAAATACAGTGTCTTGCATACAGAGAGACACAAAATCATAGAATATCAGGTTATGCAGGCAGAAACAAGAGCAATGTGGAAGAAAGATACGCAGACAGTTCTAATAGTAGTAGGAGCAACAGGTCTTATAAAAAAGAATCTACAATCATATTTAGACTACCAATGCATATAACTCCATACAAATTGCATAAGGAGTCATTACTACGCATATTATGGGTGCTGAGAAGAGCACTTCTGGCTGTCATCAAAGACTGAAACAATACTAATTTCATGAACTTTAATCATACTTTGACTTAGGAATGGGGTCAATTCCCATCATGGTAATAGAAACCTAAAGACGTGGAGAAATTAAAAAGTGATTAGCCAGTAAACATATTATATTTTGCCTACCATTCTGGTCACCCAAATAATTTTACTAGGCAACCTTACAATGAATTTAATTTCATATAATACATTGCCTTAACAATCATCTCAAACAATGATTATTTAATCAGCAATAATGCTTCATTGTCAAGGTCCTACCCTGTTACATAAGGGAATGAAGGCATGATAGAAAGTACAATAAGCAGATGGTAACTATAATATCACAATTAATCATAAACCTAAAGATACCATCCTACCACAAAAGCAGACAGCTACAACACTTTTAGTACCTGTACAATGTTTTCTAGAGTGGCCTTTGGCAGGACAAAGCAATTCAAAGCATCACTAATTTGTACCTTTAATACTAAATTGCTACTTTACTTCTTGCAGTTTGACCCTATGTAATCCCCTTTGATAAGTACACCTCCTTTGCTAGCAGCTTACAAATATTCCACTACCAAATAGTTCTACAAAAAAGCCACTGCTACAGTCAGAGCAGCTATTGTAAAAGTTATGAAAGGTCACACTACCTTACAAATCATGATAAATAATGCATCTTTTTACTTAAATCCCTTCTGCTTCAGCAAAGATTGAAGAGGTTGCTACTGTATTCTTCAGTAGCATGATAAATCTCTTAGTGGCTAATGAGGTTTATATTGCATAAATTCAAGCCGGTGAGCTTGATGATTATGCAAATGAGGGTCAAAGTCATGAATTCTTCTGAATAACTCTTTCTGTGTATTGTGTTTGTGTCCCTAGTCATGCTGAAAAACTCTTCCAGCCCTATAAACCCACATAAGCAACTGTAGAGGGCAGTGAGCTTGCATGGTCAGTTCAATGACACAAACAGGGACATCATGAAGTATATTTTACAACTGCAGATGTCAGAAAAACTGAAGAGTAATTCTCCCTCAAAGGTATACACATTGCAGGTAGTGTATGCATGTTCAAACCATTTCTCACACCATAATGTCACCGTGACACATCAACAATTCTAGTATTGTATTTTACACACCTCACTAAATGTCATGCTACTCAGATGCCCTGTGTTGTGTGTCATTCACCAATACAAAAAATGGAAATTATACCAGCCATTTTTCCTCTGGAATGAGGCCTAAAGTATGGCCATGACCTCTAATGATGATGTCTGGCAGGATGCCTTTTGGTGCATTAAGGAGTCCAAAAATCTCCATCTATTGCATGGGGATCACTGGGAGTACCTCCATTATGACTTTTATAAAGGACCCCAATATAAGGTAAATGCCTGGCTCTATCTTGCCAGGACTGTCACTGATGCCTCTGGCACACCTTGCTTTTTTGAGCAGTGTAGGCACAACTTCAGCGACCTACAGAAATGCCATCCAAAGTTTTTAAGACGATCGGAAGAAGACATCAGAGTAAGGGTCCTTTAGATGTATTTAATTTAATAAATGAAAAATAGGTTGAAGACATGTTACTATTTTTTGTTTTGTTTTAACTGTCATTGAGTAGAACAGTCTCCTATTCTGTAGGAGGTCATGTAAACATTTTAATCTCAGTGGTATGTATGTCTTCACTTTCTTGATTGATGTACCATTGCTTTAGAAAGTTTTGCTTGTAAATGCATTGATTCTATGCTGGCAGCCTGCCTATTCATCATCCCTAGTGTGGGAAGTGAGTTCTGTATACATGTATCTGTAGTGTTACTGAAGTCTATACACTAATCTGCAGGGCTATGCAGGTAGAGTGTGTGGCAATTCCAGTTGCTTGCCTGTACAGACATGTTAAAGTTAATGATAGACACAGTGTACAGTAAAAGAGAATGATGTCCCATCACTTTATAAACAGAGCAGTATTTCTACACACTAGTGTTATAGGCACAAGGGGTAAATCACTGTAAAAATGTAAGTTTTCAGACTCTACCACCACTAAATGTCCTTCTATTCTGCAACTTCTTTTTTCTCCTTGATCCCTACTTCCCCACTACCTGCAGAATCTAGCATATAGATCTCTTTACTTAATTGTGCTACTCCTCAGCTTATCCTCTATTCTTCTCCTACCACTGGGCCATCTCTCATCCTACCTTGACTCTGTCAACATATTCCCAACTCTGTCCCAACTACCTATTCATACTTTCTCCCTACATTCTCCACACATCGCACCAGACCTATTTAATGATGCCTCTCATGTTTACTCCAAATAAACACTGATTAACTCCATTTCACCTTAAACAAAAACAAAATGAAATGGGGAAAAAAATACTGTCAAAAAAAGTATCATTAATTCTCAAGATTACTAAAATCTTTCTAGAAGGAGACATTCACCCTATACCTGGCGCCACCTAACAAAATGAACATCAAGACAGTTCTCTTCCACATACTACTCTAAACCTACAAAGGTCAAACCCCAACCCCGGTAATCTGACCTTTGCTGCCATAAATGTTAGAAACATAAGAAATAAAATTTCTGAACTGCATGCCTGGATTACCCAACATAAACCTGATAGTCTTACTGTAACTGAAACTTGGTTTAAAACTAGCATAAATGACTCCAAAATTACACTGTGATATTCCTTTAATATTTCCCAACAATTATCACATTTCCCTGTACAACAAACCAACACTAAAATTCAGTTCAGCAGAGCTTTTAATTACTTTCCAGAAGTTAAACAATTATAAACAAATATCATTTACTGTTTTTTACATCCCTCCTGGAAGCAATGCAGCTGTACTGGAAGAAATCCTACACTGGGTGTCCTTAACAATTCCACAAGAAAAATACTACTAGGTGATATGAATTTCAAATGGTTGGACATAAACTCTAACTCCCCTACATCTAGTGTGAACTTTTATAGTTTCACACAACTAATTAATAATCCCACACATTATAGCAAGACTTTAAATTCACTATAAGACTGGATCCTAGTATCAGACCCTAGCAAATACACCACTTCTGGTACAGGGTCTGACTGTCTCAGTGATCAGCTCTCAATCTGTATAACCAGACATCTCACATATCCACTTAAACAGCATGTTTATAAAACAATACACAACCTTTCTAAGTTTAACCCAGAAATGTTCATTACTACCTATCAGCTAGTGACTGGAACTTCCTAAAAATCCTCCCCTTAGATGATGTAAATTAATTCATTTACTGCTTACTCCTGTCTTCCTGAACCTAGTCGCTAGCCCTTAAACCAGGGCACTACCCTTTCTACTTTCCCTCCTGGCTATATGCTTCCTATCCTGAGGGTCGCTTAAACAGAACAGTACCCACAGAAAAGCTCTCATCACTTGTGCCTTCAAATCAACCAAATATAAAGGCACTACCCTTTCTACTTTCCCTCCTGGCTATATGCTTCCTATCCTGAGGGTCGCTTAAACAGAACAGTACCCACAGAAAAGCTCTCATCACTTGTGCCTTCAAATCAACCAAATATAAAGGCACTACCCTTTCTACTTTCCCTCCTGGCTATATGCTTCCTATCCTGAGGGTCGCTTAAACAGAACAGTACCCACAGAAAAGCTCTCATCACTTGTGCCTTCAAATCAACCAAATATAAAGGCACTACCCTTTCTACTTTCCCTCCTGGCTATATGCTTCCTATCCTGAGGGTCGCTTAAACAGAACAGTACCCACAGAAAAGCTCTCATCACTTGTGCCTTCAAATCAACCAAATATAAAGGCACTACCCTTTCTACTTTCCCTCCTGGCTATATGCTTCCTATCCTGAGGGTCGCTTAAACAGAACAGTACCCACAGAAAAGCTCTCATCACTTGTGCCTTCAAATCAACCAAATATAAAGGCACTACCCTTTCTACTTTCCCTCCTGGCTATATGCTTCCTATCCTGAGGGTTGCTTAAACAGAACAGTACCCACAGAAAAGCTCTCATCACTTGTGCCTTCAAATCAACCAAATATAAAGGCACTACCCTTTCTACTTTCCCTCCTGGCTATATGCTTCCTATCCTGAGGGTCGCTTAAACAGAACAGTACCCACAGAAAAGCTCTCATCACTTGTGCCTTCAAATCAACCAAATATAAAGGCACTACCCTTTCTACTTTCCCTCCTGGCTATATGCTTCCTATCCTGAGGGTCGCTTAAACAGAACAGTACCCACAGAAAAGCTCTCATCACTTGTGCCTTCAAATCAACCAAATATAAAGGCACTACCCTTTCTACTTTCCCTCCTGGCTATATGCTTCCTATCCTGAGGGTCGCTTAAACAGAACAGTACCCACAGAAAAGCTCTCATCACTTGTGCCTTCAAATCAACCAAATATAAAGGCACTACCCTTTCTACTTTCCCTCCTGGCTATATGCTTCCTATCCTGAGGGTCGCTTAAACAGAACAGTACCCACAGAAAAGCTCTCATCACTTGTGCCTTCAAATCAATCAAATATAAAGGCACTACCCTTTCTACTTTCCCTCCTGGCTATATGCTTCCTATCCTGAGGGTCGCTTAAACAGAACAGTACCCACAGAAAAGCTCTCATCACTTGTGCCTTCAAATCAACCAAATATAAAGGTTAATCACTTTATCTACAGTCTATTTTAACTAAAATATATCCTGTTATATAAGTACAACCGCTGGTGCACTGGGTTCTAAGAAACAGCAGTTAAGTCCACATAAATTAAAGTTAATGCTATATCCCCCAAAGCTTCTGGTAACAAACAGAGCTCCTAAAAATAAAGTATATAATCTATTGGGTTACTTCCTGCATTAACATTCTACTTGCCTGTTTTCCACTTGCCCATAGTCAATTTGGAACTGGAAAATCCAAAGAAAACCCTTGCTCCCTCCTCCTCCTACCTGTGACGCAGGTAAGGTTATTTATCTACCCTCAAGTAGCGCCATTTTTAAATCACTGCTTACTCCTGTCTTCCTGAACCTAGTCGCTAGCCCTTAAACCAGGGTATGTAACTGTGTTTCTTTTGACTACTTTGTTTTGCGACAATACTTTGTGAGGAGATTTGCCTACAAAATACTGTATATCTGTTACTGTATATCTGTTAAATCTACACGCAGGGACTTAGCTTTTAACTGCGTACAGGGCTAATGTTTATTAGCGTGTAGCACGCTTACCTAACAAGTAGTTAGTATTTTAGTTACAATGTACTGAAGTCTGCTGGCTTTACTTCTAACAATTGAAGGTTAAAAATATACTTGCTGTTATTTAGCGGTTAGCGCTTAGTAATTTTAACTAATTCCTAGTATTTCTCGGCTCTGCATATACTATTGTTAGCGTGGTGAACATCTAGTAAGTGCGTTGCACTAATATCAGCAACAAGGCTGTAGTGAGGAAGGATTACACTACGCAGCAACTGTTAGTCACTCTTAAGAATAACTGTTGGAACATGCTTGCATTGTAATCTGGAGATAGCGAACTTGAATCTTCCTGCCGCTGTGTGTTAAACAGATAGCTTATTTGAGTTCTACCAACGCTTTGTTTTAAACTTTAAACTGTACTCTATTATTGTGAGTTTTCACTACATATTGCACAAACAGTTTGATTTTCAAGTCATATCGCTTACCATTTGAACTATAACTGCATATGGGAAAGATGTAAAATCTATCTATGTATCTGCGTTCTCTCCTCACAGGCACTACCCTTTCTACTTTCCCTCCTGGCTATATGCTTCCTATCCTGAGGGTCGCTTAAACAGAACAGTACCCACAGAAAAGCTCTCATCACTTGTGCCTTCAAATCAACCAAATATAAAGGTTAATCACTTTATCTACAGTCTATTTTAACTAAAATATATCCTGTTATATAAGTACAACCGCTGGTGCACTGGGTTCTAAGAAACAGCAGTTAAGTCCACATAAATTAAAGTTAATGCTATATCCCCAAAGCTTCTGGTAACAAACAGAGCTCCTAAAAATAAAGTATATAATCTATTGGGTTACTTCCTGCATTAACATTCTACTTGCCTGTTTTCCACTTGCCCATAGTCAATTTGGAACTGGAAAATCCAAAGAAAACCCTTGCTCCCTCCTCCTCCTACCTGTGACGCAGGTAAGGTTATTTATCTACCCTCAAGTAGCGCCATTTTTAAATCACTGCTTACTCCTGTCTTCCTGAACCTAGTCGCTAGCCCTCAAACCAGGGTATGTAACTGTGTTTCTTTTGACTACTTTGTTTTGCGACAATACTTTGTGAGGAGATTTGCCTACAAAATACTGTATATCTGTTACTGTATATCTGCTAAATCTACACGCAGGGACTTAGCTTTTAACTGCGTAGAGGGCTAATGTTTATTAGCGTGTAGCACGCTTACCTAACAAGTAGTTAGTATTTTAGTTACAATGTACTGAAGTCTGCTGGCTTTACTTCTAACAATTGAAGGTTAAAAATATACTTGCTGTTATTTAGCGGTTAGCGCTTAGTAATTTTAACTAATTCCTAGTATTTCTCGGCTCTGCATATACTATTGTTAGCGTGGTGAACATCTAGTAAGTGTGTTGCAGTAATATCAGCAACAAGGCTGTAGTGAGGAAGGATTACACTACGCAGCAACTGTTAGTCACTCTTAAGAATAACTGTTGGAACATGCTTGCATTGTAATCTGGAGATAGCGAACTTGAATCTTCCTGCCGCTGTGTGTTAAACAGATAGCTTATTTGAGTTCTACCAACGCTTTGTTTTAAACTTTAAACTGTACTCTATTATTGTGAGTTTTCACTACATATTGCACAAACAGTTTGATTTTCAAGTCATATCGCTTACCATTTGAACTATAACTGCATATGGGAAAGATGTAAAATCTATCTATGTATCTGCGTTCTCTCCTCACAGGCACTACCCTTTCTACTTTCCCTCCTGGCTATATGCTTCCTATCCTGAGGGTCGCTTAAACAGAACAGTACCCACAGAAAAGCTCTCATCACTTGTGCCTTCAAATCAACCAAATATAAAGGTTAATCACTTTATCTACAGTCTATTTTAACTAAAATATATCCTGTTATATAAGTACAACCGCTGGTGCACTGGGTTCTAAGAAACAGCAGTTAAGTCCACATAAATTAAAGTTAATGCTATATCCCCCAAAGCTTCTGGTAACAAACAGAGCTCCTAAAAATAAAGTATATAATCTATTGGGTTACTTCCTGCATTAACATTCTACTTGCCTGTTTTCCACTTGCCCATAGTCAATTTGGAACTGGAAAATCCAAAGAAAACCCTTGCTCCCTCCTCCTCCTACCTGTGACGCAGGTAAGGTTATTTATCTACCCTCAAGTAGCGCCATTTTTAAATCACTGCTTACTCCTGTCTTCCTGAACCTAGTCGCTAGCCCTCAAACCAGGGTATGTAACTGTGTTTCTTTTGACTACTTTGTTTTGCGACAATACTTTGTGAGGAGATTTGCCTACAAAATACTGTATATCTGTTACTGTATATCTGCTAAATCTACACGCAGGGACTTAGCTTTTAACTGCGTAGAGGGCTAATGTTTATTAGCGTGTAGCACGCTTACCTAACAAGTAGTTAGTATTTTAGTTACAATGTACTGAAGTCTGCTGGCTTTACTTCTAACAATTGAAGGTTAAAAATATACTTGCTGTTATTTAGCGGTTAGCGCTTAGTAATTTTAACTAATTCCTAGTATTTCTCGGCTCTGCATATACTATTGTTAGCGTGGTGAACATCTAGTAAGTGCGTTGCACTAATATCAGCAACAAGGCTGTAGTGAGGAAGGATTACACTACGCAGCAACTGTTAGTCACTCTTAAGAATAACTGTTGGAACATGCTTGCATTGTAATCTGGAGATAGCGAACTTGAATCTTCCTGCCGCTGTGTGTTAAACAGATAGCTTATTTGAGTTCTACCAACGCTTTGTTTTAAACTTTAAACTGTACTCTATTATTGTGAGTTTTCACTACATATTGCACAAACAGTTTGATTTTCAAGTCATATCGCTTACCATTTGAACTATAACTGCATATGGGAAAGATGTAAAATCTATCTATGTATCTGCGTTCTCTCCTCACAGGCACTACCCTTTCTACTTTCCCTCCTGGCTATATGCTACCTATCCTGAGGGTCGCTTAAACTGAACAGTACCCACAGAAAAGCTCTCATCACTTGTGCCTTCAAATCAACCAAATATAAAGGTTAATCACTTTATCTACAGTCTATTTTAACTAAAATATATCCTGTTATATAAGTATAACCGCTGGTGCACTGGGTTCTAAGAAACAGCAGTTAAGTCCACATAAATTAAAGTTAATGCTATATCCCCCAAAGCTTCTGGTAACAAACAGAGCTCCTAAAAATAAAGTATATAATCTATTGGGTTACTTCCTGCATTAACATTCTACTTGCCTGTTTTCCACTTGCCCATAGTCAATTTGGAACTGGAAAATCCCCGCTCCGCTCGCCCTCGCTGCGCTCGGGCTCGCTCCGCGCCCCGCCCTGCCCCCAAATCTCACCCGCCCCCAGTAGTCCCACATTTATAGTTCAGTAGCCACGCCCTCTATCTTTCTTAGCCAACCAAATTATTACTCCTTGTCTCCCCCCACCCCCTTGCAAACACCAAAACCCTCCTCCCCTTCAAACTTTAAAAAAAGCAAAGGCTCCTACTCTCCTCCTACAACAATGCACCCCAGCTCAAAGAAAACTTTATCCGCCCTACAGGGTAAAAAAAGGACTACACTAATAGTTTTATCCTTTCTACTTCCATTAATTACCATACTTTACCTTACAACCAAATATGAAGATCAACCCTACTCAGGTTTCCATTACCCCAGATATCAAACTAAAGCTCCCCTACCTCTGTATAATACCACCAACACAACCCAACAACTATTCAGAAAAACCACAAATTCTAATTATTACTACCCTTACAAACCAGACCAAACACGCCCCAAATCTAAACAAGGGCAGAAATTGTTGCAGAAACTTACGAGGCTGGTGGAATATCTCAGAAAAAGCATCACTAAAGATGGAGATGTCCACCCAAACCCAGGCCCCACAGCAAAAATCAACTCTAATACCCCACCAAGATATAATAACTCCCTTCATATCTGCCACTTAAATATTAGAAGCATCAACAATAAAATACATAACCTCCATGCTCTACTAGCTACCCACCTCCCAGACATTATGTGTTTAACAGAAACTTGGCTAAAACCAGGGACCAATGACAATGAGATTATACCACCAGGCTATAACATGCATAGAGCCGACCGTATAAAAAAAAAGGGTGGCGGAATTGCAGTCCTCTACAAAAATAATCTAAATCTCAGCTTTAACCCTACTCAGCCACCACAAATCTCTAATGCTGAGATACTTGCTCTAAAACTACAGCTTAATAGAAAAAAAAGTATTAATCTAATTGTAATGTACATCCCTCCGGGGAAAAACTCTGAAACATTGGAAAGCATTCTTAACTGGCTAACCAATAACTACCCACAGGAAACTATAATCCTGGGCGATATTAACATTGACTGGCAACTATGCTCCTCCGAGACTAACCCTACCCATATAAATCTCCATGGGTTCTCTCAGACCATCACCTCTGCTACCAGAGTTGGGAACTCAAACCAAAAAGAGAGTATCCTTGACTGGATCCTCATAAACAGTCAACCCCAAATGTATACATCTGGGACCCTCCCAAATGAACTCAGCGATCACCTTATAACATATATAAGGAAAAATAAAACAGGTAGTCCTATACCTCCCACGTATATGTCTATAAGAAATAAGAAAAATTTTGACCTCGAAAAGTTTAAAATGGAACTTAGATCCTGTAACTGGGCAACTCTTAAGTACCTCCCCCTAGAAGAGGCAGTTTCTAAATTTAATACCACTTTCCTAAACATACTTAATACTCATGCCCCAAAAGACTAATCAAAACTAAAACAAATATTACACCTTGGCTTACAAAAGAAACAAAATCTAAAATAAAACTCAGAAACAAATCCTGGGAAAAATGGCGTACAACCAAAACGCCCGCAGACCGCATTAAATTTCAGCAACAAAGAAATATGACAAAAAAAGCCATACTAATAGACAAAAGTAACTACTACTGCCAACTTCAAAATAAACATCAAAACAACCCTCAAAAATTTTGGGCAGGTCTAAATAAACTTCTCCATCCTGGGAAATCCACCACTCCTACCCCAGAAATTATAGCAGATAAAAACCCAGAAGAAGTAGCCAATACCTTTAACACTTTCTTCACTGATACTATCCAAACCCTAGCTAACCAACTATCCACCATAGCCTCCACTGCTACAGAACTCACTCCAAAACCCCTTCAGACCTTCCACCTACAACCAGTCTCCACTTCCTCCATTAGATCCTTACTTCAAAAACTTAAACCAAGCACCCCCTCTGCAGACCTCCTGCCAGCTGAATACTTACAAATAACTGCAGAAGACATAGCTTACCCCATCTCTATACTTATTAATCGTACCATTTCCGAATCTACAATTCCCTCAATATGGAAAATATCATATGTAATCCCACTTCACAAAGGCGGCACATCCACTGACTTATCAAACTACCGACCTATAGCCATAATGTCACCACTAGCCAAAATCATGGAAAAATGCCTACACACACAACTCATTCACTATCTTACACAGAATAATCTCCTCACCAACTCTCAACATGGCTTTAGACCCAATCACAGCACTACTACAGCTCCTCTCTTTACAGATATAATAAACAAAAACCGGAACAATAAAAATACATCTTCTGCACTCTTTCTAGATTTATCAAAGGCCTTTGACATGGTAAACCACCGACTACTCCATGATACCCTAAGAAACCTCCACCTGGATAACTTAACCCTAGACTGGTTTCAGGCCTATCTCTCTGGTAGGAAGCAAGCAGTACTTTGGCATAATAAGCTCTCCAACCTCCTTCCAAATACCATTGGAGTTCCACAGGGGTCCATACTGGGTCCACTTCTCTTTTCAGTCTTTATTAATGACCTTCATAAAGTTATCCCTGAGGCCACCTGTATTCAATATGCAGATGACTCGACATTAATATGTTCTGACAAATCCCTTGACAAACTACTATCTAACACCCAAAGCTGTTTCACATCAATAGAGAAGTGGCTAGCCGGACGGCAACTAATTCTGAATCCAAAGAAAACCAAATTATTACTCTTCCATCCTACCCAAAAACTCCCAAACACTGCCTTTACCATACAATCCAATAATGGGACAATTATCTCCCCAGACGCACATACGAAACTATTAGGAGTGACCATTGATAATAAACTCAAATTCGACATCCATATTAATCACACCATTAAGACCGTTAACAAGAAACTGGGGTCACTATACAGAATCAAATCCTTTCTAACACCAAATGCAAAAGTTACCCTAGCTCGCTCGCATTTACTCTCTACCCTTCTATACGCCTCTCCATTATTTACCAACCTTAACAAATCAGACCTAAATAAACTATCATGCTCCTACAACCATATAGCCAGATTTGCAACTGGTAAACCATATAGAACTCATCATTGTATTAACCTAAAATATCTTGGCTGGTTAGAACTCCCAAACCTTCTTCAACTAAACCAACTCATTGAGGCATTCAAAATACTCAAACACCCTGAAAAGTCCCCAGCACTGGGTAAATTAATCATACCATACACCAATCTAAATAGTCTTCGGTCCTCGAGCAGAACACTCATTCAAACAGTCAAATCCTTCAACTCTGGAGGAGATGCATTATTTGCTAACTCCATTGGTAAGTTATGGAACTCCCTCCCACCTATTATTACCACCATTACCTCCCTACCCCAATTCAAAAAAAGTCTTACCCACCATCTCCAGTCTCATTGGCTTTGCCAATGCTCATATCCAGATTAACATTTTTCTACATTGCCTACTGCCTTTCTCATCTATCAACTAATCTCCTTCCTGTTGTACTCTCCGGATCTTCTCTATTACCCCTATAATAAATCTTGCTACCTGCTCTATACTTCCTAACTCCTTTCCCCCTCTTTATCTAGTTAGACTATCTAGTATAAGTAAATTTCTCTTTGCCTGTGCCCATCTTCTCCTAATAATGTCTTGTCTATGTATACTATCTAGAAACTATGTTGGTTATTACAATATGTATTAATATGTACCTATCTTACCCTGTATGTAATTTTACTCTATATGTGGAGCTTTTCTCCCCGGGCCTCCGCTGAAAATGGACATATATCCAGTCGGATTCTCCCGGTCAACAAATGTAAAATAAAAATAAAAAATAAATAAATAAATTCAGTACAACTACTCTTAAACAAACTCAAACCATGCCTTTCTTCAGATGATGATCTTCCAGGGGAGTACCTTAAAAGAGCAGCCAATAGCATTGAATAACCTGTCTCTGTCCTTATTAATATGTCAAATCAGGAATCCAATGTTCCCTCTCCCTGGAAAAAGTCAAACATTATCTTTCTGTACAAAAGAGGAAATTCAGCAGGCATTACTAACTTTAGACCTATAGCAATCTTATTCTCCCTCTCCAGACCTCAACCTTTTATAGCAAAAAATCTGGACAAAGCCATGAATAATGAGGGGACAAAGGCCCCAAAATGAGGACACTTTATAAATATTGCTTTTACAAACTTAGAAAGTTGATAGAATAACAGGTTTTGCATTAGCATAAATTTTCCAAAGGGTATGAAGTTTGAAACTCAAATGGCTGTCATTATTTTCTGATTTTAGCCCTAGAAAGAGACTAAAATATCATACAAAAGTCTGGACGTTCTGTGAAAATGAGTACAATTGAGAGGTATGCCCCTCTCCAAAATACTTGAAAAATATATTCAAAAACAATTGCTAAAGTATCTCCTGCAGGAAGAACTCTAATTTCCCACACAACATGGCTTCCATCCTTCCCATAGTACTAACACTGCACTTGTAGCCTATATAGTTACTGTCAATAAAGGTAGAGATAACAACAAACTAGTTGCCTCCTTATTTCTAGAATTGTCTAAAGCCTTCAACACACTTTGTCACAGCAAACTTCTATTTCAAATGTCCATATTAGGTCTCTCTCAGCTCGCCCTTCTGTGGTTCAAAAGCAACCTGTCCAATAGGTATCAGTATGTAAAATGGCACTTCACTCTGTTTTCATACCTACCAGTCACCACCGGTGTACCACAAGACTATTCTTGGTCCCCTCCTCCTTAACATTCTCACCAACATAATCCATATATCTATGCTTCAGGCCTCCATAATACAATACATAGTTGACTCCACATTCATTTGCACATCTGACAACATGGCACACCTCCAAAATTACTCAAGAAGCTTTATCAGCAACTGAAACATGACTTTGTAACTGTTCAGCCCTAAAAAAAAAATATTAATTTTTTTCTCAAATCCCTCTCCCATGAATAAATAAAACTGAAAGTCCTGTCTCTTGACAGTACAGCCATTTAATTCACTTCTCATAACAAATTATTAGGTATGATAGTAGATGATTATCTTATAGTTGACCTGCATGTACAAAATTTGCATAAGAAAGACTCATCAAAAACTATGGATGCTTTATAGAGCCAAAAACGTTCTCACCAATGCAACTAAAGCTACACTTGCCACTACTTATCTCCTCCCCACACTTCTTTATGAAACTTTTATCCTTACTATCCTTCAGGCATCACAAAAATCAAAATGTGAACAATGCTTTAACAAAGTTGCTAAATTTGCAGCAAATAACCATTTTAGAATCCACCACTGTATAACACTAAAAAGCCTAAATTGGGTAGAACGATCCCATTAACTAACATATACACAACTTCTTACTATAAAATTATCCTGAATCCATCTGCTTCTCCGTCACTAAATGATATTCTACACAACTATGCTCCTAGTCTATCATTATGATCCAGTGACCAAAAACTCCTGCCTGTCCACAAACCTATCAAATCTGCTGGGCATTGCCTGTACTCATATCATGATGTTAAGGCTTGGAATTCCTTATCTGTATCCATCAGATCAATACCCTGCATCCCACCCTGCAAAACCATTCTGAAAGACTTCTTAGCCAAATGTTGGCTCTATTCTTACTCAGCACTAGAATAAACTATATCCCTAAATACTTGTTTATACCTTACATCTCCTCACTCTCCCCTCTTCACTCCCTTCCTTACTTCTATCTACTTTCCCCCTGGCTTTCTCTTTTAATATATTACAAGCCTGCTTTTGCATCACTTTGTATTGCAACTCCTGTCTGTATTATACTTACCTTTAATTTATCTATAAACTGGTTAAAGATTGCTAAAAATTAAATCATTATCATATGACTTGCATCTATTCTTAACCAATGTTTTCATATTATGTCTAATCTGGTATGATTATCTAAACTGCAGTTGCTTTTTATTATTATTATTTGTAACGACTGTAAAATTATTTTTCTTAAAATGTTTTGTAATCTTTGGAGCTTTTCTTTCTGGGCCTTCACTGAAAATGAGCTGTGTGCGTATTTAACATGGTGGACAAGGTGTTAACAGCTGCTGAAGAGTTTAAAGCCTTACAATTGAGCATGGAATCACTGAATTCTATGTCAAAGACCATTTTGCAGGATTTCTGAAAGATTAAGGATGTTTCTACCCATCACGAGCAGCAACTATTTCGAATTGAGGAGAGAATGACAGAACAGTACTCACGGGTCAAAGCCCTTACCTCCTCGCAGATGTCACAGACATCAGAAATGCATGGGTCACAGTCTAGCAACTGTTGTTTTTAAGATATGGTGGATGATATTGAAAATAGAGCTAGTTGTAATAATTTATGTCTGTTTGGGCTACCTGAAGACTTGAAAGGTGTAAATCCAGTGGAATTTATCACTTATGCATTTAAAGACCTTTTGGGAAATTCCATGACCCTGATTGTTGAATGTGCCCATAGGATTATCCAAAAGAATCATATAGCAAATCTCCCTAGGCAGTTTATAGTAAGATGTTTGGATTATAATGACAGGGAAAACTTCTGCCCAAACGTATGGAGAATAATTGTTTTATTATTATTAAAGACACTAAAATAAAAGTTATTCCAGGCTATTTGACCACAATCTATTTAAAGTGGAAAGCTTTTGTTCTACTGATAAGGAAATTTTATGAGAAGGGAATACATTGTCCAATTGAGGTTTCCAGCTTCTATATAGATTTTAAATAATATTCTAATTTTGTATCTTGTTTTACTTTGGCTGGGAATCAAGGAACTACTTGTTATTATTATTATTAGGTAAATTACTATACAAGGGAAGGGAAGACTGTTACATTAGATATAACCTTTTGTCTATTTTCTGTTATACATCCCTACCACTTGCCTATTCACATTAGTTTTTAAAGGCACTTAGGTGATTTTATATTGCAGTGATATAATTGGGTAATAGGGTGTTTTTTAATTATTTGCTCTAATCCTGTAGCTCCTGTAGAGCAGAAAAATATTTCTGTTTTCTTTAAGGTGACTTCTTCCCAGTGCTTGGAAGAGTTTGTCAAACAAGAAAATAAGACAGTATTCTTACTGCTGAAAGGTAAAGGGCTCTGTTGAAACTGTCTATATTTATAATTTGAAATGTCTGAGGTTTGGGACCCCCCCCCCTCAGGGGGGTGACAATTTTAATTCACAGACACTTAGGATGACAAATCATATCAGGGTTTAAAGACCAGGCATAGAGGTGGTTAATTTTTAAAATAAATGAGGGTAATTCTGTAGTAATTTTACAGAATTTTTGTGGTTCAAATGAGGACCAATCCAAACATCTACAAGACTGTATGCATGATGTGGCTAAAATGCAGCAGCCAAAATCTAGAAGAATTATTACAGTAAGGGATTTTAGTATTGCCACAGACCCTCCAGTGGACAAAATTTCATCTGGGAATGTCAGTTTCCCAAGGAATGGAATTCTCTTCAACAGTTAATGATAGACCAGGACTTGACAGATATTTGGTGGGATTTACATCCTGCAAAGACAGATTACACATTTGTTGGTTTACAGGAAGAACTACCAATAGGACTGATTTTTGGTTTATTGGCAGAGTGATTGGAGGAACAGGTGAATCATGTTACTGGATCACTTTCTGAACAAAATATGGTCATGTTGAAGATTCTGCAATTGGGTTCTGATAGGAAAGTTTCTCTTAGTTGTTTGATCTGCCTATTTTTTGAGAACAAAAACAAGTGGAGGATTTGAGGGACTGGATTATGACGTTTTGTGAGAGGCAAAAACAGACAGAAGTTGTTGGTGCCAATGGGAGATGTTCAAAACACAGATAAAGTATTAGATGGTTTTGTATAACACAAAAGTCATTGAATCACCCTGTCATCAACACAAATATTCTCCAAGAGGGGTTGAAATAGACAAACAACTGGTATCAGAGCCATGCACTAAAACTAAATGCCGAGAAATGCATAATAGTATATTTTCGGAAATCATCCACCCCAGGTAACTATCATATTGACAACAAACCCCTAAGAGTTGATTCAGTAGTCAGGGAATTGGGAACACACATAAACATTAATCCAGTCTTTAATCATCATGCGTCTGTAGTAGTGAGAAAATCATTCCATGTTGTGCAAATTATAAACAAAGGTATAGTATCTAGTTCCAAGGAAGTCACTGTTCCATTGTATTTTACATTCATCTGACCTATCATTGAGTACAGTGCCCGACTTGGTATGTACCTAACAAGGCACATCCAACTATTGGAATGTCCAGAGGGGTTCCTCATTAAAAGAATGCAGGGCATAAGTAACATATCCTATGCAAACTGCCTCAATGTCCACTCTCTGTATTCTGGCTCCTACAGGCTGTTGAGGGGAGAGGGGAGATCTATGCCTGGCATACAAGGCATTGTCAGACCCCACTCTAATGGATATCTTGCATATCCACAAAACAAACAGTACTAGAATTACCTGTTCTATAAACTTAAACCTTGCCTGTGATAAAAATAGGACCTGCTGGAGAGACCGGTATATATCCCAGAGACTACCCCATCTCTGTTACAGGCTACCCCCATCCATGTGAAGCAGAGTTCCTCCCTAACCCAATTCAAGTGTAACTTGGACAACTGGATGGGGAACAGGAGATTCATCCCTGGCTTGGCACCTGTGTTTCTAATGGAAACAGGCAGCCTGTAAATAATTCACCTCCCAGGACCCTGCTTGTAAATGTTTTAACTCCCAAGCCCTTGATTACACTTGTCAATGGTACCAGAATTTGTCAGAGATTTGGGATGCATGACTAGCCTAGTAAACACCTATGAACCTATAAATAAACAGAGAGAAGAAAACTATATATAGTCCATGTTTGGTGTGAATGACTTGAGACGTACTTCCCTGGACTATATGAAGAGAGACATGATTGAACTTGCTGAATATGTCTCCCAGGCAGACATGTCCCTAACCTTAAGCAGCATTCTACCATCACCCAGAATTATGCCTGAATACAAACAGAAAATTATTGACTTTAAGAATTGGCTTAGTTTCTGGTGTCATTCCAGGAGGATCCAGTACCTGATAGCCTGGGAAGAGATGATCGACAGACCATGATGCTTTGCCAGAGATGGCCTGCATCTGTCTCACCTGGGCTTCAGAATTCTGGCAAAAGCACTTGCTCCCCTATAGTGCCTTTTTAAGAAAAAGTGATGAGGTTAAAACTACCAACATAAAAATGTCAACAAAACACAAGTCAAAGGTCATGCTGCTCAATGCTAGGAGTCTAAACATGAAACTGCACTCATTGCAAGCATTCCTAACCCTGGAAATGCTGACATCTGTGTGGTCACAGAAACCTGGTTCAAAGCTGTGGAGAGCACCCCAGCCTTACCTGGTTACTCATCCTATCATACATTCAGACCCCAAAATGTGGGCAGTAAAGCCAAAGGAGGTGGAGTTTCAATATATATTAAAGACATACACATCTCCAGGCTGGTCAAACAGTATGACAAACAGGAGACACTCCAGGTGCAGTTAGCTATTGACAAGACCGCTATACAAATCATAGTTAGCTACCAGCCCCCAAATCTGACCCAGGATGTCCTAGCTGCCTATCAAGACCTCTTTGAATCTATCATGATTCAACCCTTTACCCTGATCCTGGGTTACTTTAACTACCCAAACATAGACTGGAAGAACTACTCTTGCCAGAACACAAATCCCCAGAGATTCCTCGATTTTGTCAATGCAAATGCTTTGGAAAAGTTAGTCGATACCCCCACAAGAGGTGATAATATCTTGGACTTGGTATTATCCAACAAGAATAACCACTGCAGCATCCCTGCAGTATCATCATCCCTTGTAAGATCTGACCATAAAGCGGTCATGTTTGTAGTAACCATCTCCCCCAAACCCCCCTCTAGCTGGGGTCAATCAAAAAAACTTCTCCAAAGCTGATTACAGCCTCCTGAGGGATGGTATAAACAGCTTCACAGTCCCCTCTCTAGGAACTGGCACCAGTATCCAAAACTATACCAAATTACTATACGAACATTTATATAGATGCATGGAATCAGGAATACCTGACAGTCTTAAATCATCCTCCACAAGGAAGAGTAATCCTGTCTGGTGGACATCTGCAATAAATAAACTCTATAACAAAAGAAAAAAAATGCTGACCAGGACCAAGAAGGAGCAGGTGCCTAACTGGAAGCTATCTCTTTTTAGCCTAAACAAGCAAATAAGAGCACTAGTGAAATCCTCCAAAGCAAATTTTGAGTACAAATTGGCCACATCTACTAGAGACAATCATAAGGCCTTCTTCATATAGGTCCATAATCTCAAAGGTAACACCCAGATCTGTTCAGAACTGATGGTCAAGGACACCACATGTACAAATTCTGTAGCTATAGCAAACATGCTGGCTGACAGATTCAGTGAAAATTTCACCCCTCTGCCCCCCCTCCATCAGTAAATTAGGACATTCCCAGTACCTGCTCCCCTTCTCCTTATATCTAGGGATCAGGTTATCACTGGTCTCTCAACGGCAAAAAATACAGCCTCCATGGGAACTGATAACATCCCAGGCTGCATCCTACATGGACTCAGGCAGGAACTTGCAGCACCATTAGGCACCCTATTCAACCAAAGCCTGAGTACCGGTTTTGTCCCAGCTGAGTGGAGGGCAGCCACTGTCATCCCTTTACACAAAGGTGGAGCATCCATTGATTTAGGAAATTATATACCCATCAGCCTAACTAGCCTGATCTGCAAGGCCATGGAACGGATTATCATGGACCTCATTAACAAGGACATTGGCAACCTCCAAACACTTGATGCCACACAGTTTGGCTTCGTCAAGGGGAGGTCATGTCTGTTAAATTTGGTTGACTTTTTTGAGGCAGTCACCAAAGCCATGGATGAGGGGAAGACAGTGCATACCCCCTACCTTGACCTGGCCAAAGCCTTCGACACTATTCCCGACTCAGGCATAATAGATAGACTCTCTCAACTAGGCATCAATCCATATATTACCAGATGGGTAGCCAGATGGCTCACAGATAGAACCCAGCCAGTTAAAATAGGGGAAGCCACCTCAACCCGTATCGAGTGGCATACCCCATGGTTCAGTCTTGGGGACCCTGTTATTCGGGATATACTTGTCTGAGCTACAGGCCAAAACCAGTGGGCTATGGCTGACCAAGTTTGCAGATAACTGCAAGTTGGAAGCTGTCATCAATTCCCCTTGTGACGTGGACATCCTCGAGCAGGGTCTCACCCAAACAAATGACTGGTGCCATAAACATGGCCTCAAGATGAATACAAAAAAATGCATCATCATCCCCTTTGGGGAGAGACATGTCCCCACAAATTATCACATAAATAACAATGTTCTAAGCACGCAGTCAGTCGTGAGGGATTTGGGACCCCAGATTGATAGCAGCCTGACTTTTGACCACCATGTTGCTTTCATTGTATGGAAAGCTTTCTACATGGCCCGCCTCATAAGTAAGGGTATCTCATCCAGGGACAAGAAGGTCATAACATCACTGTATTCTTCCCTTATAAGGCCCATTATTGAATACAATGCCCCATTCAGCATGTACCTCACAAAGCACAAGCAGCAGCAGCTGTAGAGACCACAGAGGTTCCTCACCAGGAGAATCCAGGGCCTCAAAAATATACCATACACAGATAGGCTAAAAGCCCTATGCCTCTACTCTGTTTCATACAGACTCCTCACAGGTGACCTCTGTCTGGAATACAAGGCGATCTCGGACCCCACCTTGATGGGACTGCTGCATAACCACAAGTCAAACTCCACTCGAGTAACCCACACACAGCCTCAACCTGGTCTGTGACATCAATAGGACTTGCTGACAGGAAAGATTTGTGTCCCAGAGACTCCCCCATCTATGGAATATACTCCCTCTCCACGGTAAGCAGAGTACCTCTTTACCCCTTTTTAAGCGCAATCTGGATAACTGGATGGGAAATAGAAAATACATCCCTGGGATTCCACCCGTGTCCCAGCTGGACAGGGGCACTGGGTGCTGATTTGTCTATGCATGGGCTAAACTCTTGGCTAGGCTTATAAGGGACTCAGGGCCAACAGCCTAGCAACTGCCTATGATCCTATGATCATATGATTCTATGATCCTATATATTGCTACAGTTAGAAAAACAAATTGAGCAAGCAGAGTTATCCCATAAAAGTGGTAGGTATACAGATAGAATTTTGAGCAAAAATAGAAAACAACTTAAACATAAATATCAGGTATTACATTTTTTTGGGATCCAGTAGAAATGAGAAAAATATGTCTATGCTGGGCTGAAGGAATTACCCCCAGAAAGTTTTTGTCAATGAGAATTAATTGCAGGAGAAGGGAAATTTCAAAATCCCCAATGGGCAGTTAACAAATGACAAAATGAAAATCAATAAGCTGACAGCTGAAGGCCCAAAAATGTCATCCCATTAGATTTATCACCAGTTATGGTAAGAACACATGGGTATTTATGGATATTATACAAAGCCATTGGGGTATCTTGCTATCGGATGAATGCCTAAACACATTTTTGGAGAATAGATGTTGTTTTTCTTTTAGGACAGGTAAAACCATGGGTGGTTATTTTAACCATTATAAGCGTAGTTAACCAGTTTCAGCATCCAAACAAGTTACCATTGAAGGGAATAAACTGGTGAGTTGTTTTTCTTGTGGACACTGTTCATTTTGTAAACATATAGTTCAAACTTAAGAGTTTTCATCTAAAAATACACCACATATATTTAATATTAATGTTTTTTTGGTAATTGAAACACGGCTTGGGTAATTTATCTAGTAATATGTACTTGCTCTGCTTTTTATATAGGGCAGACATCTAGACCTATCAAGTTTTGGATGTCTGAACACTTTAGCAGTATTAGAAATAAAAATCCCAATAACGTGTTATATAAACACACTTTAAAACACCCCTCTGCCCAATTTAGGCTCATTATTATTGACAGGGTTTGGGAGGATAGAAGTTGTAAATCAGGTTGGAAAAATATTTTGAATAGGAAAGAAAAAGCATGGATAGTCCGACTAGGGGCTTGTTTTTACCTGGTTTGAATGAATGTCTTTAATTGGGCTATGGTGATTGGTTAATTAATTATATCATGCTATAAAAGATTTTTTTTCTTTACAGCCTATGTGCACATTGACAAAGGCTTAGGGCTGAAACTGGTCTGTGGCTGTTTTGTGACTTTTGGAATAAAAGTCTGATTCCTTCATCTGTGGTGCTGGTCCTTTATTGTTTTTACTGTTGGGTTTTTGGACCTGTGCACTAGCTATCTGTGCAGAGGTCTTTTTGGTTGCCAGTTAACAAATGACAAAATGGAAATCAATAAGCTGACAGCTGAAGGCACAAATGGGTTTTATGCATTCAAAGTTGATCTGTTAGAAGAAGATGAGGCACTTTTCCTTGAGAAATGTAATTCTTTGTATTAGGATTAGAGACAGAAAAGCTCTTGGAGAGTGAGTCTTTTTGTCAGAGATCTATAAAGCTATCAATCAGCTCCAGTCTGGTAAAGCTCCAAGGCTGGATGACAGTAGCTTGCATTTACATTTAGGCATTTTTTTGAAGGCAGGATACTACTTAACATTAGGGATTGTCTTTCCCTTGAGATATGAAGAGAGAGCTCATTGTTGTCTGTCAACATTTCTTTTATGATGGATCTCCTAACATTCTCCCTAAGTTGGGTAACCATAAACTCATAGTTATATTTAAGACAATGTATGCTGCTTATGTTCCTAGTAACATCTCTAATGTTAGCATCAGAGAGGCAGTTCAGCTCACTGCTACCTTCCTATCATCCTGATTAATGAGTTAAATGTCAGTGTGTAAAGCAATGAAATCACCAAAGGCTAGTACATTTTAGGGTGTGCGGCTTACCTCAAAGACCTTCAGGTTGCAAGCATGTGGTAAGGATGATTAGAGATAGCAGAGATTATAGGTGAGGGTGTGGGTGAAGGTCTGCGAACAGTTGCTGAAGTCCTTGCAGGTGGCTGAAGAATCCTACTTTAAAATCAGGATGGCTTAAGAAAGGATTTTATTGACAAGTTCAGCAGATGTGGATGCAGGGTTGTGCTACTTTTGCTGTCATAAAGTCTACTAGATAGATTTGCTTCCAGTTTGGTTAAATGTTTATATATCTAACAAGCAGAGTCTGAGTGTGTCTCAAGCATAAGTGTATACAAGACTAAGTCAGCTGCCGCTGCACTACCTTAGAAAGGGCCTGCAAGTAGGGTTGACAAGGAAATAATTCCAAGTAGAAATCATAGGTAATAGTGACAACAGAGCCCTGGGAGAGGAATACATCAAAAGCCCCAAACAGCAATGTCTCCAGAAGAAGAAAAAAAATACCTAACACTGTAGTAGTAAAATAAACACCCAAGCAGCAGAAAACTTTGTCTAATAATTAACAAAATTAAAGCCAATGACTAGTACAAAAAAAACTGAGTAGAGCAAGCACAATATCAAGGCCTGTCAGTGATAATAGCATGTGCTTAATCTGCACCTACAGGTAATCTTGTTATATTGCAGGCACAGAAGTACATTTTGCAGTAGATTGTATCACCACTAATAAGGACTAAAGCTTGCTTGCAACTTTAGTTTGTATCTGCTGAATGACTAGCTCTATTAAAAGCCTTGGACATGGTCTCGCACATGAAACTCCTCAATCAACTGTCCACCCTGGCTCTAGCATCTCCATCTGTTTAATGGTTCTCCAGCTACCTTGCCAACAGGCAACAAGCTGTAAAGTGGCCCATCTCTGCATACCTGCCCACTTCCACAGGAGCCTCACAAAGATCCATCTTGGCCCTTCAATATCTTTATCAATAACCCACATTCATCTTCTTGTGAAGGCACGATAATTCAAAATGCAGATGACTCTACCATCATCTCCTCTCCAAACACTTTAACTCACCTCCAAGAAATCACTCAACAAGCTGTTATCTCCATTGAAACCTGGCTTACAAAAGCACAACTTTTACTCACCCCCCAAAAAAAAACTCCTCTTTACCCCCAAAACTCACATCTCTAGCAAATCATCTGTCAAAATCTTGTTGGTAAATGGCACTGAAAGCAAATTTATTCACCATACCAAACTATTAGAAGATATAATAGATGGTAATCTTAAATTTGACCTCCACATCCAAAGCAATATCAAGAAAAACTATCAAAACTAGGCATGCTATACAGAAACAAACACTTTCTGAGTACATTCTCAAAAGTTACTCTAGCCAAAACCTACTTTCTGCCCCCCCCCCCCGCCCCACTGTATGGAGTCTCAACTCTAACCAGTTTGCAATCATCCATAAAAAACAAACTTGAAAGGTGCTACAACAAAATTGCCAAGTTTGCTAGTAATTCTTACTCTTGCATACCCTTAGCTAGCTGGAACTCCCCTCCACCTCACATACATTTAGCTCATATCAATCTAGAAAATCATACACACACCATTAATCTACCCATCTCTTACCCCTTTAATCAACATATAGTTGCCTAAAACAGCTCTCAGATCAGAAGGCAAATAACTTCTCACCATAAATAAACTAAATATATCCCTGGACAACGACTATACTTGTACTCAGTAGCAAAAATAAATAAATAAATAAATAAATAAATAAAAATAAAAAAAATGGAAGCCCCTACCTGTAACCACCAGAACTATTTTAACCTAACCACTTTTAAATGCTCCCTTAAAGAATACTTTCCTCCTGTGCCAATCCTGGCTGAATTTGCTCACTATATTTCACTCATGCCCTTCAACCTAAATCACACTTCACAACCTTCCCCAGCCTTCTACTCCACTCCTTTCTTTTGTTTTTCTAAGTAGGTTGCCTTATCCACTTCATCTCTGCAAACCTTTCCTGCACCTCTTTCTCTTTCCTCCATACCCACCTAAGCTACCTGAAGATACCCTGCCCTGCACTTTTCTTACAATCTCTTTTGCTCCATCCTTCTTCCTTCTAAAACCATAATATGAACACCATCTCTCATACTAAGACATCACTCAATTTTCCCTCATTGTCTCTAATCATGTAATCTCTAATATCTCTTTAAATATCTTTAGAACTGTCTCAAGTCTCATTTATCATATACTAATCTATGTAACAAATAATATGACTAATGCGTTTTTCATCAGTATTTTCTCGAACTCATGATATTGTTTTTCACTGCAATATACTATGAACTACATGTTCTTTGTTTTTCTGACTACAATGTTTTTTCACTCATATGGTTTGTAGTTTTACATGATACTTTGTGATTTAAAATATCTGTAATTAATTTTTGATAGATTGCCATTGTGGAACTTTTCTACTTGGGCCACTGCTGAAAATGGTCACTTTTTGGCCTAGTCATACTTTCCTGGTAAACAAATGTTAAATAAATAAATAAATAAATAAATAAATAAGTAAATACATACATACATACATACATACATACATACTTAAGGCAGAGCTACCAGCAGTCATACTTTTGGTGTCATCCATAAGCTGAGATGATGAGTAGCACTTCAGATATATTCAACAGCAGGGTTTGGTAGGAGCCAATCTAAATTTTAACCTAATGACAAGTGAATAGCCCAACTATTTCTCGCAGGATATACATTTTTCTACAGTACTTCAGAATGGCACACATACCATAGGATTAGAAGTAAAAAGTCAAAACTACAGCATTACCTAAATGCACCAAGCAGAAACAACTGGAGAGAAGTGAACCCATAGAAATATGACAGGAGAATGACATGAAGTTCATATAATGAAGATCAAGTTAATATATGGATGGTATTAGGTTAATGGGCTGCATAAAGCACTGTCTCCCTCCCGTCTCTTGGTGTTGTACTTGGTGGTGCAATAGTAAACATCTCGACAGTTTAAAGAATTGAGCTGTGTAACTACTGTCCTTTTAATGCTACATGCATCCCATTAAAAACAAGAATATTCACCAATCAGTAAATCACACACAACTGCCCACAGCAAAAACAGTTAGGCCAGGAATACTGTTTCTGCTCCTTCTCTCACTAGCAGCAATCAGCAAAAACAATCCCAATGCAGATCTGGGCAACCAAGTGCCAGCAGTTTATTCTGGCATTTTTTTGTGTTTCATGTGGAAAAAGGGCTTGAGAGCATGTCCTTTCTCATTTCCCTCTCCTTCTCCACTCTGTTTGTCTTGCATTGGAAGAGGCAGTGATAAGCAACACTGCAGAGAAGAGCACCGAGTTGCCATCTGCTGTCCTTTTAAAGTCAAAAAGTTCCCACAGAAATAGGAATCCCCCAGTAAGTAAAATTCAAACATGAATGGCCCAGAGAAGAAATGCAAGGACCGGGTGGCTAATAATCTTCCTCTCACTAAGGGCAAATTAACTACAATAGTCCCAACACAGATTAAAGTAAGCAGGGCCCAGAGACCACTTCAGACATTTAACAGGTTCCAGGTAGAAAACAGTGCAATAATATGTCTCTTTTCTATCTCGCTACACTCTCACTCAGTTTTGCACTGCAGTATGCAACAGTCAATAGCTCTGGGGAGCAGAACATAAAGCCAAGCATCTGCTCTACTTTTAAAGTGCATTGCTCAGGTTCTCGAACAAGGGTTAAGTAACAATCCATTGGAACTGGATTTAACTTCTTTAAGATGTGCAGTGCTGAAGTATTCAGTTTTTGATCACCAGTGTGTCATATTTCTATTTTGTTTTGTTGATCAAGACAACCCCCTGAGTTTTTTTTTCTCAGAGCTGAAAGTCCATACCATGCCATGATGAAAGACTGGACCCATAATGTCTCACTACCTAAATTAATGTATAGACTACTGTACTTTCATACTAGATGTATTAGTTTTAGTTTTTACTTCATTAACAGGCACATTGTTAATTAGTTCTTGTAGCTGGAGCACCTCCTATTGAAAATTAATACATGTTGATTCAGTAGTGAAACCACAATGTAAGTAAGAAAATTCTCCTCTAAAGAAGTAAGTTGTTTTTGTTTACCCACAGTGCTTTGCAGATGCATGCAAATCACTGTCCAGTGCATACCATGGCATCATTTTGTGTGTGAGATTATAGAAAAAAATCTGAGTAAACAATGAAATGGAAAACAATAAATAAATAAATAAACAGCACAGTATCATCTTCACGTTTTGGAAAATCACTCATAGATTTAACATGAGGATTATAACAGGAAATGAAATTAATTATAAAACAAAGATGCTTCAAAAGGTAATCAGTATACTTTAATGAATGCTAAAAAAAAAATAATAATAATCAAACCACAGGCGGGAATAACCCAAAGTAAAAATGACTAGGATGGAATGGCTGCTGCTCAGTCTTTTACTTGGGGCATTCAGCAGCAGTAGCCCCAGCACACATCAGAGTAAACAGGCCATAGAGATCACTCCAGAAAGTTTTCTTATCTTAGAAAAAAAGTCTTGATAGTAGACATCTTCTCTCTCTTCTACATGCCTTGTGCTGGAATTCACAGCAGTCAGTAACTCAATAGATTGCTTGTTCTAACTTGTTCTGCTTTACCCAGTTTATTTTGCTCCTCAACCTTCTTTTTCACTGTACATCTTCCCGTCTAAACACATTAGTTTCTCATCCACTGTTTAATAGCCCTTTCTTAACAAAAATGCAGAAATCACAGACATTAATATGCAGTTCTTTATTTCTTTATGTTTTATATTTCTGAAGTCTTAGCTACTAGATTGTCATATGTTTTCTTAAGTGTATTTAGCTCACTATGGACATGTTAAGGGAGAAAGGCAAATGGCCATGGAGAAATGCTGTCACCTTTATGCAGGTAAATACTTTCAATGCTGCTTAAGATGACTTAAGTACAATTGAATTTGTACATCTGTATTTCTGATGGGAACTACAGCAGCAGAGACAACTACCCAGTGGTGTGACCACAGGGTCTTGGTAATGGTCACCATTGCTATGACACCCCGACACCATGTGCAAAATAGAAAAAGGGGAGTTGATGCCAATGTCAATTCCTGAAGGGAACTTGTAACAAAGATTCTGTTTTTTTCTGCTTTTGGTACCAGTACAGAAATGTGGTTAGCTTAAATTAAGAGGTGAGTCATCAGCGCAAGTCATAACAGAGTAATTCCACATCTCAGCTGTCTAGTGAGTTACATCTCATTGAAACTTGTTGAGGTGGCATCTTTGACTTTCATCTTATTAACTCAATTTCGTTTCATCTTCCGGTTGTCAGTAGAAAATCTACGAGTATGATTGTTTTGCTTATCCATTTTGTCTGGCTTATGACTGCTCATAGATAAAGAAGCCATCCTACATAAGTTTTCCTTAATGGAAAAGTGGGACTTTAGATATTAATACATTCTGGCAGGTTTTCCCAACAACAAGCAATATCAGACATAACTTCTAGCCACCACTCTTGGCCATTTGAATCATCTGCAATTTGAATTAATATGGGGTAATTAACCCCATTTCTTTTAAATTATTAGATTTAATTATATCTAATTTCCTCAACATTTTCCTATAACAACATGTGAGGACCCTGATATTTGTAAAATGCAAAGTGCTTTTACCTTCTACTGTCTTGCAGGTTGTTTTGTTAGACATTAGTCAATGTTTAAAATAATCAGCACTCTAGTGTGCATGCATTATGTCTATTTTTGCATTTATAAAATAGATTTGTCACACTAGCTGCATTTTTATCACTCACTAACTCTACCAAGAATTCATCTGATAGATTGATTTCTGCAAAAACTTCCATGTGTTATGCACAGTAACTATAACTCAATAATCAAATTATTTACTATGATACACATTGTCCACACTGACACTAGACTAAGTAAAATCCTCAGCAAAGGCTACTTACTATTAATTTTCTACAGGCATTTTTAAAGTGCTCACGTGTGACAAATCTTGCTTCACAATTATAAAGTATGCCCACTTATCTATCATAGCTCCCCAAAATGTCTGATTTTAATGAATCCAGTAGTGGCTCTAATGTTTTAAAGCTGTGCCTTATTGTAATTAACTATTACCTGGTGTCTATTATTTTTCGTAACTATTACCTGGTGTCTATTATTTTTCTAAGTACCTGCTTTCTCTTAAACAAAGATTATCAAATCTCAACTGACACTTTGGGAAAGTCTGCAATAAAAGAAAAATGATGTTTACATACGAGTAAACATAGTTCATTTCATTTGTTCTTTTCTTGTCTAAAATTGAGGAGATATGTCCTTTTTACTATTTTTAACAAGTAAACCCAATCAGTATGAGTGCCCCTTTTCAAGGGCAACCCAGGAATACTGTTTGGTTAAGTGTTATATTTAGGTTCCATAGTTGTCAAATGGAGTCTGAATGAATCAAAACTTATACCCTGAATTAGAGAAAACAGCTTGCCAAGACTTAAACATTCTTCCTTTTTTTGATTTAAAGGCCAATATTCATAGTCCTTGCTCAAATGTATTAAGGGGTCTCCTTGATGGTTTCTATATTATAACATTGAAGTTCAAAAACTTCGAATGTTATAATATCGAACCCTTTAGTGCAAAAGCTGAGAATAGTGAAGCCTGGGAACATCGAAATTTTGCCTAGGGTAAGATTTCGGTGGTCCGTGGCTTTGATATTTACAGCAGTGTGGTGAGATGGTTACAGACTGGGTTTAGGGACATGAGCGAACGGAGGTTAAGTATTGGGTTCAGGTAAGTGTGGTGCAATGGTTACTGACTGGGTTAAGGTAAATGAGCGAACGGACTGGGTTAAGGTGAGTGTGCTGTAGTTAGGGATTTTAGGGTTAGGGCGCGGGTGAGGTGAGGTGTGTGGTAGTGACAGATTTTAGGGTTAGGGGCAGGTTGAGTGAGTTAGGGTTAGGGCGCAGGTCAAGTAAATGTGTGATTGTATGGACATGAGGGTTAGGGTGGGTAGGTGAGTTAGGGTTTGGGAGCGGGTAAGGTGAGTGTGCGATAGTTAGGGACCTTATGGTTAGGGTTGGGTTAAGGTAAGTGGGTAGCTAGTGGTGTATGTCTGGTTTAGTGTAGGGTTTCATGAAGTGTATGTGTGTGGATTATTTATTTTGGTGTGCTTGAGTTGTGTTTATGTTTGCCGGAACAGCAAATTTTTTCCCTGGGAAAAAAATTGCTATTCTGACTGTTTGGTTTTCTGGTGTTTCGATTGAATGGGGTCGCTATTATAACATTCAATGTTTTTAGACTTCAATGTTATAATATAGACCCCCTTGATGACTGTGACTGAGCATAGCTAGGTAATGATCCATAGAGGACATTTGCAGTAATATGCAATGCCCACCATCCAGTGTAAACAAATTAAGTATAATGAGATATAAATAAGACATTGTGTAAAATAGGGCATGTTAAGAAGTGTTTTTGCGATTCATAGCCACATACCAGCATTCTATGCATGTCTTTAGTTAAACGTGTTGCTGCGTGTCTTATATCTACTTTGCAATCTATGAATTTGCCCACAGAGAGGCACTCATTAGTTTGACCATGTGTACACAAGCACTAAAGGACACCAAAATAAATTATTTTCCTCAGCGTTCCCCTCAGCAGTTTAACCATGTACGGTGAAGCACTAAATGACACCCATATAAGTTATTTCCTCCAGCGATCTCTTCAGTTTTTTGACCATGTATGCACAAGCAGTAAATTATGTCAATTTAAGTTATTTTCCCCAGCAATCCCTTCAGTTTTTTGACCATGTATGCACAAGCAGTAAATGAACCCAAAATAAATTATTTTCCCTAGTGATCCATTCAGTAGTTTCACTATTGTGCACAAGCAGTATATGTCAGCAATATAAGTTTTTTCCCCCATTGATCTCTTTGGTAGCTTCACCATGAATGCCCTAGCACTGAAAGACACCAATAAAGTACATTTTTCTCATTGATCTGTAATCATTTTCACTGCTGCTGTAATGATTTCCCATTCACAAATGGGAGCTTACAGCATAGCAATATGCCCATCTTGAAGTGAACTCAATAGTCTTACCTCACTTTGAGCTGTTTCATATTAATTTCCAATATTACAAAGTCCCTCAGTTTCACTACTAGTTTGCCATGTAACTGCACTTATCCATGCTACCATTAACTATATTCATGTAAGTTCTGGATACTTTACACATTTTGTATGCAAATGAGACTTTTTACATTTATTTCTGAGAACTGGAGTAATACGCCAATGTCTAAGGTGTCTTACTTATGGAATTCATCTTCCCTTAACACTTATCCTTAAGTACTTTATGTTTTTTTCTTTAAGTAAGTGTATTTATCAACATGCCTGCATGTTTCCATGGTCAGAATGAATCACATACACTGACTACATTTGCATATCCGCTTAGTACTGCTATTTATGGATAATCACTATCCACAAATGGAGGGCAGGATTATGAAGACTGCCTAAAGTTTTAGAGTAAGCAAGTGGAAGTACAGAATTCAAACTGGAACTGTGGGATGTAACTTGATAAAAACTATTTAACCATTTGTTTTAGCTATGCAGCTGTAGATAACCAGAAGTTACTTGCATTTCACTAGATAGTCATGTTATGTTATAAAGTCTTGCAGATAAAGATTACCTATTCTGTGCATGCTTAACAGGTAATACAAGACACAGAGCAAAGCTTTCATACACAGATAAAATATATTTGAATGGGTTAACATAAAGAGGCAAACACTGACTATACAACATCAGGTATTCTCGTTTTCCAGCCTCTCTCTTTCTCTACATATCTATAGCTGTATCTACAGCTATCTCTCTCTCTCTCTAAATATATATATATATATATATATATATATATATATATATAATGTAGGCTGGTTTATGACAAACCAAACAGTTGACAGAGTCAGCTTTATTGTATTTATTGACAATGTTCAGAAAAGAATTGTAGTTCTTATCAAACAAGTCAATTTGCAGTCCAACAAATAAATTCACCTTTCCTGACAACTTTTTCATAGGACACCAATCATTTACATTTATAGTACTCCTTTGTAAACAGGACTCTGGCGATGAAATTATCACAGGATGTGATTTTAATTTTATCCATAATTCTGCAAACACCGACTCCAGGTTATAAATCTGTACCTCAATTCCAGAAAAGTATGTGGCAAGTAACTGTCAAAAACTGCAATTACTAAATATAGCACCATCACTTCGATAAGTTATGGTAACAGCTGCTTTTAGATATTACTCAGATATAGTCATAACATACTGTTGAAGTGATAGAATCTGTGTACCCATGGTGATTTGATCAATCTATTTACCCCTAGACAAACAAATAAAAATAAATAAACAAACAAATAAATAGATCGACCTTTCAGCAAGAGTGATTAGCTAATCTCAACTAAGAGAATGAAGATTATACTAGCTCAACAAAATCTTTACAGGACAGAATTAAGACCAATATTTTTCAAAACCATGGCTACGGAATAGTGAGAATGGGCATAATGTCTGGGTGAGGCTCCATGGTGATTTGGACTGGCAGCCTTGGAATATCCAGTTGCAAATTTATGGATCCTGCAAGATCATTTGGATTGTTTTAGTAATGTTTTTAAATAGAATGTAGTGCTTCCTGCCATCGCAGAAACAGACAGTTTATACTCTTCCTCTAACTCAGAGAAATAAACCCCAGATTGCTTACTAAATTTTTATTATAAAACCTTTATGGCTGTGATGGTACATAGAATGCAAACAATAAAATCCTTGCTAGTGCATTAGGACCACTGTGGTTTCACTTCTGATAAAAATTTGCCTGACAACACCAAACATGCTTTGGTATAATGTAGGTTATAGTTCCTGCCAAGAAGCGCTTGGAAGTTCTGCATTTTGATGTGTTTAAAAGCTTGCAACAATCTAGACTGGTCTTAAATACAAACGATACAAATATGTTTTCATTTCTGCAAATTCTGCTTATATGATTAATGGTTCTCTGTGAAAGATCAATACCATCAGTGAAAGAATAGATTGTTACAGAACTTTCCTTTTTTGTGTTTTTTTAATTAAAAAATGTATTATTGCATAGTCCAACAATAACCTGTCATCCCAATGAAACTTCTTGCAATGTGTACAATACGTATACAGTGCACTGAATAATATTTTATTGAATTAAAACCTTAAACCTAATTATTTACATGCACATTTGTAATGTAACAAGATTAATACATAGTTACTTCTGCCGCAGCAGTTATCTGTTCTGTTGACTAGGCTAACCTATTGTACTGTCAACTAACAATGTTTATGTAAATTTTATGCAAAATATTCCAAATGAATGATTCTGTTTTCCATTAATTAAGGCTTACACCAGACCTTTAATCAACAGCTGTCCACAAATGCAGTTTGAATCCTACAAGTACTCTGCTCATCTCTGATCAGTGAGCCAAACAGGCTATTTCTGCACACTCTTCAAGAATTTATATGGTACCAGTAATAGTCTGGATGAGAAAATCTTGGTAATCCAGATACAGTGTATAAGTAAGCAGACTGTAACAAGAATTACCATTTCATGACTGAGTTTTGACCCTTAAATAAGTTCTGAAAAGTCCTTGTACTCATACTTTTCAACCTCCAAACATGAAAAATTATAGCACTGGCATTTAGAAATCATATGTTTCACAACAGAATGTCGTTATATACTAGACCTCATATATTTAATGATAGTTAATCTTTGTATAGGCTTAGTTTACATGTTTATTAAAGTATGTACTCATAAACAAGTCTGGCTTTATGAGGGATATCAGTAAATCTAGGAGGAGCAAGGCTAAATCTATGAGTCAGAATCATAACTTTGTGCACAAAGCTTGACAGTAGAAAGGTATGTGTGTACTACAGGACTCCCTGACATAGCTTACACTAAATTATATTAAATATGCTTTCATAATGCTTTCACTGTATTGTAATATTAACTATTTAGTAATTTTGCTACTATATTATTCTTTCATACAACTGCAAAATTTATTCTCTGGCCTCACCAGTATTTAGAACACTAATGTAAATCTTTGTCTTTGGACTTCAGTGTGCGGAAAAGGGATCTTTGGATCACCCTACTTGCTCCGTTGAAAAACAAACACATAATATATTCATATCACTTGCTGAAAGGGTTGATGTGACCCATCCATCCCCTTAACTGCCATTTTAAGAACCAGAAAAGCATTCCTTTCCATTACAGTTGTTGCCTAAGATGGAGCTTATATTAATATCACTGGTTATAAGGGATTATGTGTGTCGTCCTTCTCCATACATGACATTTTAGGAATTAGACTAGCCTTCATTTCAGGTGCAGTGGTTTCATGATGCTACTATCACTGATTGTAAGGCTTTATGTGAGTTATCCATTCCCACAGCTGTTATTTTAAGAACTGGACTAGCCTTCCTTTCCAATACAGTGATTGCACAGGATAGATCTTAATCATCTATGTTCTCAAGCTGCTATCTCAAGATGAGGGAGGGCAAGATGTCCTCACTCAATTTGGAGCTACACTGATGATCTACTAGTGCATTGGGTGCATGAGGCACCAGATGTAAATTCTATTGAGCATGCATGAGTACTTTATAAATTAAGTTCTAATTGCTTAGTCCATTTTCTTATGAAAAGATTTTGATGGCATCAAGCTGACCAGTTATAGAACATAAAGTAGATTACAGAATTAAGTCATATTTAGAATTCTGTACTTTTGTTTCATCAGTAGGAGAAAATTATTCTAATCCTTAAGGCATGTGCAGACAATACTTTGAACACTTTCTCCACTGGCCTTTTAAAGGACTTAGCTGACCCATATCTCCCACTTCAGGACTAGTTCAGTCACAATGATTGCATTTCAGCATTATTGTGAACTAGGACAAAAGACTTGGGAGAGCTGATGATACACCCTGACAGCAGTAAGAAATTCCTTCTCACTGGATTATTAGAAGTGAAGGCTGGTGACCTCAAAGCAAAGCAGGATTGCAGGATTGCAAGAAACAAATGTATGGCTGTGGCTAATTGGAATGTTGTGGGGTTGTATTATGACAGGTCAATGACCATCACGTGCGATCATTCAAAAGATGGTGTCAGTCATATTCATCCACAGACTCTCAACACCCATCCACCATAGCAACATTATGGACCATATGAACCTCAGATGTCTGTCTGCCAGCCTTAAATAAAATGTAACAATAAATAGAAGATTCCATTTCTTTCATTTCACAGTGATCCCCTACGTACCTCTTGAGTGTCCTTCCATGTTATTTTTCTACCTTGGCCCCACACAATCCAGACTGATACTTCTTTCCTATTTTTTTTTTCATACTTTGTATTAACTTTTAGCTTTTTCTGCCATCTTTTTTTAACACAACTTAACTGTTCAAGACTCTGTTGTAATAAGAGTGGAAGAATGAACTAAATTAACCTGGATGCCTGGGAGCACAAGGTTCCCAGAAGCCATACAGTTGTAGATTATTTGAAGTGCCATCATTTTTTTAACGATCTTTTGATTCACTGATAGCCTGAACAAAACCCCAGATAAAAGAAAAACATTTAGGCCTTTTTTTCATTCAATTAAGTTGTCTCTAAAGTTTAATGTTCAAAGCTGACAACACAGTATTTCCCAGTAAACTGGGATAACAAATGCTTATACAAGTATGTACATTTTATATAGAAGAAGTATCTGCTTGCTCCCACTCCAAAATAAGATAGTTACCTTCTGTGCACCCCTCTGATGTTATATAGGAATGAAAGTAAATGTACAAATGGCCACTGGCATGCAATATACAGCAGATGGTCTAAGGGAGGAAACCAGAGCAGCTTCATAAATTTAACAAGGACATTGAGTACATGCAGACTAAACAAAGAATGAATCACATCCAAAAGTTTAACCACAGAACCAAGCCTTGTGAGCTATCAATAACTGCACCAGCAATCAGTCATTTTCACACATGTACAGAACAGCACAGACAGTTACTTATTATATACGATTTTGATGTTTGTGATGAAAATTAAAAAAAATATGACCAACTTGTTTTTTATATATACTGAAATCCTACACCCCATGTGCAGTCACTTTCATCATAGACAATCCACAAACCCATAAATTAAAGTAATTTTGTTCACTGTGTACAACTCAGACTTCTGACTGTGTTAAAAGCAAACAAAAAAAAAAAACAGCCACAGTAAAGTATTCCAGTTAGCTTCACATAAATGCACACTAGGTCTGCAAACCCAGACTACATAGCTTGACCAAATGACAGCAGGACTGGTGACTTGTTTTTATCAACAGCCCATCCCACATACCCAGTAAATAAAGCCAAATGTATTGACTGTATACACATCAAATATGAGATAGTAATACAATAAAATAATAATTAGACAAAATTATGCATTCTAAACCATTTACACACGTGCACACACACACACACACACACACACACACACACACACACACACACACACACACACGCATACACATGCACACACACACACACACACACACACACACACACACACACACACACACACACACACACACACACAAATTACAGTAAATGCTATGGTTATGTGCACCTCAGATGTTTGATTATGATCGATGGAAATAATAAGTACTTAAATAATAGCTGCTTCTGTTACTACCATGCAGTATACAACCTGCTGTAAGCCCCCCTGCACAAACATACATGTATACACACACACACACACACACACACACACACACACACACACACACACACACACACACACATGACTGTCAATTATGGTTACTTGTATGACTGTGATTGTACCCTTCAGAAGTTCGATTTCAATCAAATGAATGAATCAATACATAATGGATGCACATGAACATATTTTCCTCAACTCACTGCATTCAGAATATACTTCAACACCACACACATATACCTTTTAACTTAAGAATTAAATAGAAAGCTAAAAAAATTATGGTAGACATACTACCAAAATCTAAGAAAGATAATTGCCCTTATATATGCCTATCAATGATAAAACAAAGGTATTTATTTTACTATGCTTTTTCTGAATGTTATTAAGTTTAAAACTCAAACATCTGTCATTAGTTAAAGACTACAATCCTCACTGATTTGCTAGGGAAATATATACATTAAGAAAACAGGCTAAATATGAGATAAAATTAGTGACACTTTGTGAAATCAGGGACTATTGAGAGCATCTTTGTTCCCCACACATACATACATATTTTATACACACACACACACACACACACACACACACACACACACACACACACACACACACACACACACACACACACACACACACACACACACACTCACCCATACATAGATGTGACCATCACCAATTATAGCCACTCATATGACTGTTACTATGTACCCCAGAAGTCTGACTGTGATCTGATGAATAAATAAATACATAAATTAACTGCCTTACACAGAAATGTATCTTCTCTGCTCACTTCTGTCAAAATACAGATTGCAGTCCACTGTAACCTCCACCCCCTGCACACATCTTTAATCCTCTTAGCTCAAGAATCAAGCAGTAAGATACAATTAATGGATAACAAAGGACCAAAATCAGGTAAACATACTTCCCTTATAAACTTAGAAAGTAACTACAGTGAAAGTTTTAGCATTGGCATGTTTTTTTTTCTGAAATTCATGTTTTTTTCTGTCTGAAACTCAGTGCCTGTCATTAGTGACCACATTCCTCGTTGATTAACAAGAAAAAAACTCACAAACTTTGTAAGCAGCAGGCAAAACAAAATGAGGTTAAATGCATGACATTATGTGAAATTAGGGACATTTTAGAACGTTTGCACCCCTACACATGCATTCATTCTCGCCCACTCACTTTTCTAATAAAATACTTTATTGCAGACTAGGTAAGTGGCACATGTAAAAATGTTCCCTTGCTCATATTTCAACAATAATCCTTTACTTAGATTTTTTTTATTTTCACTGTCTGTCTGCCTTCGTCTTAGCTAGTCACCTGAGGCAGCCTGAGCCAACAGAAATTGTTCCTCACTGTTTCATACAGCAGCCCAATGAGATACTATTTTGTGATAATTCTGCCTTCTTCAGATGTCAGGAAGAGCTATAAAAAGATGTGATCCCCATTCCAAGTATGGAGTAGATATAAAACAGCCAGGCGATTAGTAGATGGCAATTAATTAATTAATTAATTAATTCTCAGTGGACCTCAGAAGGTCCCGCAATCTGCATAAGAGTAATGATTGAAAAAGGAAGTAAGTCACTAGAATGATTCAGATTTTCCTGTTCTTTCTCCTCCTCTGACTGATCTCTTTTTGATAGTCTTTGCTTATTTCAGTCATCAGAGCTACATCAGACGTTTTGATCAGCTATAGCTACACACTGGCAGGAGTAGTAAACAGGGAATAGAATGCGTTTCTTTCTTTCCTTCATTTTTTTTTATTTGCTAGCATCTTCATAACAAAGTTAGCATGTTACTGCTGGCATAACAGGCAATCCCATTTGGGTACCATATTGCAAGACACTGAGTGAAAAAGAGCTACAAAGCTAGAAGATAGCTCTTTATCTCTAACAATGTGTAATACTGTATTTTAGGCAGCTCAGGGCATCATACATTTATCATTACTTACTAGGCTGTTGACCCATCAGGATTTTCATAAGCCCAGTCATACATTTCTATTAACATTAAAGCCCTTATATTTTTCCCTTATATTTTATATATGACTAACTCAGAGATAAGCAGAACATTTGCATATTGCCCCTATCCATGACCGACAAGAGTGTTAAACCAAGGGTGAATCTGCGGTTATGCATCCATTCATGGATGATTTTATTTAAACAATGTAATAGAAGTACTCTGGTTTATGTGGACAGAAATTTGAATCCAAAGAAATGGTAATCTGTGATACATATCTATACCTCCAACATGTTCTGTTTATGCTACAAAAAAAAATTTTTTTTGAGCAGGTGTTTATGCCCCGAGAGTCTTGTGAATCTGCGGTAGGTCTGACAGGCTACAATCTGTTGAGGCTTTGTACACCAAGTAGAGATCACTGTTTAGTAGCTTGAATGATACATTGAGAAGAGGAACAGGAGTTTGAGATGGTCTGCATAGTTTTTATGATTTAGGCTCTTGTTTTTTCTTTTATGAATGCATTGAGGGCATTCAAGTTATGCCAGATGTTTGGACAGTTATATAACAAAAGGAGACAATATCCTCAATGATCAGCCTGGTAAGTGCAGAATACAGTGAAATGATCACATACCTGGACCTGGATGGTATACTATTAGTAATAAACTATGCAATAAAAAACACTTACTTATAATAGTGGATAAGTGATAATTGAAGGAAACTTCATTGTCTACTTATTTTCCCAGGTCCCTAGCTATGGATCAGTTTTCAGAATGTGTTGTCCATGTGGAATTTAGAAGGACTTCTTGAAAGTCAAATTATACTATTATACATTTATTGGCATTAATTTTAGTCCATGCTGTTGGCACCAGCTATTGCTTTGGGAAAGAAACTCTTGGATCTTGATATTCTCTGGAGAGTTTATGTTGGCACCAAGTTTACAGTCATCTGCAAACCTGGTCTGCAATAAACCATTAAGAGTAGCTGTCACCTCTGGGAAGTAAATGACAAAGAGGATTGCCTCACAGTTTGAACCCTGGGGTATGCTACCAATGACAGGTCTTTTGGCAAAGGTGGAGCAGCCTGCCTTGATTTCCTGGGTTCTGTTTGTGAGCCAATCTGTTATCCAATGAGTTACATAGGGATTAAAATTTAACCAGGCTAGTTTATCTATACTACCCGAGTGTGGGATTGTGTGACATTCCTTTGTGAGGTTTAGATACGTGGTGTGTAATGATTTGCCTTCATTCACTGCATCATTAACCTTCGCAAAGAAGTTAATCAGGTTAAAAAGGCAGGAATTGCCCTTAAAAAAATCTGAACTGGCTTGGTTCAGAGTTTGTAGGTTACATATGTCCTTATTTACTGATGTTACAATGATCCTTTCAAAAGTCTTACAGACGATGCTTGTCAGATTTATAGGCCTGCAAATTATGGGTTAGTTGACACTATAACTTCCTGCAAGGAAATGATACTTGATGTTCTTCATTTTTCTGGCCTGATATTGAATAACCTCTGTTAGGGATCTGACATGTCCTCTTTCAGGTTGGCCAGTAAGCAACCTGGTATGTTATCCAGGTGGGACTGTAAATACAGTTATGAGATCTGGGAATGCAGAAAGGGATTTGGAGTAAAGTCAGAGCTAAATTTATCCACTAGTAGATTGGTTATGTCATCTGGGTCTAAGTATGTGTCAGTATTTATTGATAGCTCTGTGGACTTCTGGGCCTTGTTTCTAAGGTTTCTAACATAGTGAAAGAGGCCTTTCTGATTGTCTTTTGGCTGGGTGGCAAATTTTTAACTCATACCTAGCTTTTGTTGATTTTACCATGGTCCAGAGTTCCCTTCAAGTTTATCAAAAGCTATTTTTTGTATCTTGACAGTTACATTTATTTATACACGCAATAAGTTGTTTCCTTTTATAATAGAGCCTGTTTACATTTTGGTTCAACTATAGGAGATTTTATTTTTATTTATTTATTTTACATTTGTTTACCAGGAAGTGATTTTTCAGTGGAGGACCAGGGAGAAAAGCTCCAGTTATAAGGATTACTAACCTTACAGAACTCGACAAAGAAGGAAATATTCACAAACAACAGATACATGATGATGGACAATACAATTCTGAATAAGAAAATATTTACATCACACCTTTACATGAATATTTACAATTTTGATGAGAGACAGAAACTAGTTTCCAGAAAATATTTACATCAGAAAATTATTTTTGAATTTGACATTGTATTTATTTTAAAGGGGAGAGATGCAGCTATACAGCAATTCACATGTATATGAAATTTGGCAGTAAAGAATTCCATATAAAAAGTGTTGTCATTAAGATTGAAGGAGATGTTGAATTTAGCCAGATCATCACTGAGTTTCACCAGATCAGTCTTGGCATAATCTCTGAATACTAAGATATTGGAGGATGCTTCTGATTTCAGTCTTAAGGCGAACATGACTGATTTTGTGGCATTCAGACAACAAAGATCTGTAGCACAACTACTGCTTTGCTGTTGTTCCCTAGTAGTATTATGGTGATAACAATGAACAAAAGCTCAATAGTATATCATTTGTACATATCTAAATAGAACAAGTAACGCAGTATGACCAACTGTGTTGTGTTTACCCTATGAGCCCATGCAGTGCTGTTGCACAGGCAACTACAGACAGACACACACACGCACACAAACACACACACACACACACACACACACACACACACACACACACACACACACACACACACACACACACACACACACATGCACACATACACTCATGAACAAAGCCTTATAGTACTTATCTGTTGTGGCAATACTAGACCTGATCCTGTCATTGTCAGTGATGGGTATTCAACATCAAAGTATTGTATTTACTCCTTACTGTTCTGCTTTAAAATAGCACAGTGGGGCTTAACTTTGAATCCCCCCTACCACACTATTTTATCATGGTCTATGACACCAAGGCAGGGCATATGACTAGCTTATTTTAGCCATGCCTTTATTCCTATAGATCTGTATGCAGCATTATCTGGTAAGACTACTGCAGTTCTACTTGATGGAGTCTTCATACCACTGTAGCACTACAGAGATTATTAAAATGCTTTGTCATAATGCACTCTGCAAGCCTGCCAGAAATACAACTGTCAGGTGCATTATTCATTTCTGAATCTCCACCCAATATCTTTGAAATGGTGGCACATTATCCCTTACTTGTCATGAGTCAACAGGTTAAAGGGACTCTAGATGACAGACAGAGGTCTACTCTGTTGTTTGTTTTTTTTAGGTCATTAGCACGCATTTAGGTTCTACTTCTAAAGCCTGACTCACAGATGACCGACATTCAAAATCCCAAGATGAAAATCATGAAGGTTCAAAAACATGAACGTTGATTTTTACTAGGGTAAGTAAATAAGTGGCCAACTGTAAATGAAACTCACACCGGGGTAAGTATACCCCCCACATCCCCATATGGGGGGCTGCACCCTCCCAACTAAATATACCAACTCCAGGCTTGCACTACAGTGGAGAACAGGGCATGTTGGCCAAATGTTTACTTACCCTAGTAAATCATCCACTATTTACCCCAGTAAACATTGGGTTTCTGGACTTTTGTGATTTCCATCTCAGGATTTTGAAAGTCGGTCATCTGGGACTTGGGCTTTAGAAATAGACCCAGTATTTATAAAATCCTCTCTTTTCTCTGCAGGATCTCAAATCTTGTTATAAAGAGGGACAGCAGTGCATTATATATGCCCAGTAAAACAGCTGATTACTTTAAGATCAAACAAGTAAACAGAGTGAAAGAGATAGTATTTGAGTTGAATAAAGTAAAAGTCAATTATCCTTAAACATCAAAAAAGTGTCTTTTTTATTACATTTTTAACTTCACGTTCTTTAATGTGTCATCATCACAGCATTCAGTGCTCTGAAAATATGTACATTCATTCATATATAATGGAATATAATGGTATTTGTTTCTTTAAGAGATTGGCACATGAAAACTAGGCACATAATTTAATAGGTACATTTATTTATTTATTTATTTATGTATGTATGTATGTATGTATGTATGTATGTCTGTATCTATTAATAAAGGTAAAAACTGATCCCAATGGACATCTTTGGCTCAGCTCAGGAGGCTACAAAAGGCAGACAATAAAGTTGACATTTCAAATGGATGTATGCATATGGAAAAATAGTGAAGTATGCTTTACAATCAAACAATTAGCAGTATAACTAAAAATACAAACAACTTTATATTGTGATACAAATATTAAAGTTAATGTTAATGGTAATCATTTATTTAACTTAAACTCATGAACTGTATACAACGTATGTTTAATAATAATACCAAAAAAAAAAAAAAAAAAAAAAAACAATTGGTAGCCTTCCTTTGACCTCCCCAACTTCTGGTTTTATCCCTCCATGTCTTATTGAAGCCTATCATTCCTTCTAGATAGAAATAAGGTTGTTTTCCAAACAAAACATCAAAATAGTTTTGTTTTATACCGTAGACATGTCAAATGTCAAGGGATTCAATATGAGAGGAACCAGCATATATTCATTGTTGAAAATCATTTAAAAACACAAAGTTACAAGAAAAAAAAAAAACAGAAATCACACCTAGATGCTTAAAATATCAGTTATTAAGCTGCAAACTATAACCAAGCCCTTTTAATTGCAAATGTAAATCAGATGCCTTCTTGATGAAACAATTGTTCTTCTCTGGAAAAAATAAATAAATGCACACATCCTACAAACTTAATTCTGCCTTCTGACAAAATCAGACTCTAAGAATTTTGTTCTGAAGTTAGAAACAGCCTTCATACATGCTACTCCCATAGAGAAACCATTATAAAACATTTTGTAGACAGGTAGTTTTACTTCATCATTGCAAATTGACCTGAGTATTCCTGCCAGGAATCATCATGTTCAGCATCAGGACCATTCTATTCTTATAAGCTTTTACTTTAAAACAAGTTCAGATCAAGTTGAAAAATCATTGTTCACCCTATAACATGCAAAACAGCTTCAAATGTTCAAAGTATTTCCTCTAGAAAATGAAGTAATAAACTGAGTCAGAGAATTATTTTTCTTTCAATCATTTCTCTATAGTTTACCTTCAAAACCCTTACCATAACACCACCACTATTCAGAAAAGGTATGTCTGAAATTAATAATAGGGTTCTGGTTAAATAGTTGCAAAAGAAACTATTTGTTTTCTACCTGCTACTGTTTTTTTTTCTGTTATCACCATTAGTCAAGTCACCATTAGTCAGGTCAGGGGGATGTTGGACTAACTCTTCAACTTAAACTGTCTCTTAGAGCAACACAATCAATGCTTTCATCTACTAGCACATAAGCCTTTAAACTGCATTGTTCCTTTTACTTACCTCTCTCAGCATATTTGTGGCAGTTTAAGTTCAGTCATTAATTTTTTCCTCTGTCTATTTGCCAGGTTTTCATCCCATTTGTTCACTCTTGCTAATGCTCGGACTCACTCCGTTCCCCTACCCTACCCCACATCCCACCCACTCCCTCTTACTCTGCATTTATACTTGCATAGCATCACCTACATATTCCCAAACCAATACCATCAGTTTCCTCTAAAAGCAAAACAACAAATTATTCCCAATAGTAACACCCACTCTAGTTTACCACACAAAACTCCCTTTCAAACTATCTTAATCCTTGTTCCCTATAACTATCAAATTATATCTCGACACCCAACCCAGTACCTTCCTAACATTTTATAATCATAATTTACAGCAAAGATAAAAAAACAGCTTAAATAAGATGCCCCCAACTCAGATTATTTTACTATTACTCCTCAGTCTACTAGCCTTCATCACCAATTATCAAATCCACATCCATCAAATACTTAGGGCTTCAATTAATCCTCACAAATAATATCATCATCAACCCAGCCTGCCTTTCTCCATAACACCCTACCTCTATAAACAAACATCTGATTTATTTATCTATAGATATCTCAAACTTAAGTATCCAATTTTGTGATTAAATACCAAACCAAGACCAAAATATAACTGACCACACTCTGCCCTCTGTGAAATATAAATTAAATAATTAGCAGAGATATTCACCCCAACCCAGGTCCTACTGTTCATAGAACCACCACTTCTATCCCCAAAATAAACCAGTCACCTAACAGATCTCAACAAAAAACAGAACCCAAGCTCAAATGACTAAATAGAAAGGATAGAAGCATGTGCAATAAAACCCATGGCATGCATGCCTACCCTGCCACACACACACCCCTGATCTAGTCATAGCTACTGAAGCCTGGTTAAAAAAAAAGACATAAAGGATAATGAGATCACCCCCCCCCCCCAGGATATAATATACTCAGGCATGATAGACATAACAAGAATGCAGGTGGTGTAGCAAGCATCTATAAAAGTTCCCTATCACCTTACTTCCACAGGAAATACAGAAATTTAACATTTCTGAACTTCTAATAACACTCATAAAAGTAGCAATAAGGAAACTATATGTTTAACAGCAATTTATATACCACCAGCGAATACTGTTGATACTGCTGAAAGTATCCTGTATTGGATATCCCAACAAATTAACCATGAAACTATAATATATGGAGACTTAAATATAGGCTGTCAACTCATAAATTCATCTACCCCCACTGAATCTATAAACTAGTACAGCCTCAGACAATTTATAACCACACCAATAAAACTTCAGGGCCTCAACATTAGACTGGATTCTTACAAACAGACCATCCAAATTGACAAAAGTAGGCTGCCCCTCAGATAGCATAAGTGAACACATACCAACAAATGCCATTAGAACTTAACACAACCTAGATATACATATTATCTATAATCAAATATGAAATACAACCAATTTCA
>NC_056734.1:52585771-52620771 GCF_019279795.1 Protopterus annectens
TGTCTCCCCACAGAAGACGCTCTAGCTGAGAATCGAATGGGACAACGTCTTACTGTGAGGCGACAACGCTACCGCACCACCACCACTGCAGCTCCTGAAAGTGAGTCTTGGTATCCTGTGTGTTTTCAGTATTTTGAAAACTCAAAATACTGAAAACTCGAAATACTGAAAACACACAGGATACCAAGACTCAGTGTATTCCAGCACAAGTACATACAGAAACAAATAAAATGCAAACTATATTAGTGTTCTCCAAGCATAAGCAGGGGGCAAGCTCCCATGTGCCCCCCATACCCCCTGCTACTTAAATATATCAACTCCAAGATTGCACTTCGTGCATGGGGGATGCAGGGGGGGCTTGCCCCCTGCATATAGTTGAAGGGTAATATGTTTCTGTATGTACTTGTGGAATATAGTGAGTGTTGGTATCTTGTGTGTTTTCAGTATTTTCAGTTTTCAGTATTTTGAACTTTCAAGATTTTGATCTCATGATTTTGGTCTTCAGGATTTTGGTCTTTCAGGATTCTGTAGCGCTCCTATATATATATATATATATATATATATATATATATATATATATATATATATATATATATATATATATATATATATATATATATATATATATATATATATATATATATATATATATATATATATATATATATATATATATATATATATATATATATATATATATATATATATATATAAACATGTGCATGTCATAAGGCACAGATGTGCAGATCATCCACCTGAGAAAAGTGTTGGACTAAGGTCCGTTTAAGGAAGAATCTCTGACAGGTATAGATAGAGCCTGTTTAATTTTTATTAGGCTATTTATTGTTGTGGAACTTCTTTCCTTAGAGTTAAGGACACTGGCGAGTTAATAATTTACTTTTAGTTGCTTCAGCACTTGCTCAACCTCCCACTGTGGGTTTTATATAAAAGAACTGTGCCAAGGCATACACCTAAGCATTTACAGTTCTCAACCTATATGCTAAGATTACTCCACTCTCAGATGTCTAGAGGCCAGAAAATTCATTCAGTCTCTGGAATGTACCAAATATGAACAGAGTTTTACTGCAGTTTACAATTAAGTTGCTGTCTAGTGGTCATTGCTGGAGTTTACCTTAGGATTTTCTGAATTTCCTTTTGTGCTATTTAATCTGATTTCACTGTTTTCAGAAGGACCATATCATGAGCAGACAGCATAATTTGTAGAAGTGACAGTCAATTTGTTTCTAAAGCCATTTATAAAAAAAAAAAAAAAGGGAATAATATGAATACATAGAGAAATACTTTGATACACAATGACTTAAGCATATCAAGGTCAAAGTGGGCTAATTGGTTCTGCTTTGCATTCAGTGTCCTACACACATCTGCACCACCTTAATACCCGCCCCCCCCCCTCTGCATTTTGTGATTATGTCCTTAACAAACAATAGCCTGTTCAATTTCTTTTACATGAATTGCTTGGCATCTTCATGACCTTGCTTATGTTTAGAAGCATCACTGTTGCAATGTATGCATTGGTCTTGCTACACGTGTACTTAGAAACTTTTTTTTCTTTTCAGGACACTATCCTTGTTGCCAGGAGTACAATATATTTTTATTACAATCAACTCTCTTTCTACCAGCGCTTCTTTTCATTCTTACAGTTTTATTCATAGCTGTCTTTTTATGATTTATTAGTCCTTCTCCTTTGGTAGTATTCATACAAATTTAAAATTTCTACAGTTGTGTAATGTGAGGAATTATTAAAGCCACATATCAGAGGCTTGTGCAAGGCATTAACATACTGCCACCATAGAACATTTGCGTGCTTTGCTGCCTATTTGGAAGAGCACTGATTCAGATATGATACTTAACTAAGCCCTGCATCAAATTTCATAACTGTCTAAAATATATGTACTATAATCAGAGTATGGCCGTGGACCAGTGAGCTCAAGAAAAAAAAAAGTAAAAAAGGCGTACAACCTCCTGATCAAATAAAGGAGATGTACTGCCACTCTGCTCAGGACTACAGCACTGCATAGCTGAATAATATCAACACCTTTAGAGGGAAGACATCTCCGTAAAGCTTTGAGTCTTTTAACTGGATGCACAGGCACATTTCATTCCTGCAAGCAGTGCAAACAAGCATTATAGTACAAACTAACTGCACTACAGCCACAACCCAATGACAACACTACCTACCCCTGCAACTAAGGGTGCATCTGGTACAGGATCCTATTATGACCATGTAAATTACAACAACTTCACAGGCATGGGCAGGGAGCCTAAATGTTTATAAATTATCCCTGTCTATGGCTGCAGAGTAGCTGCAGATGAGGCAAGATTTAACACAGTCATTCACCTTCATTATAACACATAAGGACATTTTCCAAGTTGTAATAGGTCAAAGGAAAAAAAAACTCAAGACTATCCATAGCAACCTGTAGTACTCAGTATTTCCTCAGCAGTATGTATTTTTTTGAGGCTTTGGCAGGCAACAGTAGAGGCATCAGTGGACCAGACTATGGCCTGCAGGCTGCCCATTGGATAGCCTTGACTTAAAGGATTTAAACCCTGTAATTTTGTATTCCTCACATAGGAAGTTAGTCGTATGCACTACCACTAGATACCAGGGAGTTTGTAAAAAAAAAAAAAGCCTCACTGTTAAAACAAATAGTAAAGCAGCAGATGAGAAAAAGTTTTGAATTCCAACACTTGACACAGAAAGCAACAACATTACCGCCCTATGCTAACCGATTGGTTAGTGTAGCAAGGTTTTTTTTTACATAGTAATAAGTATGAAACTCTAATCTCTGGCATTATTCACTGACTGCAACAGTTTGTGAGTTATGAGGACAGGGCACCTGTAAGAAGTAACAACAGGATCATCCTGTAAAATCAAGGAAAGGCAGCTGAAAGGGATGGGTATGTGTCCATGTGGGGAGAGACTTCAGGACAAAGCCAGGAAGAACACTTGATGACACCAGGGAGAATATTTAAAGTATTACTTAAATCACTTAAATAGTTAACAGAGGAACAGGTTTAGCATAATACTGTACTTTATGAGCACTAAGAAGATGGAAACTCAGTGTCTGACATTATTGACAGACTATAAGGATTTTGATTTATGAGGTAGACACAAAAGAATAATAACAAACATCTGGAATTTTCTGTCAACCAAGGGAAAAGTTACAGGAATATCAGAGTGAGTGTGTGTGTGTGTGTGTGTGTGTGTGTGTGTGTGTGTGTGTGTGTGTGTGTGTGTGTGTGTGTATGTGTGAGTATGTGCGTTTATGTGTGCATGTGTGTGCACATATGTGTCTGCACCCGCATGCATGTGTGTGTGTGCATGTGTATGCAGACATGCATAAAGTGTGTGTGTGTGTGTGTGTGTGTGTGTGTGTGTGTGTGTGTGTGTGTGTGTGTGTGTGTGTGTGTGTACAAATGCATGGGAAAGTGAATGAGGGAAATTGCCTATGCTAACATGATGCATGGATCTCCAGTGTTAACTACCAGAGGAAAGTGCTGATCTGCACTTGTAGCAGTTAATAGTGATACAGAAAAATTCAAATTAGCCCAAAATGAGGTCCGCATTGTGGCTAACAAGTCTCTGACTCACAAATTTCTGTGATGTGTAACCAACCCCTAAAATATTTTCATGAGTTGCAAGGACACATATGCAAAAACAATGAGAATTTATAAATAAAATGCAATGGAGCATGCCAGAGAAATGAAATAATGATTGCATGCTTTTGTATAATAATTATTAATTAATTATGACTAATAATTGTAACTGAACTTTAATAATCAGCACGAGAGAGGAGTATGCAGTACATTTACTTTAAATATAAGAAGATCCAAACGTACTTCAAAGAGTCAGTTTACTTCAGTTCCATTCATATGTATGCAAAAAATAGGGCATTTACACTTTAAAGGCATTGAGATATCTTTCAAAAACATGAGTTGAAAGCATATGCAGGAAGAAAGAAAAGCATGGATGAACTATTGAATGAATTAGGGTATTAATAAGTAGTAACTAGACATTTGGAGGGATTAGGGGACTAGGGATATTTAAGAGATGTGGTTGTTTGCTAATTTTGGAAATATTAACTATTTGTTTAGATTGACATATCAGACTGTAACTGGTGTAAGCCTTTAATTAAGAGATTTCAGTGTTAAACACTGACGTTGCACAACTTAGGGAGGTATTTTTTGAGGCTGATTTTAAATTCTGGATTCCTTAGGGCTCTGATACATGTGAAATTAAATCTCAAACTTTTATTCTTAGAACTGAAAAGCAGAGATGGATGCATTATTTCCTAGTAAAGGGAGAGCAGAGCATGAGGGTGTTATTTGGGTGAGTCAGCGATTGTAAGTTCTTTTTTTTTTCTTTTGAAGAATTTGCATTCACAGTAGAAGGACCAGTTTCATTTAAATAGTTTAAAAAAGAAGGAGCCTATCAGAAGTTCTGCCCTTTACTGCACCAAAAGTCCCTTAACTTTATTAACTTTATTAAAACTGTGCTGTGATGCTCTGTTCTTGATGCAAGGCAGATTAAGCAGCAGATACCACTGGAGGTTACTTTGCAAGAAGCTACTAATGGAAATCCATCCTCTACTTGTGCCTCTATGATTTATTTGCCAATTGATTCTTTATCTAACACAAAGTTCAAGATTTTCCATAAGCAGAAGAGACATTTTTGGATTCCAACTGTAGTTTGCTTGATTTACAGGTAGAGAAGTTCAGTGTTGTATTTGAAGGATGTCGTAGTGTTGAAAGTTTTCTAATGATAGTCCAGGAAGGCCCAGTCAGTGGAAATGGATCATACTTTGTTTCAAGCAGCATTGTTTTGGTTGGATTTAGGATTAGTTTTCTGATGCTAAATTAAATTGTGGCAGTGCAGAGATCTTGTTGAAGTTGTGGTTTAATGACAGAGTGGGAAAGACTAGACCTATAAATTACCATGTCATCTATGGAACATAAGACTGAAAATAAGGAATTATTATCCAGGAATCTGTTGATATTCTGGGAGAAAAGCAAAAGGGAAAATAGACAGCCTTAGGCCAATCCTTTTTAGGAGTGCTGAAGGGAAGTTGGAGAAGTCTCTTTTCACAGTAAATGTATGATTAGAGAGGAAGTTTTATATGCATTCAACTGGGAGATATTATAAACATTCAGCTGCCTTGGGACTTACTCCATATGAGTTGTGCTCTGCTTGTAAAAGTTATTTTCCTACAAGGCCACAAGCTTTGCTATGATTAGAAAAAAATAGATCCACTGAGCTGACCTCTGTACATAATTGTTAAGATATCACCTGTTAATTTTCAAAGAGCTGCCATTGTACTGCATTCAGACTAAAAAACATGCAAATATTTGGTTATGTAATCAGAATATTGGATATAAATGATGTAGTCTAGAACTTTACCAAGCACTGGAAGGATGAAGCTTGGTCAGAAAATCAGAGCGAGAGCTGGGTTTTGCTCTTTTGGGAATGAATTTAATGATTGCTTTCTTTCAGTCTTTGGGAAATGTATTTTGGTGTAGGCAAAGAATATGGATGTATTTATGAAAGAAGATAATATACTTGGGACATGCCTTGACAATATAGTGGTACATGTTGTCCACATCTGGAAGTCTTCATTTGGAATTTTGTGCACATTTGCTACAATTTATTTTGCAGTCGTTTCACTAAAGTACAATAAAGTAGTGTACTCTGGAGGGAATGAGTCACAACACTGTTGTAAATGAAGTTTGGGAGGATAGTTGATTAAATTCTGTTAGAAATTCCTCTGTATGCCTGCTTGCATTTCTCTAAACCTGCATTCTGCTTTGATTGTGGATGTAAGCAATATTAGCATAGTGTGAAATGTTTATTTTAATTCTTAGATATAGGTATCTGGTACAGGAACATTTCTGGTGTTTTAGCTCAACAAATAGGTAGATGTGGTCCACTTCTGTAATGGCCACAAAATAGTGGTGTGCAGCATTTGTTGTATCATGACACACTACGTGATCTGGCTGTCCCCTCTTTCCAGTCTACTTTTGCTTGGGTCCAATCTATGAATCACATGCATCCCAAACCACTACATGTAGAATGCTTGCACAAGTCAAGTTTGTGGCTGCACATATTTGTGATACGTCAGCCCATTTTCACCAGTACCATACAGATATTCACAATCTGTTGCAGCTCACTGAGTAGTCACAACTATATTTTCTATATTTGCTGTGTTTCAGCAAGGCAGTAGTTGATCCTGTACAAGTTTTACAGCTTCATTTGTCTATGAATATCATTAACACCTCATTTAACATATTGTCAATGACGAGTGCATTAATTATTAGGATGTCTCTAAACTGTTGGTATACTCTAGTGTAAAACAAGCGATCTATGACAAATATTTGTAAATTCTTGCTTATTTATTTGTTTGTTTATTTATGCGCTTGTTTGTTTGTTTGCATGTTTGTTTTAATTTTAGTTTGTTTCTGGGCAGAAGACTGATCCCCATGAATCCATTTCATCTTCAACATCTAAACAAAATACAGCAAATCTTGTATTACAGTGTAGTGTAGTCAGGCAGGCATGCTTGTGAAGAAAACAAAAGTGTACAAATTAAGAAAAAAAATAAATAAATAAAAGAACAGGACATTAAGTTAAAGAAGATAGTCCAATAACTACCCAGTCAGTATACAGGTTCAATAGATCACCCAGTAACAGAAAATCAGATAGGTAACTAACACATTCTGTACACTAAATCAGTTTAAATATATCTACAATTGCTAGAAAAATCAACCTGGCATAATGATTATTGTCTGACTTTGCTAATTAAAATTATGGCAGAATAGAAGTATGAAAGATATACCATGGGTCATCTAGAGAAAGGAATAAGACAGTTAATTGAGATTCATATGTTGAAAAGTGAAGCATGTTTAGCCCATCTATCAGCATGTTACATTAACTAAATTTAACCAGAATATTATAACACCAATCTAATCCTTTTTTTTTGTTTAAACAAAGTTGATTATGTAGATTTGCAGGATGTTACTTGAGATTCTTAGCTATAGAAAAATTATTTATCACTGCAGTTCTATATTTAACTTTTGGTATACTATATCCAATTTATTTCTGAAACATGCCTCTTGGAAGACAATTTTCTAACTAGTAATATAGCAGGATAACATTACCATCACCAATATATCACTTTCCCTGGAATAATTAATAAGTGTCTTCAATAATGGCTAATTAAATCAGTCTGTAGGATAATCAAAAATACTGATGAAAAAAATGCTCATCTACAGCTGTTGCTAATTTCAAGTCATCAGCATATTTTGCATTCATTATTACTATTAGGTGTTTAGTCTAGCATGGCTAATTAAGATATTTTGTGAAAACAAATCAGATATTTTATGATTCTGAAATATAATCTGAATGTTTTGCTTGGGCTAGATTGTATAATGTCACAAGAAATAATAATGGTTAGTGACACATGATTTGCTCTTCCTACATGTGTGATAGGAAATACAACCTTCACCAACCATCAGCTAACTATCTTAGAAAATAACAAGGATCCATATCTTTATTTGGTTTTCAACAGAGACTACATTAATGCACATTTTGTCTGATATACCAGCTGGCAATTTACGACAGATAATAAGCAGTTTACCAGGGTTCAGGGAAGTATAGAGCTGTTCAACTGACATAGTCCTTTGTGGGGTATATGGGGATCACTTTGTATCAAATCTTTATATACCTCATTTTAATAAAGAATTCATACAATTGGGTACTTGTACGGATATGTCAGGGGTAAGAAACATAGTAAATTATTTATGCTAATATGCACAGGGAAAAGCATGATAGTTTGAACATCAGAATTGTGAATTACACAGTACCGGTGTCAAACGTAAAATAAAAATACAAGCCTGAGTTGTGTGTCTCTGGAATAATAATAAGGCAATATAGGGGCAAAGCTCCTCTTTTAAGATGCATCTGAGAAGTATAACAGAATTGCAAAATTAAAGAAGCAAGATGCGGGTAGAAGATAACCGTTTAGGTCTACTTTATGTTGACACTTCAAGTATTTAACTCTCTTCAGTGACTTAACACATGACATGCATCTTTTTATTGGTGCAGTCTCTACTTAAAGCTTTATACTATACTACTTTTTATAATCAAATACAAAGTCCATAAGAAACATTGCAGCAGTATTACAACACAATGTGAAATCTACTTTTGACTATACAGTAATGTCATTGGTAATAGAATGACATAAAGGAACTTGAAGAAAATTAGCTGTTACTATGTTCATTCTTCAAACTTCTGAACCTTTTCTTGAGAACAACCTAAGTTTCTTGGAGGCTGATCAGCATTTTCAACACTGGACTCCTCATGTTTCTGTACTGTGTGAGACTTCATCACTGGACTCAGTCACAATTTTGAGACATTTCTCTCTCTGCTAAAAAGGAAAATATTTTATTGCTAGGAGTTGAAACGTCTCTGAGGCTGCTGCTGTTGTATGACTATTTTGAATTTTACCACCTGCCCAGTGGTTCTAGAGTTGCCCTCCTCTCCTTTCTGCTTTGCTTCTTTTGAGAGAGGAGGCAGAGGGACATTATTTTCTGACACTCTTAAAGTGCTACCAATCATAGTGAAGTCTGAAACTGTTTCTTAGGAACCAGCTTGGAATAAGTTGCTTTGCTCCTGGTGGAGAAGGTGCAGAAATACATTGATTCCTAACAGTGCTGATGGGGCAGTGCATGTGTGGGTCTTCCCTGATAAGTCACCTATCCATTTTGGTGGAAACCTCTTAAGTTGTAATTTTATAGCACTGTGCTCAGCTGCTATATTTGACATGTAGGGCATCTAAAAAGTGAAAACTAAAAATATACTGACTCCATCAACATCTGAGACAAGACTATTGATTGTTTGTGAGCCATTTTCTCAAGAATTACCTTTGGATTAGTGCTTCTGTTTTGCTTCAGGTGAGAGAAGGATCATGCAGATATTGATTCCTTGTTGTGTCTAGCTATGGTGAGTGCAGCCCTATTAGTAACCAGGTGGTAGCCAGTAGGGTAATCATCACTATTCATCCTCACAGGCAAAGTTAATTTAAAATTTTCTGTAATTACTAATAGATCTGCTAACATCTAACCTAACTTCAGAGTATCACCCTTAATACTTCATACAAAAAAGTCATCCTATAACCCTTGGGTATTATGACCCACCTTAGTCCTATACCCTCTGGGAACATTGCTCAAGAATTTGCTCTTACCCCATCTGTGAGCATTCTGAGCACATTAAGTGTTCTAAGACAATGTAGCCACTGTCTTATGTTTATCAACTGTTTACTACTTCTAATTGTCAGTGCAAGTTGACAGATATGTTGACAGATATGTAAATATTTAAGAAACATAGAAGCAGACCTCTTGAATCAACCCTCTATCAGTAAACATTATACCTCCACCACACTGCATCAATCACAATGTACCACTTTGACAACTACTTATGCCAAGGCTATAAAGAAATATTGCTCAAAGCCTTCTAAAGTACACTGTAAAAGACCTCAGTCTCCAACACTGAAAGCAGGTATATATCCACTTACATATACTGCAAATCCACCAAGCTCACCCTGGAGTCCTGAAGAAAGCATGCCTATATCCTTAAGGCCACCTAATTCAGCTTCCAAAATAGGGAAATGTTTTATTCATAGTTGACCCTAAAGTTAGGCTTACAACCAAACTGGACAAAATATGTATGACTATAAATGCTTATTTAGTGCCAGGATGCCTGATTTCACAAGGGAGCAAGAATCCTTTAACCAAGACAGCTATAACTATGACTATGACCTAGTGGTGGCCCATGTAGTAGTAAATTACATGAGATGGTTATGACTTACATGTGGTCCACACAAGAGCAAATGAGCTGATGTGAGCTGATGTGATGAGCTGATGTGCTCTACTGAGAGATACATGCAGACAGACATGATGGAGCAAGCTATGCATTGTTAGAAGCAAAAAAGAGTAGTATCTTGCCTTCACCTGTAACATACTTGCATACCAAGACATGATAACTGGCTTTAACATACTGCTAAGCTGTTGATGTCATTCTAAAGGCATCCAGTATTTGTGTGATTGGGATGAGATAATAGATAAAACTTCCTGTTTCATCAGGAATGGCTTGCACCTTTCATACTAGGGACTTTGCATAACAGCTAAAGCTTTTGTTCTTCTGTAGTGCATTTTATTTAGTCAACAAAGCTTTATTGTTCTTTTTATACTTTTCAAAAACAGTTAATAGATTTTAAATTAATACAATAACAATAAAATAATGGAATTATATATAAGCAAACTAACTGAACTATGTAAAATATATACAAAGGCCTGAAGACTATAAATGAAATTATTAAAGCTCTAACAGAAGATTCTTCTTTTTTATCTCTTCACTTTATTTACTTTACTTCTTTAAATATCAAAAAGAAGGTTATGCTGATATAAGTCAATATATTATCTCATTTGTCCAAGGATTATTGGAAAATGGTTTGAATGAAAAGTAATTATTTTAATTTAGACTGTCTGGAGGCTGTTTCTGTCAAAAAAGACAGGAAATCACTAAAAGATGGTGAGCTGGTTGTGCTCCATTTCCTGGTAATACGTTTCCTTACTACTGCAGTGATGGTCCATAGTAAAAAAGGTTAACACTTTTCAAAGCACAACTATCACAGACATTAAATAATACTAAAAACATAGATAAAGTATCCAAAAATAAAGCTTTCAAGAATTAATTAATATTACACCAAAATAATATTAGAGAAGGGCAATAAAAGAAAAATGAAACCAATTAGATTTGCAATCTTGTAAACATCTTCAACAATTTATATTATTATCTCCTTTAAACTTAGTCATTTTATTTGGAGTTAAAAAAAGCTCTATCTAAAAATGTCTTTGTAAATATGAGTGTGTTGAGCAGACGGAATGAGTACTTTGAGGGGCTGATGAATGAAGAGAATGAGAGGGAGAGAAGGTTGGATGATGTGCGGATAGTGAATCATGAAGTGCAGTGGATTAGCAAGGAGGAAGTAAGGATAGCTGAAGAGGATGAAGAATGGAAAGGCTGTTGGTCCAGATGACATACCTGTGGAAGCAAGGAGGTGTTTAGGTGAAATGGCAGTAAAGTTTTTAACTAGATTGTTTAATGAAATCTTTGAAAGTGAGAGGATGCCTGAGAAAAAATGTTTTGGTACCGATTTTTAAAAATAAGGGTGATGTGCAGAGCTGTAGTAACTACAGAGGGATTAAACTGATCAGTCACAGCATGAAGTTATGGGAAAGAGTAGTGGAAGCTAGGTTAAGAAAGGAGGTGATGATTAGTGATCAACAGTATGGTTTCATGCCAGGAAAGAGCACTACAGATGTGATGTTTGCTCTGAGAGTGTTGATGGAGAAGTACAGAGAAGGTCAGAAGGAGTTGCATTCTGTCTTTGTAGACTTAGAGAAAGCATATGAGAGGGCACCTAGAGAGGAGTTGTGGTATTGTATGAGGAAGTCGGGAGTGTCAGAGAAGTATGTAAGAGTGGTACAGGATATGTACGAGGGTAGTGTGTCAGCAGTGTGGTCTGCGGTGGGAGTGACAGATGCGTTTAAGGTGGAGGTGGGATTACATCAAGGATCAGCTCTGAACCCTTTCTTATTTGCAATGTTGATGGACAGGTTGACAGACGAGATCAGACAGGAGTCCCTGTGGACTATGATGTTTGTAGATGACATTGTGATCTGTAGTGAGAGTAGGGAACAGGTGGAGGAGACCCTGGAGAGGTGGAGATATGCTCTAGAGAGAAGAGGAATGAAGGTCAGCAGGACTAAGACAGAATATGTGTGTGTGAATAAGAGGGAGGTTAGAGGAATGGTTAGGATGCAGGGAGTAGAGGTGCCATAGGTGGATGAGTTTAAATACTTGGGATCAGCAGTTCAGAGTAATGGTGAGTGTAGAAGAGAGGTGAAGAAGAGAGTGCAGGCAGGATGGAGTGGGTGGAGAAGAGTGTCAGGAGTGATTTGTGACAGACGAGTACCAGTAAGAGTGAAAGGGAAGGTCTACAAGAGGGTAGTGAAACCAGCTATGTTATATGGATTGGAGACAGTGGCATTGACAAAAAGGCAGGAGTCAGAGCTTGACGTGGCAGAGTTGAAGATGTTAAGATTTGCACTGGGTGTGACGAGGATGGACAGGATTAGGAATAAGTATATTAGAGGGTCAGCCCAGGTTGGAAGGTTTGGAGACAAAGCCAGAGAGGCAAGATTACATTGGTTTGGACATGTGCTGAGGAGGGATGCTGAGTATATTGGGAAAAAGATGCTAAGGATGAAGCTGCCAGGTAACAGGAAAAGAGGAAGGCCTAAGATAAGGTTTATGGATGTGGTGAGGGAGTACATACAGGTGCTTGGTGTGACAGAGCAAGATGCAGAGGACAGGAAGAAATGGAAACAGTTGATCCACTGTGGTGACCCCTAATGGGAGCAGCTGAAAGAAGAAGAAGAAGAATAGAAGATAATATTTGAGATTTGTTCTCAGAAGGCAAATAGGAGGTATGACCCATTATAATATGATTCCAAATTTATCATTTAAGTTTATTTTGTATTTTATAAAAACATTTATAATGTTTTGAAATGAAATTATCAATTTTGATTTGTTGTATATAATTTCATAGAAAAAATGAATTAATTTAGGATTTCTCTAAATTGTTAGAGAGATAAACATAATTCCTGACTCTGAATTTTAATATTTTTCATTAATAGCCATTCTTGATGATCTAAATTAAATTCTATAATGAGGTTTTGATAATCTTTAACTTTTAAATCTTTAAAACAATGTTGCCAACAGATAAATTTCATAGTCTCTCATTCAATGAATATATTACTATACGATTTGTTAAAAATATTTCTGGTGATACTAAAAGGAATTATGGATTCAAACCAGATTTTATATCTATATTACTAAGAATCAATTTTTAAAAGTCTTTAGAATAATAATTAAATATTTAGAAATTGAAGGAATGGAAATGTTGTACTATATGCAATTACAAAGATAATGGCAAAAGAAATTATCTTGACTAGCCAAATTATTAGTATGTAAAATAGCTTTACTATTTTTAAGAAGAGATAAATGCAAAGTTTTCCAAATAGAATTACAATTAGAATCAACCCAATGTAATATAATTTAAAAACTTATACTTTAATACAAGTATCAATGTCTGGAAAATTGACTCCTCTAAGCTCCCATGTTCTAACAGAATGAAATAACACTATTCTAGGTTTATTAAGGAACCAATGAAATGTTAATAATTGTTTGTTAATTTCACTGATATGAAGTTTACTAAGTGGAAGAGTCAGGGCTTGTATTATATATAATATGTTAGGCAAAATAATCATTTTTATTAACTGAAGTCTATATTCAAAGAAAATAATAAGAATGTTCCATTTAGAAGTAAGATTATTTATTGCATTTATGATAGTATCATACTTACTGTTATTTCATCTATAGATTTCAACAGAGTAATACTTAAGTTTTCAAAAGAGAAGACTTGATTAACAATGATATGATTCTTTTGTACTTTGATGTTTTTCTTTTTATTTAATATTAAACATTTAGATTTAGTTTGATTAAAATGAAGACCAGTAATGGACTGAAATAGTTTTATTGTAGCTTTTAGCTCAATAACAGATGATCTAGAGTTTGGAAGAGTTAATAAAACATCATCTGCAAATAACATAATTTTAGATGTATATTGTTTAAAGATACCTATCCTAAGAATATTTGTTTTGTTCATATTAAAATAACAAAGATTTCTATGTCTAAAGCAAATAGAATTGGAGAAAGTGGACAACCCTGCTTAACACCTCTAATAAAAGGGATATGATCCGAGGTAAAGGGACTAATCTTAACATAAGCAATATTATTATTATTAATATCTTTATGAGGGAGACAAACTTTCAGGAAAAGCAAATAATTCCAAAATTTTAAATAAATAATTCCAATTTAAAGAATCAAAAGCTTTCTTAATTTCTAGCAGCTGCAGCTGGCAGTTGTCATTGCTCCCATATCTGGCACACATCACAGCTGTACCAGATGTTTGCTAGGGTGGGCATTCCATATGGTCATTTACTGGGGGATGCTGGCTATGCTCTGGAACTGTGGATTATGATACCCATCAGGAATGCACACCCACCCACCGAATAATGCAATATACTAAGGCACATGCACAAACTAGGAACATCATAAAGCATGTGTTTGGACTTCTGAAGTCATGATTCTGTTGCCTCCATTTATCTGGTGAAGCCCTGCAGTACTCTCCAGCCACATGTGCACACATATTCAGAGTATGTACTATGCTACAGAATATAATCCTGCAGAAACAGCCACAGCAGGATCAGCAACTGGAAGTGATACACAGCCCCCACCCATGCTAGGTCACTATAGCCACAGTCACTGGAGTACTCGAAAGAGAAATCCCCTGATGATGTCCCTGCAGGCAGACATAGGCATGCCCAGTACACTCTGGCTTTGGATAAGAGACAATGCATATCACATTTACTGAAAATCTAGGCCCCTAGGGACTGGCACCTTACTCCTACTCACATGCATATAGTACATTTGATGCCAGGCAACCCACACAACCTGTACCTATAAATGTACTGGCTGTGTACTGCTTTCATCAGACAGAGTCAGCCCTGAACTACAGTTCTATCAACTGCTGCATTTGTAAGGTAAGTCCCTAACCTATACACTACTTTTAAGGTTTATTCTAATACGCTATTGTATGTATGGATCTGGTGCATATATGCAAGGAAATATATTGGGCTATTTGGACAAAAGTAACATCCACAGTGGACTACAGTTACCCAGTCCACTAGTATGTGTTCCTTAATATTAACTATGCCTCATAGTTGGAATATGCAGTACATCAGTCAATGGAGATGTTAAACAGTGGGGTCACATGATATTTGGACTACTGGGTATCCCAGAAGAACATGTGATGTTGTTCCCCCACACACAACACAGCAGTTTTCCCATATAACTGCTATAACAGTAGGTCATCAATGGTGTATCAGCAGTCCAGGCAAACACAGGGCAGTAACACTGAAATCAGTCACACATTGTATGTCTCACTTAACTCAGGAACAATTATGTACATATGTATGCTGTTAATTGTGTGATGGATGACTACTCTCTAGCTGGCAGCTTGTGTGGCACAGTGGAAAAGGGAAGCTAGCATGGGTGATGCCATTGATGGTTAAAATCTGGAAGTATCCACATCTTTTGCATGTGAGGTATTATTATATTGGTGTTTTCACAGACTATCAGTCTTTGTGTGATGTAACATTATGAACCTCTGTCATATATTAATTACTTCAGATAGTTGGAGAATGCCATGGACATGTTGAGTGAAGTGCAGTACAGTAGAAACAGGGACAAATGTCAATGTCTATAACACACAAAATCCCGGACTGGAGTGCAGTTAGATGTGCCCTGGAGTCACTTTAAAAGTACTGACAGTCCCACTTGGCATGCCCATACACTTAGTTAAACTAAGGGCAATCCTGTTGCCCCTTGATCAAATTGACCTGTTATGTATAAATATGTCTATACATACATGCATACATACATACATACATATATGTATACATATCAGTCTGTCACTTTCTGTCTGCCACATACAGTACATAGTATAGCTATATCTAAGCATTTTCAAATAGATATACACCAATATATATATATATATATATATATATATATATATATATATATATAGATAGATAGATATATATATAGATAGATATATATATACAGATACATACTTCTCAGTCTCTCCCCATATATCTACATAACACATATACATATCATACACACACAGCTACATTTATGTATACATCCCTGTTATATACAGAAATATGTGTGTGGATGTTTGTATTGTTCTATATACCCTAATACTGGTGAGTAAAGCTGCTCTATCACACATCTATAATGTTGCTCAAAGGATCCAACATAAGGGCTCAACAGTATGTAGTTCACTTACCTACAGACCCCTGTGCCTGCTGGATGTCACCATATAGACAGCAACAGATGATCAGGTGGTGCAATGTATAATGTTGTCTATGCATTCATGGACAGGGCACATTGTTCCTGCCCACAGGCTTGCTCAACTAAGTGCAAACTGCCAGATATGGCCGTACTGGTAACTGTAGACTCATAGCTAGGATAATAACAGTTATCTGACTGCTAGGATGCCACATACAGATGACAGTACAAAGCAATATCACTCTGCAGGCCACAGATGCTGTTCAACACAAGCCTGCTTTGTGAAATCCACAAGTAGTTTGCCTGCAATCACATTTAAAACAGCCATCAGCTGTGGTGCATGTGATAAGTACTGTGATTTATAGTATGTAAGAGTAGATAGGGAGGGGTTCTAATCTCACTGCAGGCCACTTGGTGTGTGAGTATGTCCATATGGCATAAACACAATCACCTCAATAACTTAGAAACTGCATAGGGTTTTGCAGAACTTTATTTTTAGCAGGTGATGTGGCCCTGCAAATGCTTGGCCACAACTAGGTCTGCTGATGTCATCAAGCATAATATTTCCTAAACTGATAGTGCTATCAGACCTGAGGTGTGTTGCGTGCATCATGTACTGTGATTTGTAGTGTGTACCATTACATAGATAAGTGCTCTAATCTACATACAGCCAACTTGCACTATGTGTGCCATGCCATATCCTGTAAGCAGTAACTGGAAGTGGTGCTAACCACAAAGTAGCCATGTTTGTGTATGTGGCTGTTATAGCAATTTATATCAGCTTATGGAACCATAGGACATTTGAACTTCACTAGCATAATGGCCATGCAGCCATTATCATAGACAGCTGTATACCCTTATTAACATGATCATCACATATTGCCTCAGTACAAGAGGGACACAGGCAGAAGCTCTGTGGTGAAATGATGGTTGCCCAGCCTATCATACAGATGGCATGTGCTGAGGTGCTCTGCTTGCCTTTAGCCAGGGTTCTGTTCCAAACATAGGTTAAAGTCTGCTAAATAAATCTCTCCCACCAGCATGTATTAGTAATGTCACATACTACGTTAATGTGCTTAGAGTGATTAATCCATGTACTATGCCCCCGACAGATATGCAACATTTACAGTCAAGCAGGGTCACACATTGCCCTGTGTGCAAGGCAGAGATCAGCTCTGAGTAGTCTATATGCCACAGGTTTCAATGACACTCATTTCAGATGATCCCCATTGAACACATACAGAAGACGTGAAGTTCCCTTGTGAGGGACCATACTGCTGTGTGCAAGTGCTAATACTGCCTGGAAAGGTCCATTATCAAATGGCCATTGCACTCAGATATTGGCATGCTGAGGGAAGAGTACATTGAGGTTATGAGTATGTCAGTTATGTCAATTGTGCCCTCAGCTATGACATATATTTCCAGTCATACCACTGGGAAGACATGGTGATCTCAGGCACATTAGGTGCAAACCTGTCTGGCCAGGTCTGTGTGTCCAGTTGTTTTACCCCTGAGTATGTACATCACATGTTGTGACTGATGTGCTACTTACCAGGTGCATAGGTGTCAGTGATGGAAATTATACTACATATATATTTGCATGGGGCTTATGGCCATTAATATGTCAACAGGCACTTGTTCATCAATACCCTCTTGGAAGATATTGACATAACTCACAGACTCCATGAGTGCTCACAGTTTGCAGGCATCAGCCAACACTGTTAGCCAGACAGTCAGTATTCGCTTGTATCATGGTTAAATGGATTCCAAGCAGGACAGGACCCAGGACTAAGCCTGTTGAACACACTGCTTACAGATCAGCTTTTGGAGGCAGATGCCCCTATGTTGAGTGCATCTAAGATGCACTGGGGGGGTGCCAGTAGCTGTGGTTTTTACTCCAAATCTCAGGGGTGAGAGATGAACACCATCACCAGCGAAGCATTGATTTCTGTTGAGCAAGGCATCCCAAGCAGACATGTAGTAGATCCCCTGACAATGACTCCACACGCTAAGGCAATTATTGACTTCCATCAATTTCTGTGTGTATGGAACCCTCATCCTAGGTGAGGGTCAACTGCAGCCGAAAGCGTATACCCATGAGAGAGACTGACTGCCTAAGCGCAGTCATGTGTCTGCATACAGGCTGGTGACATATGTCACTAGTTGTACACACCTGCAGGAACTATGATGTCAACATTATGTTAACTGATATCCCTTGATTTATGGCAATGTGTGGTATGGACTATTGTTTCAACCCACAGACAGCTATCCGTGATCTTTCCCATATGTAGCCTCTTCACACAGACATCAATGTGTCTCAGAATGTATAAACCTCTGACTAAGAGGTGTGATTTTGTGTTTTGCCTTGAGTGTTTGACTGGTGAGAGAGTGGTGCATGCAGTATTATGTGCACTGTGCACTCCAGAGTCAGGATTTTCTTAGGTATCTGGCAATGGATTTAATAAGGAGCTGCACGCATGCAGGTGTGTGTGATGTGGCTATAGATGGTGCAGGATGTGAGCTGTGCATGTTGGCATAATGCTAATTGTCATATGTAATGACTACTGTTGCAGGAACCATAGCAGCAAGGTTTGAAATGCAGTCACATCTGTCACACGTGTTTGTGAATCATAGGAATAGAGGGGTGGGGATACTCGCAACATCTCAGCAGCAGGTTCACCAAAGGTAGGCACATGCTGCCACACCCTTGGGGTTGATAACCTGATATACAGTGTTTGTTGGCACACCTTGCAGTGAAGATGTGGATGCCCGTGCATGCGTAGAGGACTTGTTCAACTTTGCTGATATTATATTGGCCTTGCAAGCATACAATGCCTGTCAAGCAACCAGAAAGCACACTTGTTGTTGTGTGACATGATGTGAGAACACAGAGATGTGTTTCAGGTACATAACTGTATAGTATGACATGCCTAGGACATGAGGCAGATGGACACACATTGGCCAATGGTGGCCAGTCTGTTGCAGTAGGCCTCAGAGCCATGTTATGCAGACATCTACTAGTAATCTTTTGAAGGGTAGGATGCATGACTAGCTGTGAAATTGTCACCTGTGATGTCTCACCACCAGTGTGCTGATTGTTACAGCAAGACGTGACATCTATGTCAATGGACATTGTACATTATATTGTGGTGCTGCAGCAGTGCTACTAATCCCCCTCTTGTCATTTCCCTAGTGACATACCACCAACCTTGGAACAAACGGCATAACACATGCAAAGGCCAACTGAGCAGGCTGCCAATCAGGGCATCTACCTAAAAAAGGGCATGTGAAGACAACAGAGCCTTTCATGATGTGGGAAAACTATGTGGATGAACAAACAGGCTGTGTCCTGCTTGTCATCATGGGCTTCATAGTAAGGTTTTGCGTGAGATGACAGAAAACATACCAGGGCATGGTATCCTATGTGAGAGTGGTGTCGGTAAAACCAGCATTAGTAGTTGCCAGGCACCAGCAATTCTGTGTATACCCACGCTTAACACAGTCTTCACAAAGTAATTCTGTCCTTCCAGTACTTACCACTTGGGTAGTGTCCAACTGCATAATGCCTGTGTAAATCCCCCACCTTATCTTCAAAGGGTATACATATTATACATCCCTAATGTGTTTGTCTGCAGTCTTTACAGATACCTTGGATGACTCTCTTCTTGGAACATGCTGGTAGCAACTGCAATACTTAATTGCACAAAGGACAACTAGCATGCATTGCCAAGTAGTGTCCCCAGATCTCTGAGTCATTAACATGAAATGTCATGAAAGGAGTTAGCATGGATATGACCAGTAACACTGTCATACATCTACTGACACTGGACTGCACACTGTTATGCTCAAGGCCAAATCATGCCTACCAGTTCTAACTGCTGGACCCCCATTGTGTGTTATACTATGTAATGGATGACGAGAATATTACTCACTCTACCTATAATGGCCTGGCAAGGTGTTTGACAATATTAGGCCAGCAGGCCTTTCTGGACACTGTGTAGGCTATCTACAGAGTGTTATGTCAGCTGGTGCTTAGGAAAGTGTGTGATAGTCATATTCTGGCAACATAGCATTGGGAGACCTATGCTGCAATGATACCAGTCACCAATGGTTTTCCCCAGACATCATTGATGGCGTACCCCTTCTAGCCATTCCCTCTCTGCAGTCACAGCCACTGTCATTGATGTCTGACTGCTACATTAGCAGGTGATTGCATTTCAGGAACTGTCACTGAATCCCACACAGAACCAACAGTTATCCAGGATGGCCTGAGACACACATTCTATGTTTGTCTGAGACACTGACAAATACTAAATGCCAACAACTGCACAGTACTATCCTTTGGAAAGTCATCCTCCCCTGAGAATTATAGTAATGGCCACAGACCACACACACATTTGCCATTTCTCATGGATGTATGAACACAGAGAGTAATGCAGCCTTTGACTTTCACTGGTCAGTAAGATGTGGTATTGCATCCAATGTTGTACATCCTAAACAGAAAAGTCTGTGATGTAACTGACAGGCTGTCATTGCTCTACTGAATGTGGCACTCATCAAACCTATCATAGTGTACAATGGCACCTTTGCTATGTCACTACGCAGGCATATCTTACAATTGTAGTAGCCAGACAGGATCCATGATACAGCAATATACATTGCAGATAACATGTCCAATGGAGTCTGTGTCAAGACCATAAATGTGTAGTCTGTCTACTAAATGCATTGGAGGGGATGTGTATGGCTGACATACAGGGAGGTGTCAGATCCCACTGTGTACCTCCCGTGTATCCATGACAGGAATAACACATGTCGTACCTGTCCCACACACCTACACCATCACTGTGGTATAAATAGTACATGCTGAAGAGACAGGTATGTAACACATACAGTACACCGTATATTTAACAGGCCCCCCCATGCATGTGAAGCACACATCTGCTGTGACAACATGTTCAAGTTATCCCATGGGATGCAGCACAATACAATCGTAGCTGTTGTAAGATAAATATCTGTACTGGACACAGGAAATGTGTAGATGGGTCATCTCCAGCTTCACAGCTTGTAGATGTGTTAGCTACCAAAACCCTGGTGACACTTATCAAGGGTATAAGACCTTTTCACAGATTAGGGATTCATAAGTACTCTGAATGATGCCATTGTCCTTGTTAGCCTCTTATACACATATGGACATATAGAGCCATGCACCTATAGTGCTGTACCTTATGGAGGACATATTTCTTCTATTCTGACATGCTATCCTATGCAATGATATCTATGGCTTTATTGCTGCAGTGTATCCAAAGGTGTCCCAAACAAAATCCTGCAACAGAAACCTAAACAGGTCCATGACACATCTTTCATTGTGTAAGAATACCGCTATTACATCATACATGTGACTTACTCATTACAAATGTCAGCATACAGTATCTGTCAGTAACCACTACAAGTGGCATGACAAAACAGGAATGCAGTACACAAGTACATGTTACTTTATATAGTCACCCTGTGCTTCAGACACATAGCTTCATTTCCCTGCATTGATGATGAGATTGACAGGGATGTGGTATAGGTATCATCATTTGCACAGGGTCTTGTGTGGGGGTGCACGAGGCCTAGGCTGACCTACAAAGTTGACAGCATGTGAGTGAGTCAGGAACAAGGGAAGCAGGCATGATGGATCATGGAAATGTGCTGTGTATGTCTGTAGAGGACCTGCATTTGAAAGTGGTCTGTGAGTGTGTGCATGTGTACAGTCAAGCTCGGTGCTAGCCCTACATGTGTGTATGTTGGACAGCTTTGAACTGTGCATGGTAGAACGGACAGTTCATAGTCTCTGGCCCTGAATAGGGGAACTGGCTCTGCCAGGAGTTGCACTGGCACCTCCATGCCCAAGGCCAAAAGTGGTGCTAGTACCTGATGGTGACTGCTGTCTGCTGGAACCGTGTCCTCCATGGGACCACCCAGGAGCACAAGCCTATGGCCTGCCATATCTTGGTATGGACAGCACACAACCCTTTGTAGTCCTGGATGTACTGCCACTACAGGAGCGTGATTGTCCACAGCCACATGAACTGTCAGCAGATCAGGTTGCTGACCTACGTCCATGAGGCCAATGCTCAACTCCAACCGCACATTCCAGCACAGACACTCTGCATTTCAAGAGAGACACTGTCTCAGCCCACCTTCTTTCCACTGCATCAGTGAACCAATCCAGGGTGTCACCAATGCAGTGGATGCAGCCATGGATGTTAGACTGTGTTGCATCCATAACACTGAGCATACATCTAGAGTTCCTTTCAGAATGTGCCTGTGCCTCCATGATGGCCCAAAACATATACAGAGTGAACCCTTATGTGACACCTACAACAGGTGGTGGAAGGACAACAGGCGTCCTATGAGCATCCCTATCAATCCACCCGTGTGGAACCTCACCAGCTCTCTGGCTATGGCCAGTGTCTACACTCACTGGAGCCATAGTTGCCACACTTTCCTGTTCAATGTCCCCACCCTCTGACTCTCCAATATCTGTGGCCTCCAGGGACTGAGTATGTGTAGGCATACTGACTGTGTGAGGTGACAATAAGGCCAGCAGAGTGATGTCAATCTTTCGGACAAATTCAGCCCCTGAAACCCCCACCTGTGCCTTACTGTGGTCACCTTCATCATCAGTGTCTGAAGAGACACTGACATCAGGTTATGTAGGGAACAGAGAACAACACCCCTGGTCACCTGTGATAAGACAGGAAAAGGCAGTATATTAATACCTACACTATTATGCTCTGCAGTACTATGTCACAATAAATGTACAGCTCTATACACTGTTACCACTATTACAGACCTGTTGAAACCCGCACCTCATATAGTAGGACACTCAGAGGACAATACTTTTCCTACAAACAGCTGTAGTTACTTGTAAATAATAGCTCTTTGCACAGCAAGCTCATCAGCAACAATGCAATACACTGTTGACATTTGTGAAGACTCTGCATAGCTGACACATATGGCAATATGCAATATCCTGATAATACTGTCACATCTATCAGTGTGGTGACACCTACAAGGCATATGTATGACTGTAACATGTGTACAGTCAGAAAATATATATGCAGTTAGCAATCCTGCTGACAATACACCATTCCAGGCAGCAGGCCTGGGATGACACTTTAGGGATTACTTTGCTGTAAACCTACATCTATAACAAAACAGCATTGTACTTACTGGAGCAGGACCATGGCCTTGTCCGATACCTGATGAACCTGTGAAAAGTTGAGGGAGTGGTAATGTCAGCACCACTGCACATTGCACCACAACAAGGTAATATATCCATATATCTCAAATTTACTGTAGCTACTGTGTTCATTTTTATATTGGTCAACATTTGAGCATGAGAGTCAAACTGCAGTTAACCCCACCCCCCCCACAGAATACAGACCTGACACTCACGTAAGAGTATGTACACCCTGGCACACTGAATGTTACAGTATTGCAATGGTGATCTAACTAAGCTTACCTGCGCACTCCTCTGTCATGGAACCTGTGGTATCCACATCCATGATATACAGTGTGATGGATGCCTGGGAGCTGGGGTGTGTGCCTAGGTTCATCAAGAATTCCTCAGTGGCTGAGAGTGGTTGCTCCACTGCAGGCCCTCCACTGGTGATGCCATGATCCCTGGCTCTTCTGCGTGCAGCATTGATCATTTCTGTTGCACGGTGTCTAACCTGTTCATATGCCCTGCTCTTATGACATCTGGCATTCACATCATAAACAAAGTCAGCCCACAATGCTGCCCGCTGTTCCTTTGTTTTGCCTCCTTCTGGACAGTAGGAGTTTATGGTGTTGCTGGAGGCCTTCAACTATAATTTCATTCCCTGCATCCATGATAGATTCATGGTGTCTTGGGTGCATGTTCTCTGCAAGACAACAGAATGGGAACACATGTCATGATCACATACGTGGAAATACACAATGTAGAAATATAGCAAGGACAGAATGGCTGGTAGTATCCTCTGCTTGATCACACATGTCATATTTCAGAGTGTGCAAACATACTAACCGTGTGGATACAACAAAGATACTAGTGATACTCTGCTATTCCAATGTGTGCTATGACAGATACTGCTGTATGATCATACATCCAATATTGGAGTCTATTGTAGTGTGTCCCCTAGGGGCTACCCCCTGTTAATATGTAAAAACAACAGTGCTACACAAATAGCAGTGTGCTATTACAACCACTATAAAGGGACAGTCCCACAAGACCAATGTGCCACATTGACAAAAAGCATTCCACCCCTTGATGTATTGTACATCCTCTGTAGGTGTAACAATTCTGGAGATCAATGACATGTAATTATCACAGTTCTAAGAAAGGGGTAATGGTGTAATCTCTATTCCTTGTAAGTATATTCACACATCTGTATCCTGCTGTAAACAAAAAGGTTACATACCTGCTGAGGTGCAAAAACTCCTCTGTTGATATGTGGTGACATTTAAGTTTTTGCAAACACACGTTCTGTGGGTAGAAAGACTCATACTGAATGGTTCCCCATAGCTAGAATATTTGGCTTTTAACATGCTTCTCATTAGCAGGTGATTGCCTCTTAACCAATCTGTGGTTCTGAAATGCTAATTGCAGCCACCACATGCTGATTTGCACTATCATCAGCATATGATATGCAATGACTGTACAATATATAAGGCCTCCATGTAGATTACAAGCCCTTTCTGGTATGTTGTGCTGGACATTGCTGAGATGACATGTCATTGCAGAGGGTCGGACTGTAGCAGCTACTGCTACATAGAGATGTGCGTACTACAGGCTGCAGCTGCTGCTGCAGGTAACAGACCTAGGCAGAGAGTGTGAACACTTTGGAGGTCAACAAGCTGTAAGAGTAACTGTGGCAGCTGTGGCAACTCTGGCAGCCATATAGTAGAGGTAGAACCAGAGTGAGGGTAGCCATTCCTCTCCAATCCAGGCATGTGTTTAAGGTAAGCATGTTAAACCATGGTATCATTAACAGAGTACTAGGCTACATGTTTGTTGTGTACTTGAGAAACATAGGGGATAAATATAACATTATGTTCATCATTTGGGCAACTGTCAGCCCACGTGTTACAGTCTGGTACTCATTTGGAATGTGTATGCTGGCAGTCCTTGTTACAAGCAGGGGCTTCATATGTGTATGTTAATTGTGGAGCTGTGCTAATCTGCACTGTGAATTTGAAAGGATTGTGTACTGCACACTGATATTAGTGGGCCTCATTTGCATTATTTGAGTAAAACTCCTTCATGCACTTACAGTTTTGCTATAGAGATATGGGAAGTGTGCTCCTATCTGCAGGCCTGTGACTTCCGTCAGTGACAAGCAGTCATTTAATTTGTAATGCATCGTGTGGATAAAGAGTGCATGACTCAGTAATTAATTGCTGGCTTCACAATAATGTTATTTAAATGCTACACACCATTGGATTTAAACCCAGGACTGTGTATGGCAAAATGTACTGTTTGCAAGGCATTTAACAGGCTGAGCTACTGAGTTGCTGTTACAGCGGGTTTATTTGCAAGATGTAAGTACACACATACAGGCTGTGACATCCTTTTTTTACAGCCATCATTATGTGAATGGCTTTATATGGATGTGTTTCTGCACTGGGCTCCCTGTTGTACATGTTTTTTGCCAGTAATGCCTTTGCCAGTCTACTTGTGAATGTTGCTGATAAAAGGGGACATTTACCTGCTATTAGAGAAATCACTTACATCCATTCTTTTGTTTTTGGCTTTCTAGAGTTGTACTCTTGCACCAGACTCCAAGGTGCACTCCCAATTTTTCCATTTATCTTTAAGCAAGTTTGCACAACACTGTGTGATGTGCAGCTCCTCTGGAACACACTTAATGACTGTAACTTGTAATTACTATGTTTTGCTTAAACCATTTGTTTTAATTAACAGCTTTGTGGCATGGCAGGTTAATGGAGTGGTCTAGTGTGATGGTCTTGGGTACAAAACAGGGGACAAGTGTTTATTTTGTACATGTTTGCTATTTAAAACAGATATATCAGTATAGCTCCATTTAGCTGAGCATAGCGAAACTGAGCAACATGACGCATTATGCAGCATCATGCTAAAATATATAAAGAAAAGAAAAATGGGGAGTTAAAAAAGTGGTGCAATGGGGTGCAAGCAGGAGAAAAACATAGTGAAAGGCAGGTAGATATGTGCAGTAAGGGTGTAGGAAAGAACCATCACTATCCATTTCCTGTACAGCAACAACTGTGCACTTTGACAGATTTTGTAGATGACTTTGGACAACCCCCCCCCCCGAGATAGTTGAACCAAATTATGTGTATCCAGTGGGCATGTGTGCCAAATGGAGAGTTATGTATAGGACAATATTTTTGGGGGGGCAGGTGTCCATTTTTTTAAGCTGAGAGTGGAATGTTGGGGAAGGTACATAGGTACATGTGGGAGAGCTAAGTTGGGTAGGTGAGTAAGCTTTTGCAGACAGACAAAGACAAGACAGCAGACAGGGGTGGAGTGTAACACAAGAAGGAACACCTTGGATGGGGAGAATGTTGTGGAATCTTAGTCCAATGTGCCTCCACAATGTAGCGATGTGACTCACATCTCCACCCATGGGACTGTCGACACTGCTCTGTCACTGCTCCAAGGATGGTAGTGGTGGAGGCTGGGCTCCATTGCAAGCCTGCCCCACCAGGGTGGCCAGCATGCTCTTCATCTGAAGCAGAAGGCATCCAACCCCATGCATGATGATCCCATGCACCAAACCTGGTAGTTTGTCATGGGTGATAACTCCCCCTCTACCACCAATCCCAGAAGGAGGCCGGGCCCTGTCTTGTGGGGTGGTACTACCCAATGCTGCAGGCAATGCAGGGGAAGCAGAGGGTGCCATGGCTGGAGGAGGCAAGGTAGGTGGATCATGAGGAATTGGCCAACCTCAACGTGTTGTAGTAAAGTAGTTACAGCAAAAAGTTAAGGTTATTAATAAGCAAACCAATGTTAGTATTAACAGAATGCAACATAATATTTATTAATCCAAATACATATTAAAGTATATTATGTGTCACACAATATTAAGTAACATAACAGTCAGTATGTTAACAGCAAGCCAGCATGAATTAAACCATAAGGCCAACAAAACAGTTAGTTTAACAACATATGTTAATATTTAATCATAATAATACATAGCAATAATAAATTAAAGTTTAACAAAATATAGTTAGTTTAACAAAATATATTAATATAAAATCATAAAAATGAATAGCAATAATAAATTAAAGTTTAACAAAATATGGTTAGTTTAACAAAATATATTAATATTACATCATAATAATATTACATCATAATAATAAATAATAAAATATAAAGAAGACAAGGGGTGGGGAGAGAGAAAAAGCATACAATTAGTGATACTGTAGATGGTATTCCTGTAAACACTGGTAATATATAGTTCTATAGGTGTGTAGTGTCAGTTGTGAGTATAGTGACTACAATTCTTCTGTAGCTGATGAAGCACATACATACCTCTCAAGCTGTTAGCATGGGACAGTATGGGCCAATCACTAACAAATGCAGGTACACAACTACACAGAATAGTTTCACATAATGTGGACTTATATAACTACCAAGGTGTTCTGTAAATGAATTTGGTAATACATTGCATTCCAGATAATGATTTATCTCACAATCATGTGACAGACAGATTAGGCAGTTCTAATTACATTACAAAAAATTGTGACACTTGAGAGGCATGTTTGTATACATTAAGTAAACTAGATAGCAGTTATGCCTTAGTTGGCAGGCATGGGAGTAGAACCCAATAGCTATGACTGTAGAGGGCATCTGAAAATAATGTAACAATTGACTGAAGCAACTTAGAACAGACATGCAATGACTACAGCCCTATTGTAAATATTAAGACAGATTTATTTAGGAAATCACAATACTGCTTAACATTTCATTGGTATTGCTGATAATTTTCTGTAACATCTATACACACTATCGGCTCATAAAGTGGGCTACCTCAGCCATATACCTTTTGCACCTGGAGTGGAAGAAAATTAGAGCATTATGTGACTGAAATTGGCCTGGAGACAGCCTTGAACCCTACTATAAATTGTGCAATACATTTTACAGGACATTCCTTTGGCACTGTAGATAGAACTATTACAGTTTTACACTTGAGTGCAGTGACAGTAGAATACACACATGCAATGAATGCAGCTGTGCTGCAAATATTAAGACAGATTTATTTAGGAAGCCAAGATGCTGCTTAACACTTCATAGGTATTGCTGATAATTCACTGTGAAATCTACACACACTATCTGCTCATAAAGTGGGCTACCTCACTCATTTACCTTTTGTTCCTGGTGTGGAAGAAAATGAGAGCATTATGTGACCAAAATTGGCCTGCAGACAGCCTTGAACTGTACTATGAGTTGATCAATACATATTTCAGGCCATTACTTTAGCATTCTACAGCTATTACAGTTGTACACTTGACTGCAGCAACCTTACCATAGACATGCAATGCATACACCTCTAGTGCAATTATATTATGGCACCACAATCCTGCTTTACACCTTTTTGCTTACCGTTATTGGTATTGTTTATTGTTTATTGCAATACAGTTGTTATTGTTTATCTATTGCACTACTGTTCTAATTGCCCATTTATTGCACTACAGTTTTTATTGTTTATTCTTTTTTGCAGTACATTTTTTATTCTTTATTTCTTATTGCACTACAGTTAGCATAATATATCTGTACTTACAACACTCATGGTGAAACCTGGCGAGGCACCCAGTATGGGACTGAATATTGCAAGTCCTCTCAGCTGCAGCTGTTTGGAGAGAAGCACACCATTATGCATACCAGTTTTGCACACATGTAGCTTACCTTTTGGTAAAACAGTAGAAAAATACTTACATATTTATGGGGCATGCCCAGCACTAGCCTCTCGTACCCAGGTATCTAATGTTCCCCTCTTTCTCCACTGCAGGTCATCATAGTGGTGATGACACTGCTCACCAGTGTGGGGGATAACCGTAGCACTGGTAAGTTCCCTGGCTGACTGATACCAGGTCTCAGCCTTACATACTGAGCCCAGCTGACTGCCCTGCAATAGCCTAGGTTCATAATTGCATATGAGGAGCCTAGAAAAGCCCCTGGACTCCTCCATACCTCATCTCTGCACCTGAAGGAGCACAGCCTCTCCACCACTGCCTAGCATATCAGCAGATAAGCAGACTCCAACAAATGGTGCAGAATTCCCACCTATTGGCCTTAATATAGGCTGTTTTTTTACCCTTACATGTCATTTAGCAACATTCAAAAAATTGTCGCCTTGCTTACCATCATACAAACCAGGCAAGTGAAGCTGAGCATTGCGAAAATTTGCACAACCATGGTTTTAGTGAAGCTTGCCAATACACAAACAATATTAGCCATTAACCATGTTTAAGCAGTGCTTAGCACCGTGCAGCTCTCCCAAATGTAAAAATATGGATTTTAATTTAAAAGACATTTTACATTGCATCAACAAATGATACGTGTGCTAGGGACTTGAACCCAGGACCTACAAAGCTTTAGACTGTCACTCTACCTATTTAGCTACTTGGATAGTATGTAAAGTAGTTTACCTTCACATACACTACTAAGCAATTGCAGCACACCATGCAAGTAGGCTTAATCTGGCGTAAACAATAGCAGAATTAAATAATTAATTACATCCAGTTTCTATTTTTAGATGTCTAGTAGGTGTCAGCTGTCTATGTGTGAGCTATGCTTGGCATGCTGCGCTCAGCACTGTCCTGCACAAATGGTCATTGAATAAATAAATAAATAAATAAAAAATAAAAAAAGCATAATTTATGAGTTTAAAACACAAACTATTAATACACAGCACATTTCAACAACAGCACAAAACATTACAGGGAGACTCACGATGTACATAACATCAAACCAGCTTCAACACCTATGCCTACAAGGATTCAATATCCCTGTTACTATGCTCTCTCCTGGCAGTGTGCCATGATTAATATGCATGGTGCACTGCTGAGAGGGAACCATGGCTGTGTACATGGGTACATTCCATGTAGACTCTACACAGAGCTTAAATGGATTTTATTAAATCCTGGGTAGTGTATTCCATAAACAGGAGGTAGCATAACAGAAGCACAAATGACTTCCCCATGAAAAGCTATAGTGTAAATAAAAAAAAATAAAATAAGGAAAGCAAAACAACTAAAAAGGATCTATTAAATGAGGGAGCTCATAAAGTATACTCACAGCCACTCTAATTTCAAATCTTTCCTCCATTCTTACCTTACCTCAAACGGGACTGTTCATGCTCCCTTCCCACCTAAATTACATTGTCATCTCTTTCAAACCTCCCTTCAATGTCATCTTCTATCACCTCTGATCACTAACATTATGGTTAGAACAAACACTTTATGACTTGTGCTTTTAATTATATTTTCTGTATTACTTTTGACTTTATCTTTATTTTAACTTTTGTGTTTTTTAAATGTATACTCCCTAGTTTTGTATTTGTATTTGAAATAGTATATTTATTCTTTTGTATATTATATATTCTATACTGTACTTATGTTATATTCTATTAACTGATTTTGAAGCTTTTCTCCCTGGGCCTCCAATGAAAATGGGCTCTACTTGGCCCGTGGACTTCCCTGGTCATCAAACTGGAAATAAATAAATAAGTATATCATGAGTTAAGTGTAACAGACGAAAAGTTAAGGTAATAAGAATAAACAGACTGTCAAGCAGTTTAAAAGGTGCCACTACATATAAACAAAAGCAGCAATCTCCTGTAGGGAGCACATAAGCAAGCCCACCACATACAATGTTCCCCTTGCATAACCCACATCATCAAAAAAGAAAGCCAGCAACAGCACAAAACACAACCAAATGTCCATGGAACAGAAAATAAAGCATAAAAGAAAGGAAAAATACAATTATAAAATTCACCACACAAGCTCCCACCATAAATAAACCAGTGAACCAAGAGCTTTAAGAATAAACCACCTCAATAAAAAATCTAGTTACTATGAGAAAGGCTATATAACTTAGTATTAATAAGTTAATATAGATATTATGATTTAGAAACATTCTTATTAACTTAAATAAAAAGAAATATGAAGGGGATAGTTGCCTCAAGAGGAAAATAATATTTGAATGACACAGTAATACTGAAACATCCATCTTGAGTTCCTGAGGATTAATAGGGAAGCATATTCCATCAATGAATACTTGATGAAAAAATATTCTTGGCAATTTTGTTCGTTATAAGCTATTTTCAAAATTAAAAAGAAAACTTCAGAGATTTTATTATCAAGTGCAAGGGTAGAATGTGTTGTGAAAGTAGAAGATGTTCAGAATATTAATTACTGCTTGCTTGTAGTTTTTGTAGATTTATTGGTATTGGTTGATACAGAATCTGTTTTTTCTTTATGTCAGTCTATGTATTTTCGTCTGATGTACTTTTCAGAGAAAGGGATGACTAATCAATGTCTTCAGAAATTGGTATGAGGTGATTATTTTTTAACAAAAAATGAAGCTTTCTCTAAGTTATTGAAGATTGTTATTCCATTTGACAGATGTATTTTTATTTTGGCTGGAAGGATGATTTAAGACTTAAAACCATTCAGTCTAAAAGATTTCACAAGAGTCCAGCATCCTTTTCTAAGTTCCATTGTATTTGATGAATAGTCATTACCAAATATTATTGAATGTTGTTTATATTTCAAAGGTGCTTTTCTCCACGTGGTTTTAAGTGTCAGATCATTATCAATGAATGATAAAATTTTTTCTAACTATAAATCTTGGAGGAGAATATTAGGAAGATGAAATAGGTTTACCTATGGCTCTGTGTGTTCTTTCAATACCACATGAAAAGTCTACATGGATATTCAATATTTCTAGAATCCATGTATTCAAAAACGAAATTAAATCCTTACACTCAGTTTCTTTCTGGTAGACTAAATATCCTTATGTTACATCTTCTTTCTCTGTTTTGTAAATCATCTATTTTGTTTAGAAGTCAAGTGTTTTGTTTTAATAAAAAGTCAGTTTGAGATTTCTCTTTTTTCTGTCTGCCATCTACATCATCTGGGGGATTCTCCATGTCAAAGATTTTAGTTTGTTGCTGTTGTAACATTTCTTTAAAGACTTTAGTTTATTTATAACTGTTTTCTCTTAGATTTTCTAAGTTTTTCTGAAAGCCATCCATTTTAAAGAAAGTTCCTTAAGAGCAGATGTCACTAATTGTATATCCTCTTTCAAAGAAGTGTCATCATGAGAATTTTAGAATTGCTCATCTTCATTCAAAATAAAAATCTCCAAGTAAAAGTAACAGGAACATTTTATAAAATTTCATAAAAAATGAAAGTTAAGTAGTCTGGACTATTATCAATTAGAATGAAGTATAGTTTTCTAAAAATATATATTTTCCTATGTTTACATCTAATATTGCATAGCTCTAAAAAGCTAATGTCTTCACCTAGCCATCTTTGCTCTGCCCCCTGTAGTGCATTTTTAGGCAGAGTCCCCATACTGAACATTTCTTCATATCAAATTGAAGTCTCAAATTTGGAAAACATCTTGGTGGCATTACTCAATGCTGGAAGTAATGCCTATTTTAAATTATTAATCTTCTGCCTATCCACGGGGTTTGTGTCTGATGCCTGGGATACAGTTACTGTGACTCCCCTACACAAGGGTGGCCTCACTGCAGACCAAGATAATTATAAAAACCTCAGCCTCACCAGCCTAATATACAAAACCACAGATCATATAGTAGAACTTTAATGTAGACTCAAATTAAATCACTTTTGTGAAAATCAGGTCCTGTGTCCTGAACCTATTAAGCTTCCTTAAAAAGGTTGCAGAGATCGTGGACAGTGGTCAATCAGTGCATGTTTCTTATCTGAACCTGACCAAGGTGTTTGCACTATCTCCCATGCTGGTATTATTGAAAAATTAGACAAAGTTAACAACCTCCCCCCAACAAATTATCTACTGTATTCGACACAAGCTAAATACAAACAAAAAAAGGTAGTGTAGTAGTTTTCAGCAAAACAGCTGCTGTACTCCTCTTTAGATAGATATGGTCACAAGAGATATGCATACCTAAATGGACAACTGCCTCTCTTTCATTCAGTCATCATGACTCTGCCATGGTCAAGAAGTCATTCTATCTAGCTCAATTAATTATTAAGTAAATTTCTTTAAGATTCAAAGAAGTCATCCTACCACTGAAGTCTTCCCTTATCAGACCCATCATTAAATACAATGCCTCCATTGGTATGCACAGATCCAAGCATATCACTCAGCTGGAAAGACACCAATAATACCTAACCAAGACAATTAAAGATTTCAAATCTTTCAAATAAACCAATAGAATAGCATGATTCTGCTTATACTGGTAGCCTGCAGGCTACACTGAGCTGACCTGTTTCTGACTTTTCAAGCACTGAAAGATGCATTTCTATTTACCTTTCATTTCTTCACAAAACCAGTGGCTCTACAAATACCCACACTAGAGCTCTAAACCACTGCCAATAAATAAACAAGACTCAGTGGAGGGGATACGTTCCAAACTCAATGAATTCTTAGGCAACAGAATAAATTACTATTACAGGTCAAACAAAGTACTGCTTTGACTTCCATTAAGGCTTATTTTAGTGACTAAATGGATGATGCAAATTTACACTAGGGTTGTCATGTCCATCCCTGCTTGATTTTGAAAATGAGCACTATTAATTGCTTTAAAAGGGAGCCACAGATTACTTTTTTAAATGTGTATAGGGCTAGGTATCCTAAGTTCCACATGGTCATGTGCTTAGCTTGTTCCTGTGTTCATATTGTCCTCTGTACATAACAACAATATTATAGACTAAGGAACACTGAAGGAAACAACTTAAAAGACCACCATTTAAACTATTAACAAGAAAGCATTCACCAGACCTGTTTCATTATTCTGGAATGCAGTTTCTGAATATATCAGAGCTATAGAAGGGCTAGCTCAGTTCATAAAAAGTCTAAACATCCATTTCTAAAGGACAAAAAAAATATTTCAGAGAAGTAAAGTAATATCTACTGCAGATCTTGTACTAGAATTACACCGCCACTCATTGCAGTACTGTCGCTGCCACATATTTATGAAAATATGTAAATGTTGCAATCATATTTGTCTCCTCTCTTTCTTCCTATTCTTTCCCTACAGCTTACCTTTGGTAGCTTGAGAGCATCTGAAGTTATTCTCTGTCTGAGGCTTTCTCTACAACTTATGTATGCCTCTTTGACTTATCAGATCATATTACTGCCAAAAATCAAATTCTTACTGTCTGCATTTTAGTATGAGCATGTCACTGTAGTGCCAATTAAAGTTATTGCTTAACATTCTAAATCTTACATTAATCAAGCTGATCAAAGTATATCTAACAGTATTTTGATTCATAACTGTTTTTTATGCCATGCTGGCCCATGTTGTGACTAAAAAGTGTCATTGGACCAGACACTTTCCCATTAACAAATGTAACTATTTAAATATGTACAAACTTCTTTTCTGCTAACACTTATATTGGATAATAAGTTTGAGGTTTATCTTATTGCCAGTGTGTAGATATGCAGCTAGCATGACCCATTATCAAAATGCTAGTGGAGAGTGGTAGCTGGCTGTGGACAAAGTTAGTGGGTGGCTGGACTACCTGTCATTGTCTAGATGAAATATAGAATAGAAATGTTTCTCTGATTATTTCTTGTGTGTGTGTAAGTGTGTGTGTGTGTGTGTGTGTGTGTGTGTGTGTGTGTGTGTGTGTGTGTGTGTGTGTGTGTGTGTGTGTGTGTGTACCTAGCAAGGATTCCACCTACTACCAAACAATGAATGACAAGAGAATG
>NC_056734.1:52625771-52700771 GCF_019279795.1 Protopterus annectens
TGATGAAAGCCATCTCAGTTTAGTCCTTTATGCAGATAATATCTTACTAATAGAATCATGTATGAGCACTTTGCCCCTTTAACATAAACTATAATCTAACTCTATAGATTTATGCCATAAGACAAATAAAAATGTGTCCCTAATCAATTTCCTGAAGTTGAGCATCATTATAATTGCCTCCCCACAAAAACTCCCTAACCCCATCCAAATCTAATTACGTCTGCTACAGATGGCAATCCACTACCACTAGCCACAAATGTACCTAGGTTCAGAGTTTCATAGGTGTATACTAGGCTAACAACCACTATGGCCCTTATAAGCTTAGATGTGCAACCGAAATGTGACCCACAAATTTTGCTTACATATGAGGTGATTTACTGACTGCCTCTGCCCATCATAAACATAGTCGCCAGACCACAGGTGAATTTCTGATTACTAATCCATTGATCCAAACTGTGCTTAAATAAGGATATGGAGGAATTCTTCTTCAAATGGATGGGGAACCTGTTCCAGAGAGTGGGAATGCTCTGAGAAACATATCTGTCTCTCCAACATGTCCTATTTATGTTGCAAGCAAAATTTAGGTCTTTTGATCTAGTAGTTCTGATGCTGTTTGTTTTGTGGATGTGCAAAAGGTTCATCAAAACAGGCTCTATGAATGCCTTGTATGCCAGGCAAAGATTACCTCTCAGAAGTCTGTATGATACCAAGTAAAGAGACAGGGCTTTGAAGCAATCAGGGTAGGACAGTATGTTTGCTGCCTGTATTTTTTTTTTTTTATAAGGAACCTTTGTGGATGTTCCAGTTGCTGCATGTGTCTGGTCAGGTACATACTAAAGGGTCAATATACTCTGTGATGGGTCTGATGACAGTCAAGTATGGTGATCTTTCTGGACCTAGATCCCATGTCCTTTTTTATAAGTTGCGCAACACAGAAGGATTTTCTTACAACCTTGGACACATGTTGGTAGAAGGCTAAGTTACTATTCACAGGAGTTCCCAAATCCCTGACTAATGAATCAACTTTTAGTGGTATTTTAACAATGAAATTGTTAGCCAGGGTGGCCAATTTCTCAAAAGGTACTATAATGCATTTCTTGGTTGTTGTTCTTCTTCTTTCAGCTTTTCCCGGTTAGGGGTTGCCACAGCGGAACTCCGGTCCGCTAATTATTGGCAGTAGGTTTTTATGGTGCAGAGGTGCCAGCTCGACGCCCAACCTTCAACAAAGGCACGCCCATTCACGCATGTCTTTCAAATGCCATTTGACTGTGGGGAGGACATGCAGACTCCACACAGAAGGCGCTCCAGCTGAGAATCGAACCGGAGAACCTCTTGCTTTGAGGCAACAATGCCACTGCTGCACCACCTTGGCTTTCTATAATGCATTTCTTGGTACTGAGTGTTAAGCCATGGCTTTAGCACCATGCATTTGTCTGTATTAAACTTTTCTGAAGAGTGTTATCAGCTTGGGGGATTCGACGACTGCTCCTAGTTTGCAATCATGTGCAAGCGTGGTTAGCCAGTGGCCTCTCACATTGGCTTTGACATCTGAGAAGTAGGTGCCAAAGAGAGGTGGGCCTAGCACAGAGCCTTGGGCCTCCACTGCTGACTGGCTCCATTGTGGAGGTGGCCTCACTGATTCTAACCTTGTGGGCCTTATCAGTGAGTCAGCTAGCTATCTGGTGTGTTACAAAGAGGTTTATACCTAGTTTGGAAAGTTTGTCGACAATGCCTGCGTTGGGTATTGTATCAAATACTTTAGCCAGATCTAGTTAGGCAGTATGCACAGTTTTCCCCTTATCAATTACCTTGGTGACCTATTTGGTGAAGTCCACCAGATTCAGTAAGCATGGCTTTCTTTTGACAAAGCCAAACTGGGATGGATCCAGTGTCTTTAGCTATCCTATGTCCTTGTTGATAATTTCAATGATAATTCTTCCCATGGTTTTGCAAATAAGACTAGACAGACTAATGGGTCTGTAGTTTCCAGAATCTGTTGTAGGTCCTCCCATATGAAGGTATATAACCGTCGCAGTCCTCCATTCATGTGGCACAGAGCCTGTTTTAAGATTATAGTTAAATAATGACTATAGGGTTCCTGATATGTCATATATTAAACTGTTCAGGAGACATCTTTGGATATTATCAGGACCCACCGAGGTCATGTTTTTGACTTTAGTGAGCACAGCTAGTACATGCTTCCTAGTTACATTGGGATGAGTTATTTTTGATGATATTTTTGGGGGGATGGTTGTGGGTGAGACGGGGGTAAAGGTAACAGAATTTGCCTAACAGGTTTGCTATATTGTCAGGCTTGGTGAATGTGGCATCATTAACCACCAGTCCAGCACATTGCTGTGTGCTACCCTTGAGGTTTCTGACATAGCTGAAGAAGGCCTTATGGTTATCTTTCACCTCAGAGGCTATCTTAACCACAAAACTGGATTTTCTTGACCTAATTACCCCTTTTAGTTTCCTATTTAGTTTGATGAGAGAGTTTTTGTCTTGATGGGAGTTGCCCTTCATGATTTTTAGCATAATTTATTTTCCTTTTGTTGTATTTTCCATTTAATTTGGGATGTCACCAGAGCAGTTTGTTTCTTGAACTAATCCCTGGGTTTACTTCTGGTAGGTACAGCAACCTCTATGCAGCCATTAACACAGTTGTACAGAGTTGCTGAGTGCAATTCAACATATGCTGTTGTGTTCTCAGGGTATGGAGGGGCATTGAATTTTGACAAACCATCACCTAATAAAAGGCAATTTGCCTTGGAATATTTCCTAACTATTACTAGTTCTAATGAGATTACAGAGCTGATTTTGATTTCAGGGAGGCAGCTTTATGATCAGACCTCAACAAGGAGAACGCGACATTAGAGGGGGTGGTGGTGTAGCACTCTCTCATACTTGTGAGCACAAGCTCTAGTATGTTGAAGGTTGTAGTGGGTGTATTCATTATTTAGTCGAGTAGTTTTATTTGCAAAGTCCAGGAATTTCTGTGTCTATAGATTTGAAGTCATGTAGGATGCCCAGTCCATAGAGGGATAATTAAAGTCTCCCATGAGTAGGATGTAAAATTGGATGATGTGTCTCCAATAGGTCCAAGTGTGAGCTTTTTGAAACATGAAGGGTGACCTATAGCTGGCTAAGATATGGTGCAGGATTTTGTCTATGGAGATCTGCACATGGACGAACTTCAGTGCATCATCCTGTTTGACCACCCTAGAAGTTTGCTTGTTATTGATGCATACTAAGGCACCTCTAGGTTTAGCCCTTGTCGGTGCAACTATTGGTCTAAACGTGTCAAAGGTTAATGAAACCTTGCACTTCTGGGGTACTCTCTGCTGCTTTAAACCATGTGTCAGTAACTGCACAGATGTCAGTATTCCTAAGTGTGTGTAGGGCTTGGAGGGAGTGAAGTGTTTTTTTTTTTTTTTAGGCTTCTGGCTCAATAACATCCTGAGGTTCATTTGAGCCAGTTTCGATGTCAGTAATCACCTTGGACCCTAGTCTTTCATTAGCCAAGCATACAGATAAAAAAAAAAAAAATAAATAAAATATATATATATATATATATATATATATATATATATATAAAATATATATATATATATATATATATATACACACACACACACACACACACACACACACACACACACACACACACACACACACACACACACTATAGAATCTCGTACCTTCTCACTCCTAAACTTGTAATATTATAGCAAAAAATGTACTTATCCTCAAAGTCAAATATTGGCTCCCTCTTGTAACCTTACATTCTACACCAACCACATGTGAAATATACACTACTATAAACAAAATCTGCAGATTTGTTCTTCTTGCAGAACCACAGACTCATTGCTGCCAACTTGTATAGCAGTCTAACTGGCTATCTGCAAATGACAGAGCCACACTCTACTTGGCTGTCAGATCTACGAACTGTTAAAAATGGGACAGTTTCTTTCCCCTTAAAACAAAATTACAAATCAAGCAGCCTAACTATTAACCAAGAAGATGTCATTACCTTCATTAGACCCAATTTTAACACCTCCACAGGAGAAAAAAACTTTCCGCAGGCTATCCCCAGCTGTTTTGAATTGGCTGGTTGTGGAAATCAAGCAGCAGAAAACATTTACATTTTGAAACAGACAATAAGAATAACTGTTTAATTACACTAAATATTCTTTCTGTCATGACAGTGGTTAGCCCTTGCAACTCATACTGTAGAAACATTTTTCTTTTAAAGATGCACTTATAACAAGCGAACATTGAATGCTCACCTTCTTTGTGCATACTGTAAATAATATCACTCGCATTTTTAATTAAAAGCATACAGATGTATTATCTCTGCATTGTTACTATGTTATAAATAACTCTGTGTATTCTTAATTTTCTGGGAGTCTTGCACCATGGCACTCAGATTGTGGCTGAAAAATGTCTGCCAACCAGGTGACTTACCTAGCTATCATACTAAAATAAATAAATAAAACCATAAGTCATAGTGAAGTAACAATAGCAGTTTCACAAGCAACATGGACTGTGTCAAGCTCACACGTCCTTCACAGACTTTAAAGTTACCAAAAAAAAAAATATATATATATATATATATATATATATATATACACAGATAAGCAGCATAAACCATACAGGTTAAATAGCAAAAATTGTGGGAAAGCAAATTAATTCTCATGTAACAATCAACACATACACACACACACACACACACACACACACACACACACACACACACACATACACACACACACACACACAAAAACAATGTACAAAAAGCAATTGTTGTGTATATAGAAATTTGCATCAGTTCTTGTCTGCTGCCAGACTACTGTTCCAAGTATAAAACCAAATTTCAGCTGTATCTCTAACTCTTCTGTAGTCTTCACTTTTATTCTTAACTGGTTTTATACATTTGAAGGACTTCCTTAGCTAGATTTGCTTTGACATCTTCACATTAGCGCATTTTTTCCAGTTTGAGCTCTACGTTTTTTTATCCTGTTGTGGACTGGCATATACATTTTCAATAGTATTTCACTCGGCTTTAGATCTGAATGCTTTGTTTTGTGTTGAATCAGAAGTGGTTGATTCTGCTAGTGCTAAGCATTCCAGCAAATAAAAACTTTGTTCAACAAAAAGAAAACAGCCTGTTAGACAAGTACTGCTGTTTATTTTTTAACAGCAAGTACTTGTGCTTGATGGAGAACTAATAAATGTTTTCAATTTGCTTTTTCAAAAGTTGTCACCTGTGAAATTTAAATGTTTAATTGCATTTTATTATGATGGATTAGACTGGAATAAAAATCAATGTATTTGCTAGCCATGTTGGAATCTGTATCACCACATATAACACATCAAATTAAATTTTTACTTGCAAAATATTGTATATTTAGTGACATTGTGTTCCCATTTGCATTGTTTTTTTTTGTAAAGACATTTTTTTCATATAAGCTAGAGACCTATGTGCTTGTAGATGAGAAGTACTGGATGCAAACACAGTAATGTGTGGCCCAGCAGTAGTAACACTGATATTGTATGAAAACTGTTATCTCATTCAGGGTTTATTAGTCCCTCAAATGGAATAAAGAACACAGATCCCACCCCGGTAGTATTTAATATATTTTCAAAAAGTTAACATGGTTCTAAAACTTTATTTTCCACAAAGTGGGTGCCTGTAAGTAATTGTTGATCAATTCGGAAAAATGATTTTGGGATGAGCTCACTCATCTTGTTAGTAAATGAATGAATGAAAATCAGCATTTCACTGGCATCACTGTGCTCTGTCAATTTCTGTCATTTAAGTAGCAAGGTATTTTTGTACCTTTTTCAACCCTGATTGCCTGAGTGTCTGCATTGTGGTATAATATATATGTTCTGAGTTACATTACAAGGCAAAAATAATGGAATGCTATTAAATTTAAGACATAACATTAAAACTGAAATACTGATTAGAAGTCCAGTGATGTGGAGTACCTCACATACTTCTATCAAAGTGTCAAAAACTGCTTTCAAATGTACAGCAGGGCATCTAGAACCCCAAATCACTGCACTCCCCAGTACACTTCACTTATTTCCTCCATTACTATTGCAGTTTATTATCGTCCTGACCCTTTGTATTGTCACATACATTATAATACTCCTTGCATCCCACTGTGGACAACGTAAAGGTGTCAAATCATATTATCACACAATGTAGAGACTATGACACCTTATACAGAATTGATCATGGAAGAAAACACAGAAAGAATGTCAATCTGACCAGCAATACTCACATGTGGCCAGTTTATTAACTATAGCCAAAGAGTTAAGTGCAAAGCCCCTTTTTATTTTGTTGCAGTTTACTGATGTCAAGGGTTACCTGCAATAAAACTTTTATGGACAGTAGTCTTCAGAAACCACAGTAGGTACATGATGCTTGCAAATAAATGTGTTATTCTTTTTTTTTTATATTACATTTGGGTTTAGGATCCACTTCAACAGATCTTCCCATGAAAGTTTGTTTTCCTGAAAACTGCTTCCTAAATGTCTATCAGTCAATATAACTATTTTTTTTTATCCAATTTGTACTATGAGGCAACATTCAAAAACAAAAGTCACTGTAGTACAACTTCTTCACTGGCAAGGATACTTGTAATATTTTAAAATTGTAAAAATCACTAAATAATCTGGCTTAAAAATAACATTTCATTTTCCCAGTGATCTCATTGCTTTGACATACCTGAACGGCGTTCTGACTTCTGAATATGAATACACAATCAGCTGCTTCTCTGGTCATCTTCAGACTTTTTGTTGACTTTTGATACAATACTCTTTCAGACGTTCCATATTAGCACCATGGTTGATTTTCTATGACTCAACAGCTGTGAATGTCAAGAACTGCATATTTTATTATATACTGTAAAACAGCTCAAGTGGATGCAAATAATTTTTATAAACTAAATGAATTTTATATTTTTTCATGAAATAGGTCAAAGTAATGTGCTCATCAAATGTATAAACAAGTGGAAGGTTACCATAACATATTTTCCTTCCTGAAATGCTACCAGAGTTTACTGCACTGTATATGAGCAGCAAAAGTAAAAACTTGATTTTAATCACAGCTAAAGCCATTACTTCAAACATTTACTCCCATTTCATAATGCCAGTTATTGTAGTGTCATCCCCAGTAAACAAATGATAATTTTTGACTTTGTTTTTTTGGTTTCTTATCATCCTGACCATCAAGTCCTTTTCAACAGATTTTGGTCAAGTTATCCCACAATCCAGCCTAGCCACAGCACCCTGCATCATCGTACAAGGGGCTTCCTCCTTCCTGTCATTTCTCTCTCTCTCTCTCAGAATATTCCTTTTTAAAAGCTGGTAGTGGAGTTGCAAGCTGGCTGATAACACACTGTCATCCTCGCTGGGTGCAGAATTTCCCATTGCACCTGCAGCCCTTTTCAAGTGCTATGAAACACTGTAAAATGTCATGTCTCAGTGTGAATGTATCTGGAGCTTAACAAATATATTACCACTCAATGGCACAGATCATACTCCCTAGTACCTCTGCATATGGAACTCACGTTTACCCTACCCCCCAAACACACTTGGGTAGTATTCCAGCAATACAGCCAGAACAAGTCCATCAGTTAATTCAACTTGTTTGGTTTTAAAGTCTGATTTATTTTGTAATGGCTTGTTTTAATGCAGCATTAGTTAGGAAAAGTAATATGATGTCTGGCAAGAGATTCTAACCAGACTGTCACATTACTGAAGTTAGGCAGACAAAATGTTGTAACTGCCGACAGTCAACCCCTTCTACTACACAAATATTTAAACAAACTTTACAAAATATTCTTTCATTTTCATGAGATCAAACTTTAATAATGTGTGTTTCCATTAACCTTAATTAAACACATTAATGACAAGTCATAATTTCTCTCAATTGGTATCTGGAGGAACCTGAATAAATCCAGTCCTCAAAATTCATCATTATTAGATGTTATTGTCACTAACATCTCTGGCAAACCTGGACATCTTTTATGTTCTCTCACAATTTATTAGCGGACAATGTGGTTTCTCTCATTTTATGACTGACATTTACAAAAGGCATACCACAATCTATCTAAGCATTTTCAATGTCTAAAATTTGGCAGATTCTATGTGTAAATCTGCCCTGATTCTGAAATACTTGATCTCAGTGTAAATGACTTACTTATGTGTAAGGACTATTTAGAAACAGGCTTACAGTAGGGACAATATTCCAAAATAACATGCTCTTTTTTTAATTTCTTCAAATCTTTTGGGTTTCTAATACCATGATGGGAATGGGCCCCATTCCTAAGTTGAAGTATTATTAAAGTTCATGAAATTAGTATTGTTTCAATCTTTGAAGTCAGACAGAAGTGCACTTCGCAGCACCCACAATGTGCCCAGTAATTACTCTGTCTGCAATTCGTATGGAGTTGCATGTATTGTTAACATATCTAAATATGATAGTAGATTCTTTTTTTATTAGACCTGTTGCTCCTGCTACTATTGGAGCTGTCTAGGTATCTTTCTTCCATATTGCTCTTGTTTCTGCCTGCAAATCTTGATATTTTATGACTTTGTGTCTCTCTGTACACAAGACACTGTAGTCATTGGGTGCAGTGATTTCAATAACCAGTGCTACTTTTGTCTTCTTTTCATGGACCACTATATCAAGTTTTCTTGCATCTATCTTTTAAACTGTTGGTAATGGGTGATCCCATGTGATGTAGACCATCATTTTCTATGATGCTTTGTGGCTCATTTTTCCGGTGTTTTTCAACCACTTCAATACCATAATGTTTGCACAATCCCCAGTGCAACTAGTCTTGCCACATTATTATGCCATCCAGTGTACAAACCATCTGCCATTAGTATGGCACAACCAGCAATGAGGTGTGCGACTGTTTCCAATTCTGTTTTCCAAAACCTGCATTTGTCTGTTTCTCCCACATGTTCAATGGACATTATAAACCAACGTGTACGTAGCCCACTATCTTGGACTACCAATATTAATTTTCCATCTTTTGGTTTGAATTCACCTCTCCTTAACCATTCCTGCATTCGATCCTTATCAACATTAGGTTCTTCCAGCAGTTTTCTATATTTGCAACTATATTTATGCATTTTCTACATTTCTTGCCTTCTCATCTGATCCTTCACCTTATATTCTTTCTTTTGTTTTTTGGCACATTCAGATGCTGCCTGATTTTTATCTACCACTGGTTTGATTTCCATTCCTGCTTGATGCTAATATACTTCTGCTAAAATAAGCAGGGAAGTCATCTTTGATTTATTCTCCTTGTGTTTCAAAATTGTCATTACTTTTGGATCTTGTGAGGTCACCAGATATGTATGCAGTCCCATGATTGCAGATCTATACATGTAATCAATTTCAAGGAAGCCCATACCGCTTTCAGACTGGGGAATATATAATCTTCGTATACACTGATTTTATAATTCATCTGGTGAGCATGAAGCATCCTTCTTGTTTATCTGTCTAATCTATCCGACATGTTTTGGGGCCAATCAATCACTCCAAAACTGTAAGTTAGGACAGGAAGACCAAATTGGTTTATAGCTTGAATTTTGTTCCTAGATGGCAACACTGTTTTCAGGATTAATTTAAGTTTTCTAAAATATACCTTACTAAGTTTTATTTACATTTGTGCATGTTTTATTATTTATCATTCATCAATTCCCAAATATTTATACACTCCCTCTTGCTCAAGTTCTTTTATATCTCATTCTTGTCCTAAACTGATGTTTTCTTGGTGCTGCAGTTTTCCTGCTTTAAAGGTTGCTTTTACACATTTATTAACTCCAAATTACATTTTTATATCATCTGAAAGATTTAACTATTTGCAGTTGTGCGTTCAGTTCCTCATCTGATGAGCTATACAATTTTAAATCATTGACAAAAAGAAGATGCGAGGTCTTTATACTTTGTTGTTTTCTAGGAGACAAACTATAGTCATGGCCTATTCTGTTAAACAGACAGCTTAAAGGGTTAAGATCAAGACAGAATAGCAGCAGTATCAAGGACTGACCCTGGAATATCCCCCTTTGAATTTTTTTCCCTGGAATAATAATTTGTCCTCTATCATGACTTAATTGCAAAGTGGTCTGTCACTATTTCATGGTCACTGTAATGTAGTTGATCAGTGCAGGGTGTATCTTATACATTTTTAAACACTGTTTTATCCACAAATGTGGGATACTATTCAAATGCTTTTTTGTAATTAATCCATGCCATACTTAGATTCTTCCCCTTTTTACAGTTCTCCATTATGACTTTGTTTAGCGACAGATGATCCTTTGTTCCATAATACTTTCTTTTATTACCCTTTTGTTCTATTGCCATGATTGAATTTTCTTCTAAATGACTATAAACTCTGTCAGAATCAATTCTAGTGTATAGATTTTACGTCGTCAGAAGGCAAGTTATTGGTCTGTAATTTTTAGGATAAGTTGCAGGTTCACTTTTAAGGTAAAGCATTGCTTTTCCTGTTGTTAAGCAGGTTGGTGTCTGTTCGGTGTGCACATATAAATATTTTTTACTCATGGCTAAAGATACCTAGCTATGGCCAATAAGCCGTATGACAGCTTACTGTGACAAAGGTGTTGTGCTTCAGTTACACATCAGTGGAAGATGTGTAGGGAGATGCATGAAGCAGGGTGCATTGAACTCAGTTATTTGTGTGATTCAGGCTGGGAACTATGGAGGTATTATGGCCTCTGATGTAGGTGTCCTTCACATACTCATTACTTGTGTTACATACAAGGGAGTAGTCAACACTGTGACCACATGTTGGTGGACAATCTACTTCTCATCTTCCCCAGGACACAGGTCACATACCTATTGATTTGATTATAGGGTATAATGTCCATATTATACTTGTTCAGAGTAATGGTGAGTGTGGAAGAGAGGTGATGAAGAGAGTACAGGCAGGATGGAGTGGGTGGAGAAGAGTGTCAGGAGTGATTTGTGACAGATGAGTACCAGTAAGAGTGAAAGGGAAGGTCTACAAGAGGGTAGTGAGACCAGCTATGTTATATGGGTTGGAGACAGTGGCATTGACAAAAAGGCAGGAGTTAGAGCTGGATGTGGCAGAGTTAAAGATGTTAAGATTTGCACTGGGCGTTACAAGGGTGGACAGGATTAGGAACAAGTATATTAGAGGGTCAGCCCAGGTTGGAAGGTTTGGAGACAAAGCCAGAGAAGCAAGATTACGTTGGTTTGGACATGTGCTGAGGAGGGATGCAGAGTATATTGGGAAAAAGATGGTAAGGATGAAGCTGCCAGGTAACAGGAAAAGAGGAAGGCCTAAGATAAGGTTTATGGATGTGGTGAGAGAGGACATGCAGGTGGTTGGTGTGACAGAGCAAGATGCAGAGGACAGGAAGAAATGGAAACAGATGATCCGCTGTGGCGACCCCTAACGGGAGCAGCCGAAAGAAGAAGAAGATTATACTTGGGTTGTGTGTTTGTTTTCATGATGTAACAAATACCCCCATGTGTTCTTGTCATTGCAGTTGTTGTTATCACTCTGGCAGCAATCTTTGGTATGTGTTGACACTGTACATATTATTGTAATATCATGTATGGAATCAATGATTGCCCACAATCTGTAGTCCTTCAGGCAGCTGTTTGGACACAGGATGTCATCTCTGATGTCTTTCACTTAACTAATGGACAGGAAAGGGCCTAGCAGTCAGCCCTGATGTACAGATCTTATCACTGGACCTGAGATATAGGTAACTTCACAGATTTTAACATAGTGAATGCTACGTATGTGATACATTGGTCTACTCTCTTGGTGATATAGCTGTTTATGGCCACATCTGACAGTGTTGACTTAATATCTCAGTGTGGATTTCTGTCAAATGCCTTGACCTGGTCAAGTATTATAAGATGATAGTGTTGTTGATGATAGTGTTGTCATCATACATGCCCTAGATGGCCTCTTTGAGGACATCTATCAGATGTAACATACATGATGTAGCATTAACAACTCACACAGGTCTGTTGCACACAGCCATAATATTACTAGTATCCATGTAGAAAAGGTCCATGATGACATGTTGGTCTACCTCACAGTTGAGGAGAGTAAAGATGTGTCTATACATGAATGCATCAGGTGCTGTCCCCCCAACTAAGATGGATGCATGTTGATGTACATCCTTTTAAGAAAACATACCCCATATGGAGGATGTTTTGAAGTGTGTATTGAACCATATCAGGAAGGTGTATGTGCTCAGTCTCACCATAGGACATCTGTGATGTTGTCACAGCCCATTGGTTCTGTGTGATAGGCCTGTTTTAAGGTAAGACAGTTCATACTGCCTATCATGATCTGGCCTGGAGTCTTGACACAATCACCCATGCAGGTATCATTGTGAATCTCTCCCAGCTGGGGATTAACCCTTACATCACTAGATGGATAACCAATTGACTCACTGGCAGAACATATACTGTGAAAGATAGTGAATTGACCTGTACCAGAAGAGCTGTAACCATTAGTGCATCCCAGGGATCTGTGATTGGCTCTTTACTGTTTGGACTCTATTTCTTGACAGTTCAGGCTAAAGTAAACTTACCAAGTTTGCTGATTCTTGCATGTTGGGTTCAATCATTGAGTCCACCAATGATGATAATATACTACAGGAGGAGCTAACATTGACAAATGATTAGTGGCAAAGCCACATTATCTACAAATAAATGCAGAAATGTGTCTTTATTTTATCCTTCTGAAAAGTGGAATTCCGTGCTATTTACAGCACTGACAACAATACTGCTATGCTGAAGCCCAGTGATGCAAGTATTGGGAAGACATGTAGATTGTGATCTGAACTTCAACCACCAAGTGTCCACACTGGTATTGAAAGCCTATGTTGTGCACACCATAAGTCATGCCATCATATTCAGATTGTAAGATTGTATGACAGCAATGTACCCAAACCTCATCAGAACACTAATAAAGCCTTTTGCATGTACTGCACCAGACACATGCAGCAACAGGAAAGACCACAGGTCTTTCTCATCAAGAAAACACAAGACCTACAAACCATGCCATGATGTATGTGGATAGATTGAAAGCCATGTCTCTGTAATCTGTATCATATAGTATGATATGATTTCAGCCTGGCCTCTAGGCCAGTTTCTAACCCCACCCTGATGGAAGTAGTGTATATCCACAAATCAGATATAGCTGATGACATCAGCAGTGGCTGTTGAGAAGAATATGGTAATAACAGTGCCCCACATGCTCTCTGTAATGTCAGGCAAGAGCACAAACACACCCAATTTACTGCAGTGAGACTAGAACCCCTCCTTATCTAAGTACATAGACTACCAAACTCAGTACTTTATGGAAGTGCCACAGCTCATGTCTGACTTGGAGTGTTTCAGGCAATACTTTATAGCTGATGATAACAGCAGTGTCTGTTGAGGAGAATATGGTAATAACAGTGTCCCCCATGCTGGTGTAAAAGGCTCTATGTAATGTCAAGCAAGAGCATAAACACAAACACACACACACACACACACACACACACACACACACACACACACACACACACACACACTTGACTGCAGTGAGAATAAAGCCCCTACCTTACTACACAGACTACAGAACTCAGTAATTTATACAAACACCACAGCACAAGTCTGACTTTCATAACACTGCAGGTCAACTTATAGTGGATGACATCAGCAGACCATGTTGGAGAGAAGATGTTAAAGAGGCCTGCATGAAATGGATGTGTAGGCATGTGCAAGTATCAAAATATCAATCCATGGCATTGGAGCAGTAATAGTAGGATACACGGTTTTAGTCTTTTATCTAGACACATACACACATACTCGTCTAGTTGACTGCAGTAAGAACAGAACCCCTACTTAAGTTCATAGACTACAGAACTCAGTATTTTATGGAAGTTCCATTGCACATGTCTAACTTTTGCAAGACTGCAGGTCAGCTTATAGTAGATGAAATAAACAGGCCATATTGGAGAGAAGATGTTGGGAAGCCTGCATGAAATGGATGTGTATGTGTAGGCATGCGCAGGTATCAAAATACTGTCATTCCATAGCACTGAAGCAGTAACTGTAGGGTACACAATTCTGCTCTTCTGTCTAGACACACACACACACGCACACACACACACACACACACACACACACACACACACACACACACACACACACACACACACACACACACAAACTTGACTGCAGTGAGAACAGAACCCCTACCTAAGTACACAGACTAAAGAACTCAGTACTTTACACAAGCAGTGTGGTAGAAGTCTGACTTACAAAAGACTGCAAGTCAACTTATAGTGGATGATATCAGCAGGCTATGTTGGAGAAAATATGCTGGGAGGCTTTCATAGGTTCATAGGAGGTCACTAGCCTAATGGCTCTAGTGCATTTAAAAGTCTAACTGTGTGAAAACATAAGTACCCTTATTGAGCATAGTTAGATATTCATTGTTAGCAGAGCAATTTTGTGAGCAGCACTGACTAGCTCTGTCCATGTGGGACATAGGTGCAATCCCAGGGGTGAATTTACAATCACCCATTCAGTTGTCAATGTTGTACTTGAACAGGTTCATTGAGGAGCACTGCTTCACATGCAGTGGGAGCCTATAACAGAAGAGTGTCAATTGCTGCAAGATATATCTGTCTACCCAGCATGGTCTGTTTATGTCACAGGCAAGATTCAGATCCTTGGAGCAAGTTATTCTTGTCCCATTTGATTTTCAGATGTCTAGCATTTCCAGTATGGCAGGGACTGAGACTGCTCTGTAGGCCAGGCACAGGTCACCTCTCAACAGCCTGTATGATGCTGAGTGCAGTGACATGTCTTTCAGTCTCTCCATGTATGTCATGCTTTAGAGGCCCTGGATTTTCCTGGTCACAAACGTCTCTGTTTTCGTTAAGTGCTGCAGGTGTCTGGTGAGGTACAGCCATAAGGGGACATTGTACTCAATTATTGGTCTGATAAGGGTAGAGTACAACAGAGCTATGACCTCCCTGGTCTTTGATGTGATGGCTTTATTTACGAGGTGTACAATGCAGAATGTGTGTCCCACCACTATGTACAAATAGTGATTGAAGTGTAGATTGCTATCAGCATGTGTTTCCAAATCTTGCAATGCTGTCTTTGAGCTTAGATGGATGCTGTGTATATCATAATTAGCAGGGGTACTTCATTGCCAAAGGAGAAAATTAGACATTGTTTGCTTTAATGATCAGTCTGTGAGTTTGGCACCAATCATTTGTCTGTGTCAGCCCCTTCTGTAATATGTTACCATCATTGGAGGACTCTATATCACCGCATCCAGTCAACAGTCATCTGCAAAGTTAGTACACCACAGACTATCTACCTTTGCCTGGGCTTCAGAGAAATAGTTTCCAAGCAGTTGAGGGCCCAGCACAGATTGTTGCGGTAGTCCACTGGTAAGTGGTCTAGTGGTGGAGGTGCAGTCCTCAACTTTGACAGTATGTGTTCTATTGGTAAGCCAGTTGGCTATCCATCTAGTAATGTATGGGTTAATTCCCTGGTGGGAGACAGTGTTAAATGCCTTAGATAACTCATCATAGGCGGTATGTCTTGTTATCCCTCATACAAGTCTTTGGAGTCACTATCAAAGAAGTCTACTAGTTTAATTGGCAAGATCTACCCTTGACAGAAGCAACACGAGTCAAGTCAAGTATGTTAAAGGTAACTTATGTTCCTGTGGATAAGGTCATTTCTGATTCCTTCCTTAGCCTTGCAGATAAGGCTTTTTAGGTTTATGGGTCAATAGTTTTAGTTCTGCATGTTACCATATTGATGTGCATTGCATATCACATGACACTGGATATTAACTTCTGTAGTGTAGCTAATATATGTGTGGAAAAATTACTGAGACACCAGGGTTGCAGTGCTTGAGGGGAGCCAACACATGGTTGTATTGTAAATACGTGACATGTTGTTAGCTAGGGCCTTCAAATATTATGTTTCCACATGTAATTTCATGTCATAGACAGGAAATGGACAGTAAACAACAATAATACATAATAATATTTACTTTTACATAGTGCAGTGAGCAGAGGGTTTGTGCAATGTTTGGCAAAGTGTTCTTGCATGTGAGATGCACATTTTCAATACTTTCCATGTTTGCATTCAGCTAAGCAGTGGGCAAAAGCAAGACATATTGCCAAAGTCTGAGATAAGTACTGACTGTATAAAGCACACTTGTTGCTTATCTGACTCTATGGCAGCATGTGTTAATGCACTGATGCATTTCTTTCTGGGCCCAGATGATACTGGGTTTGAATCCAGGTATATCTAATACATTTAAATGAATGTTGTTAAGGCAGTGACATGAATTATTTATAGCACCTATATTGCTCTGTGTTGGCATAGTACAGTGGGTTTAAGTGGCATTACATGGAGGTAACCACAGCATTTTTCTGCCACTCACCATTACTGCACATTGTTGTATGATGCACACTTCCACGCAAACAAGGAGCCCAAAAAGTGAAGGTATCCATTGCTTTTTATTCTACTTAGGTGCGTTGTGTGTGATTGCATTTTCTGACCAGATTAAAGATGTTAAAATGGGGTAGATAGGAAAGTGGTGAAATGGGGAGCAAGCATGGAGAAGAACAAAGGGAAAGTTGTAGGGGAATGTGCAGGAGGGCAGTAGGAAAGAACAACAGCTATCCATTTCTTTAACAGTGTAAACTGAAACCATGTGCAGAATATTAATTGAATTTGGACTGTCACCTCCAGAAAGAGTAGTGACCACAATGCAATCATGTTTTATAGTGAACTGGACCAAATCACGTGTGTCAGGAAGGCACACATGTGAAATGGAGAGCTATGTATAGGACAGCTTTTTTGTGGGACAGATGCTCATTTACTTTTTATTTGAGAGAGAGGAATGTTGGGGAAGGGATGTAGGTATGTCTGGGTCAAGTAAGTTGGGTAGGAGAAGAAGAAATTGCAGACAGACAAGACAACCAAGACAAAAGACATGGATGGTGATGGACACAAAAATGCCAGAGGACACCATGATTGCAGTGAGGGTTGGAACAACACAGGTCCATGGCTTCAAGCTTGGAGACAGTGAGAATTGAATTCTAACTCACAGGACTGTCACTTTACTCGCAGGTGGCTGGAATGCTTGACATCTCCTCCTTCGGAACATGAGAGGAGCAGCGTCTCCATATGGCATAGGCGTGCATCAATGGTGCGGTGTATGACCCTATGCACCATCCCTGGCAACTCACTCCAGGTGATGAAATCACCACCTCTGCCACTGTTCCCAGAGGGTACTACTAGACCAGCCTCTGGGACAGGACTATCTGAGGGTGCAGGTAGTGCAGGGTCAGCAGAGGCATTGCTGCCAGTTGGCTCCCAGATGTGTTGAGCATTGGTGCTGAAGCCAGTGGAGGGGGCAAGGCTGATCCACTGGGGATGGCCTACCTCACAGTGGTGTAGCGCATTTAGTGATGTGGTACACATAGATGACATGCACACATTTTGAAGACACATAATAAAATAAAGACAATACTGGTGAGGGTACAGTGAATGGTACTGGAGGTGAGATAACATCTGGAAGGGAACATTTTAATAAAGATGGTTCAAACAACAGTCCAGGGAATTATGTTCAAGCAGTTGTTTGTGGTAATAAATCAAGTAATCTAGCTCCTTTTCCCAAGGACAATATAAGAAACAAACAGACTTACAGGTGGTACAATACCACCCAATACAAAGGAAAGGGGAAAGGGAAAGGGAAAAATCAGAACCACAGGAAACACTGAAATCAAATGATGTGTGTTATTCCAATTTCCACAAGGACGATAGAAGAATATGACATCAGTGTTGTAAACCTGTCTGACATGGTTTTGACTGAGGACACTCTAAGTTTGTTAAAAAAGGTTTTTCTTTTATACCTTCTAACAAAATGAATATAGGGAAATTGTTGATAGACTTTAGGTTGTATTTGAGAAAATTAAATTTAAGCTACATCATGCAAGATGTTATAGAAACATCGGATATTAGGGTGTTTCAACATACACCCAAGAAACCTAATACTTTCAACCTTCCCTTACACACCACTTTGCAAGCTTTTCAGAGTTTATGTGAGAACAACTTTAGAAAGATTATTTCTCAAAGGTGTGTTGAAAATTTAAGTCAGGGAGAAAAAATGGCTTTAAAAGATTTATGTAACAATCATAATGTTAGAACCATGAAGACAGACAAGGAGGGAAAATAGTGATTATGAATACACATCAATACACTTCATCCTTATTGGAAATGTTGGAAGATAGTAGCACATACAAAAAAGTAAATATAAAGGAAGTTAGAAAAAGCTTTCAAAAAGTAAATGTAGTTTTGTTTGACATGCCTAGCCAGGGTGAATTGGATTATAGTACTTATGAATATTTTTTGACTGAGTATCCTAAATTAGCTAGTTTTTTTTGGTACTCCCAAAATTCAAGCTAATCCAATAAATCTACCCTTTAGGCCTATTGTTTCAGCCAAACATTCTAAAACGGAAAACATTTCTATTTGGCTGGATCATGTTTTGAATCCGATTGTGCAACAATCAATGCACCTTTTAGAAAAGTTAAGAGATTTAAACATTCATTTAGAGCATACCTCCTTTGGTACACTAGATGTGAAATCTTTATATACTTCCATCAAGCAACAGGAGGGGTTAGATTATTTGAGAGAATATCTAACTGGAAATACAGACTTTGGTAATAGCAAGAGCCATACCATTTGTAGTTTAATGGAACTAGTTCTAGAGAATAATTTTTTCAAGTTTGATAAAAATATATATCAGCAAATTTCCAGAGTGGCCATGGGTGCCAGGGTGGCACCAGCATGTGACAATTTAGTGATGGCAAATTGGGAACTACAGTTTTTGGTAAAACATCTGGATTTCAGGAAGGTGCAAGCTTATTTTAGGTTTATTGATGATTTGTTTTTCTTGTGGAGTGGTACACAAGATGAATTTGAAAGTATGGTTAAAGATATAAACAACACCACCAATTTTCTTGAATTCAAGATCAGTGGGTTTGGTGAGACTATTTCATATTTAGATGTAGAACTTAGTCTGAATAAGGAGGACAATACATTCCAAAGTAAAATATTTAGAAAGGAATTTTTTGCGAATCAATATTTACATAAAGAAAGTTTGCACCCACCACACATGAAGAAAGGGGTGGCAAAAGGTCAGATCATCCATTTAAGTAGGTTGACAACTGACGAGGCTATCTTTTTAGATGAAATCATATTCCTCAGATCCATATTTTTACACAGGGGGTACGGGGTAGTTTGGTTAAAGAATATAGAGCGGGAAGTTATAACTTTGAGACAAGGGATAGCCAAACCTATTCTTATGGCAAAAGATGTTTGCATAAGTTCAGTTCCACTGGCAACAGAGACAAATATCAATTACAACATTTCATTTCCACTACCTATAGTAAATGAAATGGGGTACATAAAGGAAATTATCCAAAGTAATTGGAAAGTTTTACTTGGAAATAAAGAACTAGTAATGAAAATAGGATTAGTACCTAAGTTTACTTATAAAAGGGTGGTTAATATAAAATGTATGCTAGAAACAGATAATAAAGTACATCAGGTTAGCAGTATTATTGCCAGTAAAAAAGGAACCTTTGCATGTCAAAACTGTAAACAATGTAGATTTATAAGTAATAGTTCCTTTGTATCTATACATAGTTTAAATTACACAATATGGCCTAAAGGATATTTCAACTGTAACTCTGAAAATGTGGTATATATTGCATGTTGTGCATCATGTGAACATTTTTATATAGGAAAAACTAAGCGAAGATTGAAGCGTAGAATATACGAACATAATCTAGCTATCAAAAACAAGGACATGTTAAATTCACTAGCTAAACATGCAGTTGGTTGTCCAAATTTCAAAAAATTTGAATTCTCAGTAATTGAAAAAGTAAATGAAGTGCCTTTTGGAGGGGATTTGAATAATATCTTGGAATGCAAAGAAACATTATGGCAGCTTTGTTTAGCTGGAGATAAGTTACCGAGTTTAAATGAGTCCATTAATTTGAAATGTTTTTTGTCCAATAGATAAATATGTTAAATATATTTTAGTTAAATATTCTATAAGTTATTTAGTTAAACATTTATAGAATATAGGATGATATATGCATTTTATGTTATGGTTTACGATTTCATTTTTCAAGGAATAGTAAGTTTGTGTAAAAATATAAGAATATATATATATTTATATACATTTTTTTGAAAAATCAATATTAATTTTTCAAGTGAAGATGTTTTATAATAATATATAACATATACAATAGTGTGCATTTTACTTACATATTTTTATAGATAGAAATTTATTTGATTTTTTAATATGAAGCAAGATTATTGTGATGTCATTTCCTTTTTATAAGTATTTAAGGGAACTTGGGTGGGTGTGACTGTTTTTTCTGTAGAAGTTCACAATTAAATTAAGTGGATGAAAGTGCTAAATACTTGTAGTGAAGTGCATTTTGTGTTGCCTGGATTTGCTTCTGAGTTTTTTTGTTTTTTACGTTTTTGGATAATAAAATAAAGAATAAATAAAAAATAACAATAAAAAATATATTTTTAAAAATAAAATAAAATGAAAATAAAATAAAACGAGATATAAGGGTTGGGGTGAAAGAAAAAAAGATAACATTAGTGCCATCATATGTAACATACAATGCATTGATACAATTATACCACCCTATTATTTTAAGTTTTACATTTAATCATACATCCTAACAGATACAGACTATTCTGCAGATTGTTGAAAGCAATCCTGGAAAATAGCATATATTGCATAGATGCATATTCCATTTATACAGATTACAGTTTACAGCAGGCCATTTGTGCCACTTGTATACAGTTTTTAATTTAATGTACATATTATTGAAAAAAAATATTAGTATTGTATAGTTGTGAATTGTGATATTTGAACCCACAAACTCTGACAAAAGTATATTGAACTCTTACAATTGTTTTGTGCTACAGAATAATGCATGCATACTTGCCTTTATAATTGGGATATGCATGCTCAATTTTTACAACTCTGTAAAATACCAAAAAAGCTATATTTAACTTTTAATGCTGCAATAACACTACTCTCCTGCTGCATACATACCACTTGCTTCCCTCAGTCTATCCAGTCTAGCATCATGTGCCCAGACACTGATCTCTTGATCCCTGGCAGCTGGAGAAAGAACAGAAAAGAACAGAAGACCAACTTGCATACCAGTCTTGCTTATATTAAGCTTTCTAAGTCTTACAAATACTCTCTTTGTTTGATATTTACACAGCTGTGGGATGTCCACAGTCTTAAATTCGTCCAACCAACAGTTGAGCATATCCCTCTTTCTCCTCGGTAGGTCATTAAAAAGATACTTGCATTGCTGTGCAGTGCATGGGATACAAGTGGCTCTGGATATAGCCTGGGCTAATTTATTCCATGCCTCAAACTTGCAGTGGGAGCCAGAATAATCCCTCTGCAGAAGCCTTTGGCTGTGGTTCTTTACCAGGAGTCTAATAAATATCCTGGACTCCTGGACACCCCGCCACTATGCCCTTAACCTGGCACCTTCACCACTAATGCCAGACATGTCTAACAGCAGACATAGAGCAATGGAGACTGATGCATTCCACTAATTCCAGTTATCACATTTACTAGGAGTGCACACCCTCAAGCAACGTGCTTGAGTGATGGCAAGCAGAAAGCAGCAGTGCTAAGCAGTGAGGAATGAAATAATTGCAACTGGAAGGTTAATCTGACACTTGGCCTTAGTTTGAAGGGTGTCTACTGATGTAGCCTGGAAATATATCTTGGAAATTGGAAGGTAACTGTTAGGTGAGTTAGTTTTATGACCTGCACTGGGGGCATAAATGTAATGAACTGACACATTTGTTTTTACTTTTATACACTGAGAAAATTGACTTTTACACTGTGGAATTCAAACCTAGAAATATGGAAAGAAATATTTTCCTTGACAGTGCTAATTTTACATCTTTGTTACAGAAGAAGTGCTGCTCAGACATAGTCAGGAATCATACAGGTGACAGTATGAGCTGTTACACATGTTTGTGTCTGACCTGACAAGGTTATTGGATATAGAGGTAGTTGTGTATGTGTCTTAGGCAAATGTGAAGGCCATGCAAGTCCAGATAGCAGAATTATACTTACAGAAAGATAGTGCACATTATAACCCCAGCCATACATTTGATAACACAGTAATGGTGTCTGATCCCTCATACGTATAATTATTATCAGTTCCACTATCTAAAGTGTTAAAAGTGAGAGTGAATATAATGGGAAGTGGAGCAACAGTAAAAGTGTATGGAATATCCTGCATTAGAACCCAGGACCATGTCTATGGCAGTCTTACACTTATACCTGTTGCCACAAGAATGTTGAAATAACACTTGTCTATGTTTCTGTTCATTGCTATAAACTGCTGTGTCACAACATTAAAAAAAGGTTGCCTACCCTGTACTAGAACCCAGGACTATCTGTACTCCAACCCTACACTTACAACTGCTGCCGCAAGACTAGTTACATGACCTTTCCTAATTTACTAATCATTCTTAATGTCTCTCTGTTAACTGCCATGTAATGCCACTTAGCAAGTTTGCTCTGTGCCTAATAGAATGAATTGAATGTATCCGACTGCTGCATTTGGCTGTTTGGGTCATGACTGCTTTCTGGGTGGTGCAGTTATCCAGTTTGCACACTGCTGCATCTTGAGCAAATGAGATAAGCACAGCCAAGCCCACCATTCATTTCCGCCATGCTCGTGAGTGCTCTAAGCGTTACTTCATGCAAACACTGGCCACTCCTCAAAAAAAAAAAAAAAAAAACAAGACAAAAAGGAGCAAGTAGCTGAAATGAGGAAAATCAGTCTATAACATACACAATAGAAAATGATGGTTTACATGAGATATGTCTACATAGATCTGGATTTGAACTCTCACTATAATGAATGTTCAGAACACAGGATGGGTGCCGTATCCCCTTTTGCCACACAAAAAGCTTTGCAGCAAGGAACTGAAATCATTCTTCACACAACCAACATCAACATTATCAACAGTAATATGAAAGCATACAACTGTTATTTGTACACTTGTTTATGTGGAGAAGACTGAACATAGGGTATTATTTTGGGATATATCTGCACAGAGATTTACTGAACTTCAGAAGTTATGCTTGCATTTTGTCAGCTACATACTGCATATGCAGGAATGTGATTAAGAAAAATCTGAAGCAAAGGCTTTTACACTTTTATCTGTGTAGATTAGTGAGAGGTGTACTGATGCCATGGGCATGTTTGTCAACGCACAGGTATACATGATTGCCAATACCTTAAAATGGAATTCTCTCTGATAAATATGTGCAAATGTTTCAGGGACAGTTTATTTGATAGCACATTTAGCATTTCAAAGATGGTTTATTAGCAATATGTGTCATTTGCCTGTTCTTTTGGTGGAGAGCCGAACTGTGTTTCTGTTATGGCACAAATATATGTTGCTCTTGTTATTCTCCTTGTTTTGCATCCAGCCTGTTGTTCATATTTTAAATCTCTAGACTGTTTTAAGTTTCTCCAGTGGATAATACTGAAATGCTACCTTTTCTGTTTCCTGGGAACAGTTATTTTGTAGTTAGTTGATGCTTATATTTATTACACTTCCGATTTCTTTTAGGACATCTAGGATTATGCAACCCAGGCATTTCAATCCTTGAAGACTACTCTTCACTGATGCTGAAAATCAAGTGATAGTAGATGATTATAGGCAACATGGTACCTTCCTGCTTGAAAGGGTATGGGGAGATATGGCATGCAGAATGCAGATTTGGTGGCAGATTGTTGACAATGTTAATGTCGTGGGTAACCATGGCAGAACATATGAACAGTTGTGCCATAGGGCAACTGACATGATCACATCCACATGAGGAGAGCAGCTGCAGTGGGCCAAGATCAGATGGGTACCAGGGAGGGCCTGCTGTGGAGCCATCACTAACACCAAATGAAGAGTTCCTGCCTACTGTCAAAGATTCAGACAGCTCCCAAGAAAGTATGCAACAGCATGTACTTGACATTGGAGCAACAGTTTCAGGGACAGCAAGGATGTCCCAGGAGGAGCTTCCAGGAGCACTTTGGTGTCTCAAAGCTTGAATACTGTTATATAGTAAAGCAATTGAACTCAATACATTACTTCTGTGCCACAATGATTATTTTGTGGGGGGGGGGGGTTGAAGATTGTTACAGTTAACAACACATTCTGACTGATTAGTTTTGGTTGGTGTTGTCAGTCCATTTCTTGTTTAAAGTACAGTTAATGTACATATAAAGGGTTAAAAAATATTACCCCATGTGTTACATAAGTCATGTTCAGGTAGCATCAGTGTATCAAATGATGGGTGTGGATGTGGCAGTGCAACTCCTAGCAGAGCCAGTTCTCATGGTCAGGGATGACAACAATGAACTGCCACCTTTACCATGCATGCCTCACACCTGTCCAACTTATCAAGATGTAGATCTAGCATAAGAGTTTAGTTGTGTTCATTCAGCCACTCACACACCAATTTCACCTGAAGGACGCCTACAGACACATACACAACAGTTACATGGTTCAGCTGTGCAGCTTAAAACTCATTTTGTCTCACTGGCCATTTGTTGGATTATCCAAATATCTGCCTGCTTCTCTTTCTTACTCACACACAATCACTGACCTTTTGTGTCAGCCTAGGCTTCCTACCCCCCCCCCCCCATACACACACACACACAACACCCTGTGCAAGTGATGATAACTGTGCCATATCCCTGTTTTCTATCTTTTGGATTCAGGGATACATACACTTTGTTTATCTGATGCTCAGGTTGCATAGCTGACTTAGTGCTTAGTATATCTGAATTTGTAGTGTTGAACTGGTAATTGTAGCTTTGACTTATATTGGCCTTAGAAGTTAGACAGCTGATAGAATCAAAATTCCCCAACTTTATTGTGAATGATCTTGTGAGTGATGTGAAGTCTGAAACTGAAATGTGTATCAGTACTTTCTAACTGCTACACTGAGGGAATGCAGTGATTATCAGTAATTTTTTGAGGTATGACTGTGTGAATCTTTGATGCCTGAGGCATATCATTCTAATAAATCTCTTCTGTCATATGCTAAGGAAATCTCTGTATAAATCTCCCACCTTTAACTTACTTACAGTACCAAGTAATGAAATACAAGGATATGCCATTCATTAGTATTATTACACAATACACTCCAGGTTCAAGATTTCCTTTATAAATGCAGCGGATGCCACATTTTAAGTTCATGGCTGACTCTGCCTCTGTCTGAAGCAAGCAGTACATAGCCAATTCATGGGGAGGTAAAGGTTGTGAGAGTTGCCTGGTGTCAATGTTAGTATATATACGTGGATAGGAGGAAGGTTTTAGGCCCTTAGGTGATGAGTGTGTGTGCTATGCATTGTCTGTTAGCTAATGCAAGGCCATATTGTGCACATCTATTTCTGCCTACACCCACAGGAGCTTTTGGTTCCCCCTCTGACTCCTCATCTGTGTGTTGCTGTGGTAACCTTGGCATTGTTGGTGGGATGTGTGCTCCTTCCCCTTGCTGATAGTGCTGATGGTGTTTTCTCAGGATGATGTTGTGTAGCATGGCAAATACTGTAAATATTTCAGTACAGGTTTGTGGATTGTACTGCAGGGTTCCCCTAGGTACATTTAGGCACCAGAACTGCAACTTCAGCAGCCCAGACACACGTTCTATGATATTTCTGGTTTGACCATGTGCCTCATTATGGCGTTCTTCATTGTGTGTGTGTGCATTGTGCATTTCTGATGGGTGTCATCAGCCAAGGTTCTAGTGCATAACCTACAGTCCCCAGTAAATGACCTTGTGTGATATCCCCCTAGCAAACATCTGATACAGTTGGGAGGTGTGCCAGATATGTGAGTAGTGGTAACTGTGAGGGTTGCCAGCATGCACATTAAAGATGACTCCCTTGGCATTATACACAACTTGGCAGTTAATAGAGTGGAAGCCCTTTCTTTTTATGTAGAAACTACCTTGTTCCCCAGGTGGTGCCTTAATTTCTGTATGTGTGCAATCTATGGCACCTAGTACTGCAGAGCAGCGTGCTACATGGTAGAACTCCTCCATATTCGTGGCCCTATCCTCAGGAGTACAGGGAAAAATATATGTTGTTCACTGGCACTGGTATGCTGGAGCATAGCATTCAGGAATTGATGTAGGATCCTGGATGTTGATGCCTGTGATACCCCCAGCATGTCCCCTGTAGGTCCTTGAAAGGTACCTTGTAGCTAAGTGCTATACATACCTTTGTCTCCACTGGGGTGGGTTCCCCTCAATTTGCTTTGGCTCTGAGTTTAGGACAACAGAGGTTGCAGCATTCCTGTAGTGTGTCTCTGCAATTTCCATGTCATGTAGGTTATGATAAGTTAAATGGGGTCTGAAAACTCTTCTCCTTCCTGACCTATGTACAAATGAATTAAAGCAACAACAGCCCCTAACATTGTTTATGTGTAGACTCCTTTCTGTGGCTGTGTTTCAACAGGTTTTGGAATTCACAGGCAAAACCATCACTGAGTCTACACAGTTGCTGTATAGCTTGTTGAATAGCTCCTTCATGTTGGATTAGTTGATTAGCATGCAGTTCAACTGCCTATAATGCAATCAGCATGCCACGGTCTTTACCTTGTTTGCACAGTGGTGCTTGCCAATTACAGAATACAAAATGGCCCCATGTAGGCTTTATTAAATTTGGCTGATTATTGTTTTCAAATCTGACCTTTGCATACACCTACACAATCTACATCTAGGAAATCAAATGAAATCTGGAACACCAGTAACATTATAAAGCCAAAGAATATTTTCCGAAAACTGTGGCCTGCTTAACTCCCACTGTAAGAAACAGTGAGCGATATTACTAAATTAGTTTTTTCCCACCCTAGTACTGACTTTGTGACACTCTAGTGTACTAACTTTTCTATACCCATTATTCTACTTCAAACAAACAAAGGCACTGTTAAGAGTTACGTTGAACTACTGCAAATAAACTTGACCCTAGGGTGGTGGTGCTCATAGACATATAAATTTGAAAAGGCAATCTGTGCTGTTTACACATTTGCACTGCAAAAGTACAATTCGTAGAGTCAATTTATGATAACCTGCTATGGCTGTGAATAAACTTTAAATTACTAATGAAATGTAAATGATAAATTATGTAAATCAGCATATGCTAATACATCCTTTTTCTGCTTGTTTGCAATCTTAATATTAATTTGACTTGTTTCTGCACCATATGCAGAGTTCTTATAAAAGGCAGAATCCTGCCTTTTCAATCTCTTTGCAATCTGCAAAGATGCTTTACCTTGCTGCTAGCTTTGCTGTTTCCTAGTGTGAGGTGCTTGTTTTGGCTGAGCCGAAATTGTATGCATATAACTCATCATAATTTTAATAATCAGGAGATACATGACGGATTTGGAGATGACAGGGATATTGTATGAATATGTAAGGCTCCCACAGGGGAACTGGTGGAATACATTGTCATACTATCCCTTTGGGTACAAAGGTATTTAAAGCCCTCATTATACTTGCATTGGGAACCTGCCAGAGACAGACTGTGGACAAGGATATCTCCCAGGCTTCTTCATCAAGGATAATTCAGCAGTTCCTGGATTTACTCTTGGCACATATGGATTAGTACATCTATTTCCTGGGTTCACCTCAGGACAGAACCCAGACTAGGAGTGCATTTTACAGTATGGCACATTTCTCTGATGTGATTGGTGCAATAGGTTGCATCAGTGCTGCAATTAGTGCCCCATCTGGTCCATGGGCTAAGTGATTTCACAAGAGGAAGGACTGCCATTCCATTAATTGCCAGGTAGTGTGTGATGCACTGGGATGCATCACTAGCATGTCTTCCATCAACATGATTCCCACACCTAGCATTCTAGCTCAGACTATCCTTCTTCTTGCATGACAGGATGCTCACTGGTCATCTTTTTGGTAAGTGGACAAATATATATCTATATATATATATCTATATAGAGATTTATCAATTAAATACTAATTCATAGTAAAATGTATTGCTTAATACTGAACAGCTCTGTCTGTTTTGTCTCCCCTTTTTCTCCCTTTTTTAATGCTGGATATCTACTGTAGCCATGGCTCATGACACCAGTGAGAAATCCAAATAGAGCTGCAGAAGATAGCTTTAATCTGCAGAAAATAACTTTAATACAACACTGTCACAGCCTCATATTGTCATTGAGAGAGTATTTGGCTTGTTGAACAGTTGATTTAGGTACCTGGATGAGACTGGGGGAGCCCTTCAGTATGGCCAATGTACTGTGTGCAGGATGTTTACTATGTATTACAATTTGCATAACATAATCATGTGCAAGTCTTTTGGTGAATTGACCCATGCTGTTACTGTAGCTCCCAGACCCACTCCCGCTATGACTAATGATAACCAGTTGGTAACAATAGTAAGGGGCCCTATTCAACAGGATCATGCATAGCATACAGCTGCAGAGTCAAAGAGATGAAGGTTATTCCAGAACGATGGACTGTGACATTCATGTTGGCATTTCCTTTCTTTAAAAAAACACATACAGTATAATCAGCTCATGCAGGGATATGTGTGGGCTATGCTCTGTGGTGCATAGTCTACTGTTACTGTTCATCAGACATTCCCATATATATATATATATATATATATATATATATATATATATATATATATAGGTCTACTTTACATGGTCAACATTCCAAAATGTCGAAGACCATATGGCCGAGACCATATGATCGACATTTAAAATGCCGAATATGTAAAAAAACAAAACAAAAACAACAAACACTTACCTTAACACTGCTAGCAGGGGGGCAAGCACTCTTCCACCCCCCCACACACCCCTTAATTTAAATATACCAACTCCAAGATCACACTACAGTGCAGAAGATGGAAATCTTTCCCTTCTGCACTGTATGGAAATGCCGGTTCTGCATGGTCGGCATTTCAAATGTCGATCATATGGTCTCGACCATATGGTCTTCGACATTTTGGAATGTCGGCCATGTAAAGGGGACCCATATATATATATATATATATATATATATATATATATATATATATATATACACACACACACACACACACACACACACACACACACACACACACATATATATATATATATATATATATATATATATATATATATATACGTATTGAGGTTCCCCTTGGAATCTCAAAATACTGAAATGTCGAATTTCAGTATTTCGAGACCAAATTGTTGAATCTGCAGTTGTGCAAAACTGCAGAATATCGAACCCAGAAATGTTGAAACCACGGTACTGATGGCACATTAGGTAAGTGTTATGTTTTTTAAGGGTTTTGGGGAGGGTTTATGTGTGAGTGTGTTGGGGAGTGTTAGGTGTGGGATAGGGTAGGTAGGTAAGAGTGTGAGTGTGTCAGTGTTGAGCGTGGTGGTGTTTGTATGTATGTAATGTGTGTTTGTGCAAGGGGAGGTGTAGAATGTGTGATGGTGAGTTTTTTTGTCTTTCGGTGTTTAGTGCGGCCTCGGAGTTAGTATATATAAGTGGCGGGGGTGTGGGGGGCACAGCCCCCCATATGGGGGGGTGCAGAGGGGCTTGCTTATAGGAAGGGTAAGTGTGTGCATTTGTTTTGCTGTGTTCGTGTGTGTTGTTTTGCTTTTTTGTAGTGTCGCGAGGTAGGTTTATTTGTGTTTGTATGTGTGGTGTAGTGTTTTGTTTACATTCGTGGTTTTGAATTTTGCAGTTCTGGTTTTTGGCTTTATAGTCTCGCGATAATGAAATTCAATCTTTTAGTATTTTGAGATTATAAAGCAAATCCATATACAAACACACACACACACACACACACACACACACACACACACACACACACACACACACATACACGTGTATATATATATATATATATATATATATATATATATATATATATATATATTTCAGAACAGGTACTCATATTATTGTTTATAAAAGTCATGTCTGAGTGCACACTGACATCTGTTCAGTGATGTCATAAGCCATCATATAAGGAATAATTAAATTTTTAACTGTTTTGCACAATAAATTATGCTTAGCTGGTGCATTCACCTCATTATAGCCAAGTGCGCCTCCAGGTGTTTCTGCATTTACCATCCACTGTCCCTCTAGGCATCAAACATTGCTTGTTCATATTTGCATTAATAACTACAAAACCATGCCATATATAAGGTATCAGAATATTTTATCTTGAAGCATAGATGATGGCAAACACAATTGTATCCATATTTGACCTCTGCCTAATGCAGCTAAAGAAATAGTGACTATTATTTGTATACTGTTTATTTGCATTCTAATAATTCCATATTTCTCAGAATATCACAACATTCGGGTAACATAGGCATGACTGCATAACATCATATGAAAGCTCACAGCTATATGATGAAAATCCTGCTGTCAGTATGTTTCTTGCTTAAATGGTTACTGAGATATCATAAGCTGCTTATTCAGCATTACAAAATTAATATTCACTGCCTTTATTTTGGCTAATAAAATCCAGTTTAAAGCATCAAACTGAATGAATGTCACGAATAAAAATAAATAATTTATCCTGAATAGTTGTCATTTACAGTTTTCTTTTAACACTTACAGTTCCAGAGATATGAATTTTTGTTTGAACTGTAAGGTGATAACTTCATTTTTTAAAGTCTCAAGCCACACCCACTGGGAGTTAAAGGTACACACTCAAAAGAGCTGTACTGAAGGGAATGAGTTAAGTATGCATGTAATTTATTTCCTGAAGTAATACATTTAATAGAAATTGCTAGTTCAGTGTTTAACATGAGCTCATGCCTTTCAAACTGAATGAGAAATGTATCACTTTTTGTATTGTGAACATAGTTTTAGCTGTTATATATTTGAAATGATTTATTATTCTCTGTTAAGGTGCTGCACGTCAGATTATTTCATTTTGTCGCACACAGTCTGTTATATCCTCAAGAGATATAAATAATCATTTATGCAGTAATAAGGGTGAAGTGGCAACATTGCTAATTTATATGTCAGGATACTCAATGTAATTTTTTTAAAGGAGAGTTTCTCTGAATATTGTGAAGCACTTGCTTTATTTTCTCAGTAACTGTCAGCTGTAACATTGATAACGGATAGACCATTAATCAATCTGAAAGTTGTGCTGCATATCTTTCTTTCCAAATATTTCCTTTAACTGTATCCAGTACCTTTATTAAAATGTCAAAGTCAAAGTCAAAATCAAAAAGTTAAAGTAGTCTTTATTGTCGATCAGATATACACAGCAGTGCAAGCTGAACGAAATTACATTATTTTGGTCCCCGTGCAAGACATAATAATGAAGACATAGTCTGAATGACAGTAAGACTAATGGACATACAGTGATAATTAAAATATTAACAACACAATAAATTACCCCAATTGGACATGAAGACATTAGACAGTATTATACTAGTAGGCATTGCAAGACTCTGACTTCACTTGGTGATTGCTTAGAATATTGCACTCAGTTGTAGTATGGTATATTCTGATGTTCATATTGCACATGTATAAAATGGTGACTCCTGACTATTGCACATTCAGGAAGAAATAGCATAAAAATCAAGCTAATTGTTCCAGTTATTGAAACGATTTGCCAGAGTGATTACTGTAGCTGATACTTCATAGCAAGTATCATATTGATCGAATTATAAACTGTCATGCCTGGCATTCAAGCTCAGCAGCCTTATGGACAGAGGGAAGTAGCTCCTGTTCAGTCTAGATGTTTGCAATGTAAGCTGTGATACTGCCTGCCAGAAGAAAGGTAGAAGGACATGCAATAGGCAGGGTGAGTGGGATCATTGATTATCTTCCTAGTCCTTCCCACACATTGACTCTCATGCAGGTCATGAGGAACCAAGGACTTTTTCCGCTGTCAAAACTACCCGCAGGAGACCCTTGCAGTCAGATGCTTTGCAGTTAACCATAACAAACAATGATGTTATTTGAGAGGATGCTGTTGATGGTCCCCCTGTAGAAGGCTTTGAGGATGGACTGAGACAGGTTTGCCTTCTTTATATATGTGTGTAAATGTGAGGTGGGGTAGAGGAATGGTGAGGATGCAGGGAGTAGAGTTGGTAAAGGTGGTTGAGGTTAAGTACTTGGGATCAACAGTTCAGAGTAATGGTGAGTGTGGAAGAGAGGTGAAGAAGAGAGTACAGGCAGGGTGGAATGGGTGGAGAAGAGCATCAGGAGTGATTTGTGACAGACGGGTACCAGTAAGAGTGAAAGGGAAGGTTTACAAGAGGGTAGTGAGACCAGCTATGTTGTATGGGTTGGAGACGGTGGCATTGATGAAAAGGCAGGAGTCAGAGCTGGATGTGGCAGAGTTAAAGATGTTAAGATTTGCACTGGGTGTTACTAGGATGGACAGGCTTAGAAATCAGTATATTAGAGGGTCAGCTCAGGTTGGACAGTTTGGAGACAAAGCAAGAGAGGCGAGATTGCGTTGGTTTGGACATGTGCTGAGGAGGGATGTGGGGTATATTGGGAAAAGGATGCTATGGATGGAGCTGCCAGGTAAGAGGAAAAGAGGAAGGCCTAAGAAAAGGTTTATGGATGTGGTGAGAGAGGACATGCAGGTGGTTGGTGTGAAAGAGCATGATGCAAAGGACAGGAAGAAATGGAAACAGATGATCCGCTGTGGCGACCCCTAATGGGAACAGCTGAAAGAAGATGATGAGTTTACAAAGGAAATGCAGATATATTTGAGCCTTTTTCACTGTGTGGCTAATATTAGTCAACCAGGATAGGTCATCCGAGATGTCATTCTATGAGGTGTAATAATTTAAAAAAAAATAAATTTTTTGTCCTAGAAAAGGTGAACTCTGACATTTTTTGTGGAGATTACAAAACTTTATTAGAATATAGAGAAAGTTTGTGGCAGATCATGTTAGTTGTTTTTTACAATTGTACAGATCATAGTTAGTTTACACCATGCACTTTATATTAAGTAAATTAAGGGATTAAATTCATTATTATTTATTTATTTTTTACATATGTATAATGTGGTTCAATTTGAGTTAGATTGCTTTAAGTTTGGTGTCCGATTTCTTCTGCCTATTGCCTTGGCAGCTGTGTTTTCCAGTTATCTAGTTTTTTTGAGTTTGGAGTTTTGTGTTCGTTGTGCTGAACACAGTTGGTCACCACACCCTAGTCAGAGTGGAGGTGGGAGTGTGGGTTAAAGTAGCAAGTGCATGGCCAGCACAGATAATGCTGAGAAATACACATTTTGATTACTTTTCTATACATTTCTACTTAAATCTCTTATACGATTATATTTATTGAGTAGCAGGTTATAAAAGCAAATATTGCCATGAAATATTTCTAATGCATCCATCAATATAAGTAAATATGTTTTGTTTACTATAAGTTAAATTGGACAGATGTCATAGCTTCCTTTTAATTGTTACAATGTTATGTATCTGCACAGCTTCTGTATAGCTTGTCTCAGAGGGAAATGTAAAAGTTTGTTTCTTAGATTAAATTTACACAGTATTACTTAAAACTGCAGGTAGAGTATGTAAAACACAATGTTAAGCAGAAACTACAAAGACATTTTATAGTCAGGTTGCATAGAGAACCCAACCCTCAAATAGACTAGCTATAAAGAAACTTAAAAATGTAACAGAAAAAACTTAAAGGCAAGGCTCCAACTTCCTATTCTTGAAATAAACATCAGCAGCAACTCCAGGTCAACAGTAAATAACTGCTTTAATGGACAAATGAGACCAGTATTAAAAAATAGACCATTAGGTAGGTAATGAGTATTAATTGAGGTATTATGTATACATATTTTATATATATATAGGGGTGGAAACCTGAAGGTATTATTAAGTGAGAGAGAGGTAAAGTGGCAAATAACTTTAAATGCCACAGTAAAGCCTGGCATTAATGACAGCATATCTATCAAGCCCATCCTAGAAGCTAGGATATGTGTTTGATAGGGATGGGAATTGTTCTATTCCAGTTTTTTGTTAATAATAGGTAAACATATTAATTTTAATGGTGCAAAATATGTATTCATTTGTATATTTTCTATAATGTTTACTATAACAATTCAGTTTCCATGTTATTTATAAAAGATTTGGTTTCATGTACTGGAGGGTCTTTTTCAAGTTTTTAATTCTTTAATTTTTTAACTTTTAATGTTTTTAAGGTCTTTTCATTGCGTTGTGCATGTATATATTTTTTCAAACCAGTTCCCTTTTCTGAGGAAGTGATGACTTAGGAAATGGGCTGGGATTAAATACGTGTATCTCATTGGTGTTGATATGTACTTATTACTATTTAAATGGTGTTGTTTTATTTAATTGCAGTTCTGATGAAGTCTAGTTGTACTAGATGAAAGCGCTAAACCTTCATTAAAAGTGTGGAATTTATTCATGTCTCCAGCGTCTTTGTGATTCCGCTAGTAGCCTTTTGGATTCATTTTGTTTTGGTTGTAGTGGCTACTTGGACTTTTTTTCTATGATTGAGAGTTATATCCAAGACACAAGTGATTTTTTGAATAAATTATACGAGTGGTTTGAAAATCAAAGAAGGACTGATTTTTTGTTTGTGTGTTTGAATATTAATTCATGCGCTATCTCTGAAGAAGCCTACACTGAGTAGGTGAAAGCGCTTAACTCATTTGTGCTTTAATTTTCTTTTAAATGTTGGACATTTTTATTCATCAATATTTATTTGTATTATAAAGTTGCAACAGTAATAAAATCTAGTTTATTGGAGATGGCACTGTGTTTCCTCTGTGTGCAACGTTGTTACAGGGAAGATAGTGCAGCAGTTGAATTCAACGTTTACTTTGTTTCTGGATATTAATTCACTCTTTACTGCAATTCACAGTGAAATTGGAGTAGACTCGATATCCAGTATGTTATGTAATAACACAGATATGAGTGACAGAGAGCTTGAAGCAGTTTGTGAGTTACTGGAAATCATCCTTGAAAATAATATTTTTATGTCTGAGGAACGAGTTTTTATCAATGCTAATATTACCTTGAATGAATAGAAAAAAGTATCTGTATAAAGGACTCCTGATAAATTTAGATCTAAAATGTTGTTTTATAAACGTTTTCTTGATGACATCTTCCTCTTGTGAGAAGGTGGTCAGCTCAAATTAGATGGGTTTACTGATTACCTGCATGGAGCCACCAACTTCCTCAGTTTTAAATCTAATTCATCTGATATGGAGTGCTGATTTCTGGATGTACAAATTAGTAAAATGAATAATAATATCCATACATATATTTATAAAAAGGAAGTTCGGAAAAATAGACATAATTTCATAAATAGCATGCAAGCACCCCACATTTGTAAGGCATTGTTAAGAGCCAGTTACTATGTGTTAGTAGGCTAAACACCAATGATATTAAATGTGAAGAGCAAATGAATGAAATGTTAAATGAGTTTGAGGATAGGGGTTATAAAAGGGAATTATTAGAATAAATAAAGTTTCAAGTAATAAGTTATAGGCATGACTCTGTAAGGCCCTATTCTGCACCATGGCATTCAGACCTTGAAGTTTCCATTAAACATAACGAAGTCCAACCATTATGGTATGTGACAACATATACAAAGAATGTGGAACATGTGAAATAGATAATCACTAAGAACTAGAGGGTTATTGAAAGTATGCAACAGCTAAGGGAGATAGTGGGGGGAAAACATCCTTTAGTTATAGGAGTTGCTCAATTCTGAAAAGACATTTGTGTTATAAAGATGCACCTTTAAATACAAAAAGTTTTAAGATAAAATAAACTGGGGACTTATCAGTGCCTTAATTGTGTTAACTGTAAGTACATAATAAGTGAGAATTTTTTTGTTCATCCAATAACAAGAAGGAAGTACAATTTTTCCTGCTCAGCAACATGGAATATAATTAATGTAGTATATCTTGCTACCTGTATGAGATATACCTCCTTCTATGTTGGGAAGTGTAGTCATAGATTGAAGACAAGGCCACAGTGCATCACTTTGAGGTGTGCAGAAAAGCTTCTACTAATGCTTTGGCAAAGCATATGATGAGCAAAAGGGCTGACCATGAATTTGGCTTTAGGGTCATCTAGCTTATATATAAGAATATGAGAGGTAGAGACATAAATAAGTTAGAAATATGTGAGCTAAACTGGATTTTATGGTTACAAGCTGATGTAGACCTGGTTTGAATGCTCATGCCAGCATCAAACCTGTTCTAAGAAAAAAAAAACAGATGAGCTTACATTGACATAATATTTTACAAGCTTTTCAGCATTTTTAATATGTTTTATATTTGTGATATATATTTTTATATTTTTAGTGATTTGTTTATGTAGTTATGAATATTTTTGATCCCATAATATGGTTCAATGTATTTATTCTTCATAATTATTTTAAGGTTTTAACATGCTGAATTGTAATACTGTTGCTTTAAATCAGACTTGGGTTATGTCACATGACTGTATGAAGTTTATAAAATAGAGAGCTACTAGGCTACTTTGAAGCACTCAGGAAGGGTTTTGGCTAACCTGAAAGCGTTGCGACATTTTACTTTGTTGGAATAAAGTTTACTTTTGGGTGTTTTCATAGTTCGAGGTTTGTGTTTTTATTGTAACACTTTTCACAGATAACTACTATGCAAGTATACATTGAATCCCTACCTTCATGTGTTCCTCACTAACACATTAGTATTATATTCTCCATCTTAGCAAAGCCTGTCTAAAAGCTATCTGTATTTCAGATGGTCAGATGTATAACACGAATTCCGGATTAGTGGCAGGTACCATCTTTCTAAATTTAAAGATGGCTTTCAAGACTTTCAATCCCACCTATAACAAGAAAAACAATTAGACTTTTAATTTGTTTTGAAATTATTCATCGGTTTCTAAACTACCCTTCAAACCATACTTTTGCAGTAAGATGGATTAATTCCCTAAGTGAAACAAGAACCCTGTGTATGGGAGTCCCTCAAGAATCAATACTGAACCCATCAGTCTTCTCACTATACATCAACATTCCTCCCTGATACTTGCCTAAAATTAAGTGTATTCAATAAGCAGACAACATTGCCATAACAAGACATGAAGAACCGATAAATCTATTAAAACATTAAATTCCTCATTTTAAAGTGATTTGAGTTCAATCTTGAATCACTGTTCTAGAAACAATACATAAATAAATCCACAAAAAAAAAAAAAAAAAGAAATGATCTTTTAGACATAGAAACATATTACGTAACTACAGCCTTCCTATAGTAATTATAGACTCTTTAGGAACACCCATATACTGCACACCTCAGCGAAACACATATGAATAACACTTGATAAAACATTTCCAACCCTCCACCAACCCCATAATGAACTCATTAATTCAAAAATCTTAAACAAACTTAAAATGGGCAATACAATCTGTCACTTTCACAGACCAAAAGCATGGTGAGCTATAGCTATTAGCATTCTATTAGCAAAAATGAGTCAGCATTACACTGTTTAGCCATTCTACCAGCATAAAACACATCTTTATTATGCACAGGTGAAGGTTCATTAATCTGTCCAGTAAGATACATCATTGTATAGTACTACAAAATAGAAAATGGCACCAGTTTTAACCAGAACCACCTATCCCCTAAAGACCACGATATTCTCTAGCATGTACAAAAATAGTCACAAGTAAATCAGCCGTGGTGAGTAATAACACACTAACACAAGATATTTACTTGACAGCTGACTTTTTCTGTTCAAAAAACCACAGGCTGAAAAAGCACTTAAACGATGAGCGTAAGTGTACCTTGTTCAAAGATACAGGATAAAATGACTGATATATAACTAGTTAGAATGTATGTGTCTGACACTTTATTTACAAATCACTATGGATTCTATTTAGTGATGAGCATGCATGATCAACTGTACCACAAATATATAAACATGGCAGTTATTACATTTTCCAGTCAAGTTCATTCATACAGCATGTAGTCATTAGAATTGTCAGCCTATATTACTGTTGAATGCATCTATTTGTGCAAGTCTACTGTATATTAACTATGTTGATTGGATGTACAGTTCATTGTTTGATGTTTATTAACACTGCATGTTCATTGCAAAACTAAACCTATATTTTATGTTGGCTTATGGCCCGGTTTGTGACACAAAAGCTAACCAACTAATTAGCCAACTAGCTAACTAACTAAAATGCAGTTGATCAGTTTGTTACATTTTCAAACTGAAGATTGGTTTATTTATTTATTTTTTTTGTTGTTGTTTTGCATTTCAGGTAAAGTTTGTCTCCTAGATTGACATGTATTGTCTCTTGGTAGCCATAACTTCGTCACTCTGGATGCCCAACTGACAGGACCTTATGTTTGTGGAACTATATTTGATTTCTCCAAGGAAGTGGATATTCCTGGGGACTAATGCACAGTTTTCTGGCAAATACAGTTTCAGAATTGTCCTTAATAATGGTCTACTAATTTTTTCTTTTTATTCAAGTGGTAAAATCCAAGGCAGAGTGAGAGATTCATATCTTTGTCATGTACCTGTAGCTGAAGGCATAAATTCATGAAGACAGACCATCTTTTTTTTACTTTTTTCCAATGAAAGGAGGGTCTTGTAATAGCTAGTTAAAGATTTTTTTTTTATAATTGGTTTGCTAATAGCATTTTTTTTTGTCATCAGGTGATGATTCACCCATTGACAAATGGTATTATTGTTTGCTGCATGAAGGGTATGTCTGCTTCCAGTTTCTGATTCATAACTGACTTCACTGAAGAAATTTATGTCATAGCCATTTGGTCATCAGACTATATCCTCACCATTTAAGCGTAATTTGAGGACTCAGGCCTCTTTTTCACCTCTGTGTTTGATCAGTCAGCCATTTGAACCCTTGCATTTTTGTCTTCTTCTAGCTACAAGTTTCCTGGGAGGTTTACATATTGTACTCTTCCAAATAGTTGTTCATTGCAGAATGCCTCTAAACTTTATATAGTGGATGTGTATGGCATCTGAAGTCTGACAAGCCAGATTTGTATTCAACAAATTATTTGATCTCTAAGGAGGTCTTCTGCAAATGGTACTTCCTACCACCATGGCATTTTATCTGTTTAGACAGATTTTCCATCCTTTGACTGTCAATTAACTTTACTGTATGTTAGGCAAGTATATTAAGTTTATATTGTTTGATGTTTGTGTTTTTTCTGTCTTGCTGCTAGTTCTCAATGGATAGGTTCAAACATAGTACCACAGAAGCTTAGCCCACTTTCTATGCCTGATGCACGACATTATGACAAGTATCTGCCAGAGGCACATCTGCTACAAAGTGAGAAAGCCAGAATGTTTTTAGAATTGGTCTCAGACAGGCACATCTAAAGAATAAAGTCCAACAGATACTAAACTACAGAAGCATACCTTCAGCCTCTAATTTCAAGAAGCCTGGGCAAAGCCAAAAGTAATAGCAGGGCAAAGGCCCAAAATCAGATGCAGATTTTATATATTGCTCACTCTTATAAACTTAGACACTTGCTACAACAGCAGTTTTTTTTTTTTGTCAACATGCATTTCCTGAAGAGTATTAGGTCTGAAACTTAAATATATGTCATTATTAAGTGACTTCAATCACATTTTATGGGGAGCAGGCCAAAATAAGAGGGAAAACTCAGGACAGTAATATGGAAAACTTGCTCATAGATCATCTGGTGTGGTGATTACATATCTGTTATCAAAAGCAAGTAGTTTTGGTAGTGCAAAACTATGATTTGTAAGGCACGTTACCAACATTACTGCATAGCCCAAACCTGCAGAGGTCATATTTTTTCACTAGTGTTATCAAAACCAGTATAACACAAAATAAATTAAGGCATTATACTTTGCTATAAACAACAGATGTCCAATACATAAACTGAAGGGAATGTACTACTGATGTTAGTTGCATACCATAAAAGTATACATACATACATACAAATATTTCAGGCATGGGCAATAATGCCCTTTCTAGGCTGCCAATATATCAAAACAGTTAGTCCCATAATAAGTGTTTAGGTTGTTCTTAAAAATGCAAATTCATGCTTGCTGTAATGGAGTTTGGTAGTCTATTCCTTAGAGCAGCTACTGTCTCAGTGAACCAATTAGTACACTTTTCATTCTATAGAATCTTCTTCATAGGTTCTCTGATGATTCTCTACTACTTTTTGACAACCTCAAACATTCCCAGAAGTGGTTGTCTCTAAATCCCCTATATACCTGAATAAGGTCTCCTCTTAAATATCTGTATGACACACTGCAAAAGCTGAGATATTTTAGTCTTTCATAATAACTTAAATTTTTACAGCTATAGATGTCCTTGGTATATTTCTCCTGTAGTTTTTCCAATTTACTCATGCTTGTTTTTTTATAAGGTTTCCATATTGTTATTCCATACTCAGGTTTGGGTATAATGTAATTAATAAACAATTATTACATAATTTCTGATTTCCTAGGTTTTATTTATCTTTTTATACAGCCTATAGTTCTATAAGTGTCATTAACTAGTTGGTTGATATGACTAGAAAAACTCAATGCTGGATCTACCAAGGTCCCTAAATGAATCAACAGTTTCAATCACACTGTGTACTGTGTTAAATACACACCTTTCAATTTATGTCTCCATAATCTCATATGCTTATTTTTGATGTATTTATTAGCAGATTGTTCTCCTGTGCCCAAATGGTCAATTTATTCAAGTTCTTCTGCAGGCATATCTGTAATGCATGCAATCAATTTACCCATTTTCAAGTCATCTGCATGCAGACTGTAAAACACCTAGGATGGGAAAGATAAATCTGAAAGATGCAACCTAAACAAGAATGGGCCTAGGACAGGAACTTGTGAGACACCCTGACTATAAACTCAAATTTCAACTGTCCAGTTTCTGTAACATGCTTACCGTGTTCTGTTTATAAGCCCTGCAGCTGTTTTGTGTATGACCCTATCAAATGTTAAAGTTAAATCTATATAAATTGCATCACAGCAAAATTTTTCATTCATAGCTGTTATATAACACTATGTTACAGGTGGTTAATAGCTCTATTTTCACTATATACATGCTGGATTATGGTATCAAGTCCCAACATTTCCACTTCTGACAATAATTTATCCAAAATAAAATTCTCCATTATTGTTCAATAACAAAAAAGTAAACTTACATGTCCTAATCACTCTAGCTTTATCTTTCATCCCTTTCCCTTAAACATAGTTTTTTTTCAGGTGCATGCCCCCAATATTGAAGGATCTCTCCATATTTATGGAATCTACTAAATAGCAAATATAATGGTACTGTAAGTTCATGTCGAAATGTTCTCAGGTCATTATAACTAATTCTGTCTCCTCCTCCCTGAGCTTGTTTGGGTCCAGTTTAAATAGTTCTTCTTCAATATAATCTATTTAGATTTCAGTATCTGAGGTTATCTGGATGTTACTAGGACAACTTATCTCCCCCTTTGTGAAGCCAAACTGTTCTACATAAGATTTTGTAACTATATCTGTAATCTGATGTGTCTGGGAATACATTTTAGAATCTGCACACAGTTTATCTATTTGTATGTCTTTACTCCTACCACATGTTATGTATCTATAAAATGGTTTCCTATTATGTTCAGTATTGTTATATGAATTATGGTAGGTTTCCAGTCATTGTGGTCTGAGATAGGTGAGTAATGTCTTTTCTGCTCCCTGGTTACATGCATTTATTTCTACATTTCTCTATAAGCAAAACAACCATACTTCTTCTGCATCAGTACTACTTTTTGATGCTACTTAATATAAGGTAAGATTGCACATGGCAGGGCTAGCCACCCAGTGGTGTAAACCTTGGCTGTAGATGATTGTCACTGTTGAAGTAACATCCCAATCCCATGTGCAAAAGTGGGAAAAAGTAGTTGTAGATGGCTGGATGGACGGATAAGCTAAGACTGTATTCCTTTGGGCCATGCTAGACTGTGCTGCTTGTAAGGCACTGTGGTACCCTTGAGGTACATTATAATATGCATATGTATTTTTGTGACTCACCATGAAGTACTGAGCTGGTACAAGTAAAACTCAACCTTTTATCAATGCCACTCACCAGAATATGTATGGCATAAAGGATTTTGTATTACAACATACTCCTCTGTTTTTTTCATATTAATATTTATCTTAACTGTGGGTTACTAAGCCATAACATGTCACGTTACTTTGAACAGTATTAGCTACATAAATATGCATTCTTTACACAATTTTTGCTGTACTTCATAAAATGACATACATACACACATATATAATAAAACTCAACAAAATAATATTTTTTACTATACCCAAGTGTAATAAAAATGAAAATCTTAAATAAAATAAGACTTTTTAAAACCTACTAAAATAATAAAATTTATTAAGGCTATTTTCTTACGTGAAATGAAGACTTTATCAGAATACAGATACTAAGCTGACACCATCATCATTATTTAGGTAACATTTAAAAAAATCACATGCTTTTATACAACCAATGATGTTCTAACTACCTGAGCCTGCTTAGTACTTAAAACACTTGTGAGAGATAAATTCTCATTCAAACCTGGTTTCTTATCACAGTTTAATTTCAATTGCCTGTCTAATTCATGAATCAACAGAACATTTTTGCCAATCATTCCCTCTCTAATTCTGTGTAATTATCTCTAAAACAAAAAGTACAAAGTTATTAACATTTTTAAAAGTTAAATTATGTTTTGCTAAAGCATTAAAAGTATTGTTTTTCTTTATCACATAGTAGTGTTGATATATTTGCTTTTTCCAAAGCAGTCTCCCCTTTTCTAGTGTAATACATTTGGCAAGATAAACAAGTAGCGATATATACCATGCCACTAGTATTGCAATCAAAATGACCTTAATGATAGTGGGTTACATTATTTTTCCTCAGTACAATATAGTTACACTCTTACACTCATTTATATACTTCTGCATTGTTTGCATGCCCTGCATTTAAATATTCCTGGATTCTGATGTTTTACAATTTCATTATTTCTTTCTAGTTTCTTAGTTTTAGAATCCCCTTTATTTTGCATGTTTCTTCAAAATTGGAGCTAAATGATAATTTATTTTCACTTTTACTTCCTTAATCACATTAATCACCATTTCTATTATTTTTGTGGATATTGTCCCTGCATAAATATTTTTCTTAGCTTATACACTTCACTACTTTATCATCAGATATTAATCATGAAAGCCTGGCAAACTGACCCATTACAATATTTTAGACAATGGGTAAACTCTACATCAATACCCTGATTGGAGAACAAGCATGCTCCTGCAGGGTATTAATGTACAAGTAATGCCCGCCAATAAGAATGAGTCTGCCGCTTCATGGCTGCTTATCAAGCCGCAGTGGAGCTCTGACTGAAGAAACGGAATGGCCACCATTATTTTACACTCTCTTAGCAGCGGCTTTGCTGTTTAGCGGGTGTAAAATAGAAAAAAAGGAAAATGCAGCATGTGTGTGAGAGTGTATGCATGTATGTAAGAGAGACAGAGAGCGATCATGTGTGTGTGTGTGTGTGTGTGTGTGTGTGTGTGTGTGTGTGTGTGTGTGTGTGTGTGTGTGTGTGTGTGTGTGTGCATGCGTGTGTGCGTGTGTGTGCGTGTGTATGTGTGTGTCAGAGAGAGAGAGAGAGAAGGATGGAGAGAGTGACAGAGAAAGCGAGAGTGATGTGTTGAGTTAATGCATGTTATGTAAGCAGAGGAGACTGCCTGTGAGACAGATCAAGAGAGGGAGTGAGATTGTATGAAAGCAGTTGGAGACTGAGAGACTGAAAAAGAGGGTGAGACAGATCTTGTGTGAGTGAATGTGTATGAAAACAGAGGAGACTGTGTGTGTGTGTATATATATGTGTGTGTGTGTGAAAGCAGAAGAGATTGTATGTGTGAATGGGAGAGAGTGGGTTGTATGTAAAATTGTTGTGTTTCAATTTCTTATTTTTTAAGGACTAGATTATTTTTTATAAATATTTGATGTAAAAGGCTTCCTCCAACACCATTAGCATATACTACAGCAAGTCTGAAACAGTAAGTGAAGGAACTATTTTACATTAAAATATATATAAAAAAATAATATAGTTCTTAAAAAATAAATAAGCAAGTAAAACACAACAATTTTAAAGTGAGCCCATTGTCTAAGCACAATAATGCCCTCCAGGGTGTGTGTTGATGTATAATTAATGCCCTTCCAGGGGTGTAGAGGCCCTCCACCTGTGCTGTTGGGCCTCACAACACCCCTGGGCGGGCATTAATTACACATTAATACACATCTTGTCAGGCATTATTGGTTGCATATTTCATTTTGAAAGTATGTCTATGGGTATAATATATATATATATATATATATATATATATATATATATATATAAGAGTAGAAAACAATAAGTTTTCTATATATATATTTGTTACAAATATCTTATTAACTGGGTCCATACATATCTATCTATCTACATAACATTAATAATTAGAAAACCAGTCATGTTTTCCAAGTAAATAAAAAAACTCATTCAAAATAGGAATATCTCTCTCTCCCACAATTTGAATATATTATTGAAAACATGCACCTGTAAATGGATACATTTTTGGAACTTAGAACTTGACAGGCAAACCCTTTCCCATTTACAAAAGACTAGATTCAGAAATGTAGGGGCTATGGTGGCCCCATGTGTTTTTAGCTTTGTTTTTAGTGGATTCAATAAAATACTGTTTCCGACATCCGTGGCTCCAGCAGCTTTTGGCAATTTTTTTATTATTTTTGTGGTTTTCCAGCCAAACAGCCCATTTTTTGGTTTTGTGACTGGCCCCATGTTGATCCCAGATTTTTATTTAAAATATTTTCCCGCAATAGAGGGTAATTATTATCAAAAATTATTTCCATAAACATACAAATCCTTTTCATTTCAGTGGGGAAATATGTTCCATGTCCACTTATATTTCTCTAAACTTTAAAATGCCTATATCTTGCAGAATAGCCTACATGCACTTTTAAAGTATGTTGTAACCAAAATTAACTCACTGGCTTCCACCATCGGTCTAATAAGATCTAAACAGGTGCTACGAATACGTTAGAACTTGTGGAATTATTTTAATTTATTGTCCATATAAGCTGTCAATAATTCTGCTTTCCCACCTTTTGCAAATAAAATATGTCTTAAAGGAGGATCTTCCTGATCCTTATGAATCTTTGGAATGCCAAAATATATGGAGCAATTGTTTATTGAAGTGTTAAAAAATCTTAGGTTATTCCATTTCATGTCAATGTATCTATATAACAGAAACACGTCATTCATTGATGCTACTTCATAAGTATTCGAAATCATGTAACACAATCAACATCTTTGAACTATAAATAACTGAATCCTGGACTACCACTTGACAAAGCTGAAGTTATCCTTATCAGACTAATAATTAACGCCAAAAAATACATAAACGTAATCGGCTGCTACATCCCACCCAGAAATAACACACCCATATTCGAGAACTTTCTACACTGAGCCTCCAATTAATTCTCACGGAAATAATAATTATGGGAGACTTTAATATAGACTGGCTAACTTGCAACTCAAGAAATCCCACCAAATGCATCAGCCTCCATGGATATAACCAATTAATCCAATCACCCACTAGAATTGATAAATCATCCAAAAGACAGTCAGTGCTAGACTGGACATTGATAAATAGACCAGTTGACTCATATCACTCTGGCTGTCTACCCAACAGCCTGAGAGACCACCTATCAACCTTTATACTAAAACAGCGAACATACCAGGCTAAACCCACAACCTACCAACTAATAAGAAACAAAAGAATCTTTAATCCCTCTTACTTTATTTTTTGTCTAAAAAGCTGTAATTGGGAACCTCTTAAGACCCTCAACCTAAATGAAGCAATTAGTCACTTTAACTCTTACCTTTCCAGATATACTGAACTCACGTGCCCCTCCAAGAACTATCAGAATTAAATCAAAACTTGCTCCCTGGGGGCGTGGCCAAGGATGAACACAGGATAGCAGCAGATTTCTTCAGCTCCACCAATTTCATTACACTGACAGGAATTAATTACTTAAAAAATTAATTTTTGAAGTAATTTTCTTTCTAAATACGTTTGTTTTATATAGTTCTTGAACTATATATAAAAAAGAAAGGAAATCTTAACAATATTCCTGTCAGAAATCACTGTGGAAATTTTCCTGTCAGTTTATCAGTCTGAAATGAGTTCCAGTAAGACAAATTCTCAAGACTCCAGCATCAAGAAAGAACTTCAGTCTCTGATAATTATAATCCAGCAACTTACTGATAAAATGGATAAAATGGATACTAAAATAGACACCTTCATAGAAAAAACTACAAAACAAATAGACCTGTTACATACAGACCTGCAACAACAGAAGAACCAGATGACAGGCATAGAAGAAGCTGTGAATGACATGGAAAATAGAATCCAAGAAGAGGAAATCAACATTGAGTTTCTGCTGAAACAAAATACACATTTACAAACAAAGCTGGAGGACCTGGAAAATAGATCTAGGCGCAATAACATTAGGATTTTTGGACTGCCAGAAAATATTGAAGGTAACAATATTACTTCTTTTTTAACAACTTGGCTCCCTAAAACTTTAGACTTACCAGAAGCATTCTCTTTTGGTATCGAAAGAGCACATATATCTATAGCTAATACTAACAAAAAATATCCTAGATCAGTTATAGTTAGATTTCTATCATCTTTTGATAAAGAGATGGTTCTTAAATCTGCTTGGGCTAAAGCTCCTGTTAAGATTAATGAGACAACTGTGCATTTTGACAATGACTATTCTTCCATGGTAATAGCTAAAAGAAAAGTTTTTCTGCCACTAATAAGGGAGCTTAAAAAAGCACAGTTTAAAACATACCTTCTGTTTCCTGCCAAGCTTAAAATCTTCCTTCCTGATGGTCCTAAGGTTTTCGATGATTTAGACTCTGCTTTACTATTTGTCAAAGAAAAAAGGATTTTGGATAAAATAGAAGAAATGGAATGGGCTAGTTCTTCATTAAAGAGATTGGCAACTGAAGCTTCGTGGAAGACTTCAGAGAAGAAGAAGAGACTAAAAAACAAATGATTTGTTATATGTTTTTTTTCTCTCTCATCATTTTAGTTCATTATTAATCTTTTTGAATATAGTTCCTGCATTTCCAGAAAGCCACAAATATTTTGGAAAAGATTTAATCAAAGTTATTCTCTATGTGCAAAGAAATGTTTTGTTTCATAACCAGTCAAAATACCTGAAGATTTAATGGCAAGCTGTGATTCAATTTGTTTCTCTTTCTGAAAAGAAGTAAGAGGCTGTAATGGTCTGTGGAATACATTGTGAATGTTTTGTCATGTTTACATGCATTTACACTACTAAATGAATGTTTGTCACTAGTTTTTAATAAGTTTCCCACCAAAATGTTAAGAGAGACAATCTGAGATGTGGGCTGTCTCATGCACAGTGTCCATGAACTACTTCAAAAGCTTCAACTCACAGAATTCTCACAGAGAAACTGAAAGCAGTTAGTATAACCTTTGACATAGTTATCACACTGACACACCACAGATTCAGGAAAAATACTCTATTCATAAAATATGCCAGTTATAATGAGTCTAAATGATGTAGTTTCTTGTAGTAAGTAAATGTCTTATTTTAGAAGGCATTGAAAATGAAACATTTATTTAAATGTTTTTGAAAATCTACTTAACAGCAGCATAATAATCTGTGTTAAAAATTTGTGTTCCAAACATATACTTTACTATAACTCATTTAATTCATCTGATTGACAAGCATAAATAATCTTATAACTCTATTCTGGAAGAAATGTCATGTGATATATTTTAAAGCAGTAGGTTAGCATGATTGTAAAATCTGGTTACTAAAATGTGTTTGCTGTGCATTATTTTGTATAAAGCAGACAGAGTTATTCTAGGGACAGCAAGTAGGATAGTGCTCAACAAAGACACAACTCAGTGAGATCAGATATATATATATATATGTGTGTGTGTGTGTGTGTGTGTGTGTGTGTGTGTGTGTGTGTGTGTGTGTGTGTGTGTATGTATGTGTGTGTGTGTGTAAGTGTGATGGCTTTTTTTTATATAATAATGCAAGTGTTTCTGAGAATCTGCATAACTATCCAATATGATTTATAATAATTTCTATGAATACAATATTTTACTCTATTGACAAAATGAATGTTTGCCACAAGTTTTAATATGTTTCCTGCCAAAATGTTAAGGGAGACAATCTGGGATGTGGGCTGTCTCATGCACAGTGTCCATGAACTACTTCAAAAGCTTCAACTCACAGAATTCTCACAGAGAAACTGAAAGCAGTTAGTATAACCTCTGACCTAGTTATCATACTGACACACCACAGATTCAGGAAAAATACTCTATTCATAAAATGTCAGTTAAAATGAGTTTAAATGATGTAGTTTCTTGTAGTAAGTAAATGTCTTATTTTAGAAGGCATAGAAAATGAAACATTTATTTAAATGTTTTTGAAAATCTACTTAACAGCAGCATAATAATCTGTGTTAAAAACTTCTGTTCCAAACATATACTTTATTATAATTCATTTAATTCGTCTGATTGACAAGCATAAACAATTTTATAATTCTATTCTGGAAGAAATGTCATGTGATATATTTTAAAGCAGTAGGTTAGCATGATTGTAAAATCTGGTTACTAAAATGTGTTTGCTGTGCATTATTTTCTATAAAGCAGACAGATTTATTCTAGGGACAGCAAGTAGGATAGTGCTCAACAAGGACATAACTCAGTGAGATCATATATATATATATATATATATATATATATATATATATATATATATGTGTGTGTGTGTGTGTGTGTGTGTGTGTGTGTGTGTGTGTGTATGTGTATGTGTGTGTATGTATGTATGTGTGTGTGTGTCTGTGTGTATGTGTGTGATGGCTTTTTTTTTAATAATGCAAGTGTTTCTGAGAATTTGCATAACTATGCAATATGATTTATAATAATTTTTATGAATACAATATTTTACTCTATTGACAATAATGAGTTTAAGTAAATGCTCATATACAAACAATTCAAGATTTTTTTTTTTGGAAGCTGTTAATAGTATTCACATGACAGAAAATAGATGCATCTTAATATATGTAATGTCTGAATCATATTAGCCAAAGTTTTTGATTTAAATGAATGTTAGAACCTAATTTTCTCTCCTCTTGATTTCTAACATCAAGATTATTTGAATGCTATTTGAATACAAGTGTTATATATTACATAGATCTATATAGTAGTATGAACAGTTTTTTTTTAAAAAAAAAGTTTATTTTAGTTTTTATGATGCTGTTTTACCAAAATGTGTAGTTTTGTCTTGATAGATAATTGAATTGAAAACCGTTAATCTCAGTTAAATATAACTAGTATTAAATTGATAAGGTGGTAGCTGAGGTACTGCTGCTTAGGGTAGGGGGTTAACTTGAGTAGTAAATACTACTCTAAGTTGGAGTTTTCAACTCCAGGCTGGATGCAAGGTTTAATCCTTACATTATTTTCACTTGTTCATTGTTATATGTATATAGTTTTGACATCCACAATATATTTTGTACACTCATTGTCACTACAAACAAAATCGAATCCTATACAAAATCTCATAAGAGATTTAATAAATACAGCTATATTTAAAGGTACACCTAAAAGAGGAGATGTAACATTATTTATCTTGTTATTTGTTATTTCGATCATAAGATTCTTGAGTTTTAAAATGCCAAATGACATCTTTAAAAGGAATTTCTTTAAACATTAATGGATTGAATAATCCGTGTAAAAGGGCAAGCCTAATAAGATACATTAATTTACACAAGGCCAATCTAGTCTTCCTGCAAGAAACCCATCTCTTGAAAAAAAGATATTGATAAACTAGCCACTAATAAGTATACAGTATTGGTTAGTTCAGAGCACACTCAGAAAAAAAGAGGAGTGGCTATTTTATGGAATAAAAGTATGCCCATTCCTAAAACCATTAAGTCTTTTCAGGATGACAAAGGAATGTTTTGTATGGTTACAATACAAATTAATGGGAAGACTTACACTTTAATTAATGTATATTGGATACCTGGAATTGGTATTAATACAGTGAAACATCATATTGATAAGCTCATATCATTCTCTATAGGGGATATTATTTTAGCTGGTGATTTTAATTGTATACTACATGAAAGTGATACTACCACTATAAGGAAAAGAAGAATTACATCTAATGCAAAACATTTAAATGATTTTGCTAATTCTTATCATTTGAATGATATTAATAATCAGATAGATTCAAAATCATTACCATACACCTTTTTTTCTAACAGATACAAAACTTATTCAAAAATAGATAGGGTCTTTATTTCTAACCAGATGGTAACAGATTTAATTAATTCCAAAATCATTTCATGTCCTATATCTGATCATAACTCAATTGTTTTTGAATTCATGATAAAAATACTCATAATGTTCAGATCAAAAGGATACCAGCATACTTAACTCAGCTAAAAGACTATAACGAATATATACTTTAAGAAGTACAACATTTTCTAGACATAAATAATACTCCTGAAGTCCCCATTGTCTATGTTTGGGATGCCTTAAAATCATATCTATATGGACAAAGTATCAGATAGTATAATAATAAAAGGAAATCTTGGGATAAGGAATTGTTAGATATTCAAAGTAAATTAGACTCTTATAAACATAATAATAAAGAAAATATTATGGACAAGAAAGTTATTGAAGAAATAAACAAACTAAATGAGAAATACAAAGAAATTTTAACTCATAAAGTTAAAATAACTTTAGAGAAATACAAGTTTTTGTCTTATTCAATAAGCCCTAAATACTTACATAGACTTAAAAATAAAACAAAAAGATTGAATAAACAAAACCATATCAAAGAAATCTTTTCTCTAAGGAAAAAGAAGAATGTTTCTAGTATACCAGAAATACTGGATGAATTTAGAAATCACTTTCACAAGATTAACCATAACAACATTAACATGGAACCTAAAGATAAAATAAAGGAGTTTATAACCACAAACATGAATAAAAAGCTTAATAAACAACAGATTAAACTACTGGACAAGAGTATTTCATATACAGAAGTTATTACACAAATAAATAAGCTTAAATCAAACAAAGCACCGGGTAATGATGGTATTATACCAGAGATATATAAAATCCTTTCTAAAACTACATATTCATTAATACATAAGGTTTTTATTTTGGCCCAAACTGAGTTAATAACCCCCCCATCTTGGCAATATACATTTATTTCACCAATTTTAAAACCTAATAAAGATCCAACTAGATGTTCTTCATATCGACCCATCTCATTACTTAATGTTGATTATAAAATGTTTATGAGTATTTTTGCTGATAGATTGAAGACATTCATCCCCGGCATTATAGATATAGATCAGACGGGCTTCATTGTAAATAGAAATACTTTTGATAATATAAGAAGAACTTTAACATTAATTGATTTTGCAAATAGGAAAAAGAAAGATTTAACACTTATTAGTCTTGATATAGGTTCAGCATTTGATTCAGTAAGTTGGGACTATCTGTTTACCTTACTGAAATGCACAAACTTCTCTGATGCATTTGTAAATTTAATTGAGCATTTATACAAAGGAACGCTGGTTTATATTAAGGTAGGAACATATGTTTCACAAAAATACCCATTCTTAAAGGTACAAAGCAAGGATGTCCACTTTCTCCACTATTATTCACTTTAGTAATGGAGCCTTGGGCTAATTTGATTAGAAACAGTACTGACATAGAGGGTTTTGAAATAGACGAAAATACAACATCAAAAATTCAACTTGTGCAGATGATGTTCTAATTACATCAGCAGGATCTAATTCTTCTATGCAGTCTTTATTTGATAAAATGATGAATTTTAAAAGTATTTCTGGTTTAATTTTCAATGAAGAAAAACTAAAATACTACCTATATATACACGAAAAAATATTCTCATTAGTGATTTTACTAAATATGTACCCAATTCAGGTCAGATAACTTATTTAGGTATAATACTATCTAAAGATATTAAATCTATTATATATAATAACTATAATACCTGTTTTCTTAATATACAAAATCTTTTAATACCTGGAATAATATGTTTTTACTATGGAGCAGAGACTTACAGTTATTAAAATGATAATATTCCCCAAGATTTTATACTTAATACAATCAATAATACTTTCACCTACGAAAATAATTATCAAGAAACTGAATACACTAATGTTAAATTTCTTATGGGCACCTAATAGACCTAGGATTGCATTAAAGAAACATACTAATAGCTGGTCTCAAGGGGTATTTCTTTTCCAGACTTTAATTTATATATTATCTCTTCTATTATAAAAGTTATTACTTTATTAATAGATCAGTCATATATCGCAAAATGGAAAGATTATTGGGAGCTAATTAGTATGCACTTCATGAAAATCTCCTTAACACATAAAAATATGATTGTAAATAACTCCATGTTGTGGTTGCTAAAGGAATTTTGTACTTCACCTATTACACCTAAACATATGGTTTGTTACCCATTAAATATTATTATTAGTTATCGTAACTTTATATTCATGCACCCTAAGTACAGGGAATGGAATTTTATTGTATTCCCTATAATGTATACTCAGGGTATGCTTATGTCATCTACTTCTGAAGGAGCTCATTTAGCTATAGATAATGATCTAAAGTACTGGTATCAGCTGATATCTGATAATAAAGTTAAAAATCTAAATTTCTTAAAACAAGAATTTGATCTAAGAGAAACTTGCTGGTTAGAGGTTCAGATCTTTAGACAACATCTCATTGATAGAATAGATCTAATGTCTATAACAGTTAAATAATCTATTCCAAAACTGATTGATTACTTGATATTAAATTTACAGCATAAAGTTTCTGATAAAGGTAAACTTTCATATATACATAAAATTATCAGACAAGAAACTTTTTACAGTGTAGAGTCATACTGGAATTATTTCACCTCTATTAATGGGGACCCACCAACTCAACAAGATAAACAATATATATTGGAATCTGCTTATAGAACTACATCTTCCATTGTCTGGAGACTTTATACATGGAAATTTTTACATAGATCTTTTTATACACCTTTGATGATGAATAAAATAAATAATAAAGATAATCTATGTAAGAGATGTAATGTAGAAATTAATGCTGACTGGGCTCATATGTTTTATGACTGTATGAAGTTGAAAGAATACTGGAAGTCAATTAATGAATTTTGCAGGCTGTTTTACAGATAATTTCATTATTTCTAAGTCTCTTATATTATTCAACACACCTGTACCTCAATGTGTTAAAAATATTAAGCTTCCCTTGTTATGGTCTATCCTAGCAGTGGCCAGGAAAATAATAACTAGAAATTGGATTTCAGATACACCTCCTTCGTTCAATGAATTTAAAAATGTTATGAATATAATGTGCCATATGAAAATAAGCACAATTAGAATGAGAACAACTAGAAAAACATCATATTATATTGTATGGGATAATTTACAAAATTTGTTAAAAAAATTCTAATTTCAATAGCACGGTATTTTAGTTTAATTAATTGATCTGATTGTAGTGGATGTCTTTGTAAATACTTTAGTTGTTTTGTTGATTATAATAATACCTATTTTTAATTACTTGTATAAAATTGTTATGATATTTCTCTTATATGTTAAAACAATAAACCTGCTTTGAAAAAAAAAAACTTGCTCCCTGGCTTAGCAAAGAAACTAGGTCGCTTTTGAAAGCGAGAGACAAAATTTGGGATCCCCTGGCATAACACTAGATCTCAAGCCTCTAAAGAGTTATATCTAGAGCTAGGAAACAAAGCAAATAATTCATTTAAACTAGACAAGATCAATTACAATCAAAATATACAGTAAAGCATCTAAACAATCCTCAAAAATTATATTCAGCCATTAATATCATTCTGCTACCTGGGAAAGCTAGTATAGGTTCATAGATTCATAGGTTCATACTAGGCTATCTGCCCTAGGGCATTTATAAGCCTAGCCAGAGTGTGTTTGGCTTTCGCCACCCATTTTAAATTAATTTTGCTATGCCCTTTTTCGAGGTTAGTATACTGTGCCTCTGTCTAACAGTGACACAGAAGTGATACCCGGGGTAAACCTATGATCCCCCATCCACTCATCAAGATTCCTTTTGAAGAGAGTCAATGAGGGACTCTGCCTAACCTGGACTGGGATTTTATTCCAGAGTGAAGGGAGCCTCTGGGTTATGAATCTGTCCCTCCAGCATGTCCTATTTATTTCAGTGCTGAGGTTTAAGTCTCTTGAGCACGTAGCTCAATGGGATTTGGATTTTCTGAGGTGCAGCATGTCCTTAATTCCGGATTAGACATGGCTTTATATGTCAGGCACAGATCGCCTCTGAGCAGGCGGTATGCCACTGAGTAGAGCTGGAGTTTCTTTAACTGGGAAGCATATGGCATCTGTTTGAGCCCTTTGATCCTCTTGGTGAGGTACTTTTGGGGTCTTTCCAGTTGCTGCAGGTGTCTGGTAAGGTACATCCCAAAAGGGGCACTGTACTCAATTATGGGCCTGATGAGGGATGAGTAAAGAGGCACGATGACCTCCCCTAATCTAGATGTGAATCCCTTCATGATTAGGTGGGCTATATAAAATGTTTTTCTAACCACTTTGGCCACGTGGTTGTCAAATGAGAAATTGCTATCAACTTGGGTCCCCAGGTCCCTAATTACTTCTTCCGTACTTAATGGATTACCACCTATGTGGTAATTTGTGGACACTTTGTTTTTGCCAAAGGGGATGACTATACACTTTTTGGCATTTAGCTTGAGGCCATGGCTCTGGCACCAGTTGTCTGTTTCTATGAGGCCCTTTTGGAGGATGCTTGTGTCGGCTTGAGAGTCGATTATGGCACCCAGTTTGCAGTCATCTGTGAACTTGGTCAGCCACAGTCCTTCCGTGGTGGCCTATACCTCCGAGAAATATATACCGAACAAGAGAGGTCCCAGGACTGAGCCTTGTGGGATGCCACTTGTAACTGGTTTGGAGTCTGACATGGCTCCAGCAATTCTAACCATGTAGGTTCTGTCCTTGAGCCAGTTTGCAACCCATCTAGTGACATAGGGGTTTATATTTAAGCTGGTGAGCTTATCTATAATGCCTGAGTGGGGTATTGTATCAAAGGCTTTTGCGAGGTCCAGGTAGGTTATGTGGACAACCTTCCCCTCATCAATGGCCTTGGTGATTGTTTCAAAGAAATCAACCAGGTTTAAGAGGCAGGATCTGCCCTTAACAAAGCCGAACTGGGTAGGATCCAGTGTCTGTAGGTCCCCAATATCTTTATTTATGAGGTTCATGATGATCCTTTCCATAGCTTTGCAGACCAAGCTAGTCAGGCTTATGGGGCGATAGTTTCCAGGATCCGTTGAGGCACCACCTTTGTGGAGAGGGACCACTGTTGCTGTACACCACTCTTTGGGTACATATCCTGTGGTAAGACTGAGATTGAACAGTAGTTTTATGTTTTGGTTTAGCTCTTCTTGGAGTTCATGTAGGACGCAGCCCGGGACACCGTCTGGTCCCATTGATGCTGTGTTTTTTGCTTTGGAGAGGGCGGCTCTTACCTGAGCATCTGAGATGTCGGGGGGGGCAGCACTCTGCTGGTTTAGATATTTGCCCTTTTGGTGGGGAGGGGGGGGAGAAGTTTGCGCTGAACCTGTCAGCTAGGATGTTGGCAATGTCTGTGGGTTTGGTGTATTTTTTGTCATTATGGACTAATTCTGAGCATATCTGGGAATTCCCACCCAGGTTCCTAACATAACTAAAGAAAGCCTTGTGATTATCCTTAGTGTCCTGTGCAATTTTTCTCTCGAAGCTGGCCTTAGACGATTTTATGAGTGCCCGTAGTTTTTTGCTAACACTGATTAGAGATGACTTCCCTTTTTGGGATTTTGCTCTATCATGTAGTAGCTTCCTCCTTCTATTGTATAGTTTGTTTATGGCTGTGGTCCACCAGACAGGACGTCTGCCTTTGGAGGATTGGGTCTTGGTTTTATATGGGATTGCATGATCCATGCATTCCTGAAGGTGTTCATAGAATGCATTTATAAAGGATTCTGCGGTCTGGGCCGTATTTTCCACAGGCCCGGGGGCTTTGAAGGATTCCACCTCAGTTTTGAGGAGTGTGAAATTTACTTTAGAGAAGTTTTTCACTGTGAAATACCTTCCCAATCCATAAATTCCTCAGAATATAGCCACACAATTCAACAAATATTTCACTTAATCAATTTTGGCCCTAGTTAGCCCCCAACCATCCCCCAGCCCCAAAGAGCAACCTAAACCAAATGATAAATATAACAGCTTCACCTTACAACCCATCCCTATGGACATGATTAAAAACTTCTAAAAAAACTAAAACACTCAACATTAGCTGCAGATTTCCTTAGAATTGCTGCTGATGCTACTGCTTACCCTGTAGCCATAATTATAAAAAAGGTCTATATCTGAGAATCTAGTCCCTGATATCTGGAAAATCTGCCATATAATCCCTCTTCACAAAGAAGGTAATGCAAAAGAACTGACAAACTACCACTCCATGTCCATTCTCTCCCCCTATCTAAAATCCTAGTGAGATGTATACATAATCAAATCAAGAAATACCTAAATACTCACAAACTTCTGTCAAATTCACAACATGGATTTTGGCCTTTTCATAGCACCACCACTGCCCTAATGTCATTCACAGACATAGTTAATAACCACAGAAACAGTGGAAAATTTGTATCTGCCCTCTTTCTGGACCTCTCCAAGGCATTTGATACATTTGCACATAAGAAACATACTAAGGTTCTCTCCGATCTAAATGTCAGTGAAAATACTATTGCCTGGTTCCAAAGCTATCTATCAGGTAAACAGCAAGCAGTGCAATCCCAGAAAGACCTCTCCCCCATACTTACAGTTACACTAGGTATTCTTCAAGGCTCCATCCTTGGGCCCCTAATATTCTCTATTTTCACTAACAACATTCATATATCTGCACTACATGCTACTGTCATCCAATACAGAGCTGATTCCACAGTAATATGTGTTGCTTCTTTCCTTCAGTATCTTCATTCACTAACACAAGCCTCCTTTTTCTCTGTCAAATCTTTGCTCTCTAATTCTTAGCTTATTGTAAATCCTAATAAAACTAAACTACTGCTCTTCCACCCAACTAGATACACCTCACCCCCCCCTTTTAACAACACATCTAAAAAGAACATCATTATCTCACCCATCACCCACACTAAATTACTTGGGTCGAAATCTATTGTAATTTGAGATTTGACATTAACATCTCACAAACCATAAATAAGGTCCACAAACAATTAGGTGCCCTATACAGAAATAAGAAATTTCTTACAAGAATTACTAAAGAAACAATTGCATACACATACCTGCTGTCATCACTTACCTATGCTTCTCCAGTTCTCACTAATCTAAGAAAAACTGACATTGCAAAACTTGATTCATGCTATAATAAAATTACTACATTTGCCACAGACACTCCTTATAGGTCTCACCACTGCATAGCTCTAAAGCAGCTTAAATGGTTAGAATTTCCACAGCTAATCCTGTATAACCAACTTACTCTAGCCCATAAAATTCTATATCACCCTGAAAAAAAAAACTCCTCTATAAAAACTAATTCAACCCTACATCAGTAATAGAGTGCTATGCTCCAATAATGAACTCCTCCTGAACATAACTAACACCAAAAATACAGCAGGTGATTACCTTTTCTCAAATTTTATAAGTAAATAGTGGAATTCTTTACCCCCCCAACTTAACAAAGAGAACCTCAATAACACGATTCAAAAAAATCTTTAAAAACTCACCTTACCAATACATGGCTCTTCTCTTGTGCTACACCAGGTTAGCACCAATCAACAATACAGCAACTTCCTCCTTGCTTCCCACAACTGTCTTATACTTCCTGTCATTTTCCCTGACTTAGGTAATACAACAAAAGTTCTAAAGCTCTCACACTTATGATTTATATGAATGACAATCCTTCTTACACCTCCATTATCTAGATACCTTCCCTTACTTGTTAACTGTATATTCTAACTACCATGGACAAAACTTGCATTTTTGTAAACCCTCCTTGTTTAATGATGTTTTTTGTAAATTGTAGTACTGTATATATTAGCTTCTATGTATGTTTTTGTGAATTTCCTCATTATTGTAACAATTATTGTTCATCAGTATTGTTGTTATGAATTCCTTTATTTATTGTAACAATTATTGTTCATAAGCATGGGTCTTTTCTCCCTGGGCCTCCATTGAAAAAGGACTTGTGTCCAGTTGGACTTTTCTGGTAACCAAATGCAAAATAAAAATAAATAAATAAATAAATACATAAATTGCCAAAACAAGGATGCTTCATTAAACAAACAAGCAATTTTTAACATTCTAGTGTATATTTTTAATTCCTTTAATACCATAAGCACATAGGCCCATTGAACCTGCAAAAATAAATCATTTTTTAAAAAGTCTGATGTGAATGTCCATTATGTTTATATTGTTAAAATTGTATATAGTAAATTCTTCATTCCTATCCATATTACTAATTAAACTATCCTTTCCAAAACTGTCCACATTGCCTACCCTATTTTCATTGATATCAGAAAACAGAAACTCCCTTATTGACATTGGTTCTTTGCCCACTGACTCTTCTGTTTGTCTCTCAGTTTGTAGACACTTGTCCAAAAGTTCAGTGTGGATCTTTCTTTTGTGCTAATCATTGCAATCTCTGCAACAGTGGCTTGTCTAAAAAAAAATCAGACTGTGAGGCAAATGTTCTAAACATATCCAATGTACCCAAATAGTCTTTATTACAATTATTCAGTGTAATACTGGGTGCAGCACATCCATCCATGCATTTGTTTTCCTTTGTTCTCCCATTCTACTCTGTTGTTGGACAAATGATGACTTACCCTTGTGCAGGGGATATGCTATATGATCTGTGTGTTAGTCATGGCCCATTTTCAGTTTTTTGATTTTCATTTTAATAATAGAAAAATGGTCTTCCAGCTTATTCAGTAATATATAGCGTTGGATCCTTTGTAAGGAGAACACCAAATCCTCCTTAATACTCTTATTCATTTACTCCAACTTTTGCCATGTCTTCTCTATAACCTTCAGTAATACTTAACAAGTATTCTAGATATTCTCAACAAATTATGTCAAAAAAGCACTCAGTTCTTGATATAATGGGGTGTTTCCCATAATGCCATTTGGATATTTAAAAAATCTTAATCTTTTAGGAACTGTCTGTTGCTTTATGCTAACTTTAAAGAAAGCAGTATTCAGTTGAATCAACTTGTACTTGGATAATTTATTTTTAAAGTCCAAACTTTGTTAGATAATGCTCCTCGATCACTCCCAGTTTAGAACTCTCTAATGTCAGTACAGTGTCTAATATCTTCACAAAATACTTTGTTGTTTCAAAATCATGTTGACCACTGACATTTACATTCTCCATGTCATTAATTGCTGCGAGAAGAATTTCAGCATAAAGTGATGACTGGCACTGTTGAAGATGAAAGAACAAGAATCATTAAGATTTATTGGAGGGGTAGAAGAAGAATGGATAGAATAATCATATTCACAAATACCTGATGACTACACGATATTGATGCAAAATTGAAGAATTGACTTAACTTGCACATATTTCAATGATACAGGTTAGATACAGATGAAGTGTATTGACTTCCCCCACTTTTTAACCACTTTTTTGCAAATCATGGTAAGTTTCACTAAGTCTTAGTTGTAAATATTGTATATAACTTGCTAATTATATATATACAGTTTATTTTTATTATTACTGTATGTTTGTAATACTACTATAAGTGTGTTGTTCAGCTTTATTTGCTGAAAGGGTCATAGTACCAGTTCACCTATTCAGTTAAACTTCTATAATTTATTTTATATAATAATAAATAATAAAAACAAACAAACAAGCAATTGAATAAGTAAATACATAATCTGTGTGGGGATACTGCTTGAGATAAGGAAGACATTTAAATTGTTTGGTTATGATTCTAGGTTATTGTGTTACTAAAAAAAGTTTATAACAGTTCCCAAAGTCATAGGGGATTGTGGCCTGCTGGTTGATATTATTTTCTCCTGTTGTGGAAAAAATAAGAAAAAATGTTGGGAAATACTCACAAGCATCTCAAGAATGAAGAGAAAGTGTTAGAACTTTGTTGGAGAGAATACATTTGCTAAGAAAGATATTCCTACAAAGGAGCTACATGTGTCAAGGCATACTCTGGGTAGATGGTGATTAGGAAAATACAATAATCCTGTATTAGAATTGAACAGAATATCCCATGTAATGGAGAGTCCTGGAACTGAGAGGGATAGTGGAAAGCAGATTACAGGTATTACATAGTGGTGTTCAAATTCAGTTTACTATTAAAATAGCGACGTTGAGATGTTCGCAGATGAAAATGCGAAACACAGATGTTCGAATGTTCATCTGCTTGAACATCTCAATGTTTGAATGTTTATATTAGTGAATGCACTGTGCATTCGCTAATATAAATTTGAAGAAAAGTACAGAGATCATGGTACTATGCTGTTTGGGAAATTCATCCCTTACTTCATTGTAGTGCGATCTCGGAGTTGGCATATATAGCTAGCGAGGGGGTGCAGGGTGGCTTGCCCCCATGCAAAAACATGATGTCAGCTATAGGTGTTTTGTTTACATTAGCTCCTATACTGACATCACATGATGTATTCAGAAACAATCTCGAATCTTCTGAATTCGATCAGCGGATTTGACATTCTGTCCTATTCATTATTTTAATTTTCGCAGTTTACTTTCGATATGTTGAATGAAAATTGTTTTGACGTTCGACATATTGATAGTAAAGCTTCAAATTCATATACCAAATGAGAGCATGGAATGATCATAGACATTGCTGTTATGTTACAGAAAAAATGTGATTAATAGAGGAAAGAGTGTCAAACTAGATTGTTGGTGATGGGCTATTTGGAGGAGGTGACGTTGATGGCAAGGTATGAGCTGGGCATCAGAATAATCTATTGACAGGAGACTATAGCTTACAGAGCAGTAGTAGTGGTGGTTAATTCTGGAATGGCAGAGGGTATTGGGTAATATGAGTGATGGATTTGCATGAAATAGACAAGGAGGCAGGGAGTGGTATGACACATGTTTCACAATACAGATGGAGTTTGGTTTGGTCTGACTATAAAGAATTTAAACTGCATGTAAGGGATAGGCTTGAGGACTGAGTTAAGGGAACATAGGGAGAAGATGCATGATGTTTATTAGGTGAGGAGGGTGAGACAAAGTACTTATTTATTTACTTACTTACTTATTCATGTAATTATTAACTGTTTGTTGACCGGTTAAGTATTCTGGTCTGTTGACCCTTTTCAACCATAACCCAGACTTGACAGGGCAAGCATGAAATGAATAATAACTAATAAGAAGTTCAAACCCAATGGGAAATAGCATATGATATCTCAATACAAAGACAATAAAGCTATAAGTAAATTACAGCATGTGCAGCTAGGTGTTTTGAACACAGTGAAAGTTATTAGTTTGCACAGATTGACATACACTTGTTTTAAATACAATTAGAGCTTGATGGTAGATTATCCATTGTTCCTAAAGCACTTGCAAATGGTTTCCTCAACAAGATGTTTGTGTAATGCTTTCTTGAAGTTCTTCAGTGTAAGTAGGAAAATGATTGCATGAGGCAAGTCCTACCTGAGTTAAAGATTTTTTTCTCCTATTTTTGAAGGATGGCCTGATTAGTGTAATGTCACCTGACTGGCTATTTTATAAGGAACAATTATATTCCCCAGATGGTAATTTAGATGTTAGAAGTGGGCAGGGTTCTAGTTCTAATACTCTGAATAGAAGACAGTTAAAAAAAATAAAAATATAGGCAGGATATTTTGGGTACTAGAAAAGAGGTCTAGAATGAATGGAAGTGGTCAGTTGTAAAACAATTCACCAGGGAAAGTCAAATCTTGAGTAAAATAATTTTTGTAACATGCCATGGGGATATTTCAGAGTTTGAGGAAAGGAGGTTTAAAGTATGATATGCGTGGGGGTCCTGGCACAGGATCGCAATCATGCTAAAGAAGCTGGAATTTTAGCATGATAAAACTTGCTATAGGAGTGGAGAACAAGGAGCAGTGAATCTGCATGTACACTGATTGTCTTTAGAGGGTAACGGATTGTGGACAGAGACAGAGGATGCACAGCAGGTTGTGGATGGGTGCCAAGTGACTGTTATTTCTGCAAGAAAGAGAGCTAAGTGGTGCTTTAATAGCAGAAGTGAGAGTGAGAGAGAGAAAGAGAGATAGTAGAAATGAGTTTTGAAAGACATAACTGTAGTAAGTAGATGGAAAACTAGCATTAAGAGCTTAATATTTCACTAGACTATGTGATATGGCTGGTAAACCTGTGAAGAGTATGAGGGGTGTAATTGTCTGCAGGATGGAGTTGATTGTTGTGGGGAGGGAAGAATGTGAATCTTTAGTCTGTGTCTGTAGAGTGATAATGATCAGAAAGAAGAAGAGAGTAAGAAGTAAAACAGGAAGAACAAGATGGAGTGGCCAAGTAGAGAGAATTCTCAATGCAAATGTAAGGGTACTATTGAGAGATGAGCAGATTTAAAAGAACAGTTTAAAGACAACTAAGAGATGGACCTGTATGAACAGAGTAGCTGCCATAGTAGTATTATGGCTGGGGTCAGAGTACAAACCAGTTGTTTACTTTTCTTTTTTTTAAATAATTTTTATAGATTTTTATGAAATAAAATAATACAAAAAATATGATATATAAATATACACAACATATGTCTTAAAAAAACATCATAACATGGAGCAATCACTATTTACAATGTCCATAACAGATATAATGTCATTGTTGTGATTACATTTTATCTAGTAATTTTTCAAGCTTCAACCAAGTTAATTTCTTATGTGTTATCTTAGTAGTTCTTTCTGAAATGGTTTGCAACTCCCTATTACATACATGTTTAGCTAATAGTAAAAAATCTGTAAATGATAGGATTTTTTTACACTTCCAGTTTGACGTAATGATTTTTCTTGCAATTGCAAGCAAGGACCAAAGAAGGTGCACCTGTATTTTGGGGATATGTGTTGGTATCGGTGCATTGAACAGTAATAATGAGTCAGATACTTCACACTTGTCCGACCACAAGGCTTTTATGACATTTCTGAACTTTATCCAGAATGGAGTTACTATTTTACATGTAAGAAACATGTGTACCCAATCTGCGCAAAGTATTTCCTCACATCTCCAACATTTATTAAGATTATTTTTTGATATCAAGTCTATCTTATGTGGGGTAATAAAGCTCCTATGGATGTATTTCCAAGTGAAGATTTTCCAAGAAGGGGATGACGTTGTGTTGCTAATTGATTTAACTTCTAATTCTTTATCACTATCTGAAAAAAATGGATTTGTTAATTTTTTTCTGTGAAATTCCATAAGGAGTCTTCTGGGATTTGCATATTGGTTCTTAAATATTTATATATACTTGACAACGACAGAATATTATTAATGTGCAAAGTGTTTATTTCACAAAGAAGAGAAAGTATTTTAGGTATAGGTGTTGTGTTGGTGATATGATATATTTTAAATTCATTAACTATGTATTCTCTAAATATTTGTATGTTCAACCAGTTGTTATGCTTTATGTTATACCTGGCCATAAGAGAAAATGGTTCATGGATATTATTATTGCATAGAAATTGGTACCAGAAAACTAAACCACTTTCTTCCATTACTTTTATTTTAGATATGTTGAAAAAGTCCAGGCATGTCTTCTTGTATGCTATGGGAAATATTAAAAATGTTAAGCTTTTTATCATATGATTTTTGTTTATTATCTTTTTAAAATTATCTAATATATATTTAATGAAAAGAGTTTTTTATTTGTATTGATACTGTAGAAATGGTCTTTGACAACAAGGAAGATTTTTTTATTTTCTGAAAACATGTTATTGTCAATAGTTGTATCTTTGTCAGATAATAAGATACTTACATGGAGATTTTTCCAGTTAGAACTATATTTGGAGTTTAATCATTGGCTCATCACATTAAGTATAGTCAATTCTGCATAAAGTTCTAAATTTGGGAATGCTATTCCCCCATCTTTTCAACTTCTGTAATGCCAAGCATGTCTGATTCTTGGCTTTTGAGGAAACCATAGGAAATTTATTAACATAGAATTGAGTTGCTTCATTAACTTTTTGGATGGGGAGGCAATTAAAGTTTGGAAGTATGATCATTTTATTAATGACAGTCTTTCTTCTATCATGAAATACATTTTATTCCAACTATTTAAAAATTTCTTAACTGTGGATAATAGGTATTTATAGTTTGTTAGGTATTTATAGTTTGTTTTTAAAGTATTATTCTAGTTTGACTTTATCTATATTCCTAAATATTTAATGGTGTTATTTGCCCAATTAAAATTTTTGTGTTTCCTTAATAAAGTGCCTGCTTTTTTATTTTTTAATAATGTTTCTGTTTTGGTGTGATTAAAGCTTAGGCCTGAAACCTCTTCAAAAACTTGCAGGGATTTTGTTACATGATCTATAGAAATCTATATTTCCAACTGTTAGCAAGACATCATCCGCAAAAAATTGTATTTTAGAATTGTAGCTTGGACTAACAGAAAATCCCCTTATATTAGAATTTCCTCTTATGAAGTTAGCTAGAGGTTCTACTAATAGGGCAAATAATAAGGGGGAGAGTGGGCAGCCTTGTTTAGTACCTTTTAGGACATTGAGCGGACCTGATAAAAAAAGCACCAATTTTGATGTATGATATTGAGTTAACGTATAGTCTGCTAATTATATCAATAAAGTTAGAGGAGAAGTTATATAATTCTAATACTTTAAATAAATAGGACCACTTTATAGAGCCAAAAGCCTTGTTTAAGACTAGGTTAATAATTGATAGTTCTTTTTTTTCCCGCTAGCATGGGCAACTAAGGAAAGGAGCCTGATAACATTGTCTTGTACTCTTCTGTTTAGGATGAAGCCTGTTTGATCATCACCTGTTATGTTAGGCATCAGTTGATTTAATCTGTTAGCTAATATTGATGTAAAAATTTTATAGTCCACATTTAATAGTGAAATGGGACGATACAAAGTTACTATTTTAGGGTCTTTGTCATGTTTTAGGATAGGGGAAATCATGGCATATTTCCAGGAAGAGAATGAGCTTAGCTTTTTTCTAAATTCCTCAAAAGCTTCTAAAAGTATCTTTAATGTATTGTCTGTAAGTACTTTATAAATTTCTCCTTTTAATCCATCTAATCCTAGGGCTTTATTATTCTTAAGACTTTGAATCCTATCTTTTAGTTCACTTAATGTTATTGGTTTGAGAAGTTTGGTATTCTGTTCTATTGATAGTTTATTGTCTATGTTCTCATTTAAGAAGTTATCTTTTGGGACATTGTTATTAATATTTGGATTTGTGTTATTTATTATTTTGTGATGTTTTCTGAAAGTCTCAAGAATTTCTTCTAAATCTGTACAACTTTAGTTTTATTTTTAGTTTAATCAACAATTTCCCTTATATGTTTAACATTGGTTACATTTTTTGATTTCACAGTTAATCTATGCATGTTTTTTGGGTTAACAGAGTAAGACTGTAATTTTATTCTTTCTAAATGTATTGCCACGTTGTGATTAAGAATTTCCACGTAATCAAGGTTTAATTATTTCAATTCTGTATTTGTGTTTATGTCTTTATTATTCAGAATTCTTTTTAGTTCATCAATTTTTGATTGTATTCTCGATAGCGTACTATCCCATTCTTTTCCTTTGTTTACGTACCAGTTTTGATTTTACCAAAAATGTAAGATTTCAGCGTATGTCAGACAATAACTTTAGAAGTACTATCATTGTCATTTATGTCTAGAAATATTTTGATTTCTTTCAGTAACCATTCCTTAAACCTGGTTATCTTAACAATGTATGCTGGTATTCTTTGCCAATATACTAGATGACTAGATTTCATGCAGATTTTAAAGAAAATAGCATTGTGGTCGGACATTGGGCAGGAGCTAATGAAAACCCTGAATTTTTGAGAATAAATAATCTGTTACCAATACCTTATCAATGGTAGTTTGTGTACTGAATCTGTATGAGTCATGTGTGTATTTTAGGGATTTGGGTTCTATTTTTTCATAAATATCTCTTATATTTAAATTATTGATGAAGTTGTTCAATCTTTTAGCAGGTGCAGATATCTTAAACTTCTCACATTTAGTAGTGTCACTTCTGGAGAGAATACAGTTAAAATCACCTGCATATATTATTTCTCCCGTAGATTTGATTGCAAGTAAGTCAAGATATTTATTCGCTGTTGCAGCACCGACACCAGGTATCCAATAAGTATTGGCTAATGTGATTAGTTTTTTATTTATTTCTAGAATAATTAAGCAGAACATGCCATTTTTGTATGAATACATATCAATTATTTTAGGTACTGGTAGTGTTTTCCTCCACAATATCATGGTGCCTCTTCTTTTGGTCCAAAAATGAGATTCTGCAAGTATAGAGTAGCCACTGAAAGACATCCTATTCAAATCGTCTTCTATTATATGAGTTTCTTGCAAGTATGCAATGTCTACTCTCTTAGTTTTCAAATATTTGGTTAAGCTTCCTCTCTTTATAGGATTGTTGAGTCTATTTACATTTAAGGACAAACATTTACAAGAAAACATTCTTATATATTGTCTTATATAGTAAAGATTCTGTTATGAAGATAACATAACATGAACACTGAGTATAACTGTAAAACATTTAAAACTATTTACAAGTCTAAACATGGAATATTTAATTCCTGGTTTAATGAGAAATTCCTCTAAATCACCATCGTCCATCCTAAGAACAGTAATCTATGTCCGTTCTGTGCTACTGCCATTACAATAACTGTATAAAATGTAATAAGAAGTGAGAAAAATAAAAGGCTACTCCTTAAAATTATTACTGATTTGAGTAATGAAATATCAAAATGTGTGAAATTAAAGTTAATAGATTATTTGTGGTAATTATGTATATTAGAAGTAATTATCTTTGTACAACCAAATCAGAGAGTTATTTTAAATAAAAGACCTATGTGTATTATTACAGGAGTAGGAGAATAGTAATGCCTTTACGTAGCTTATGTTTAGCTAAAAGTCTAAAAAATTTTCCAGATAGATTTGATAAAAAAAGATGGAACTATCAACGATTTTAAGTAAAAGCTATTAAGATTTCAGATAAACATTAAAATTAAGGGAATCACTTAAATCCTTACTTGGCTCAATAGTCTGTATGTATTTGATGTTACTATTTTCTTTCATTAGAAAAGTGGGATGATGTTGAGTAGAATAAAGCTGTAAAATTATGTCTATTTACAGTCTGTGGAGTCAGCAGATCATTTATTAATGCTTTGAGATGTGAGAAGTGACTAGAGTATATGACAGAATCTCATGTTAGTACAAGCAGGAAACACAGACTTTACAAAGGGATCATTTCATTCAAGAGTGTGAGACAAATTATGCAACCATATGGGATGAAAGCCTACTTTGCCTGAAAAATATAACTAGGGGGGGCTATAATATTTTTTGTAATGTAAACATCTTGTCTTCTTTAACTAATGCATAAATGTAAATCTATTAAACTAGAGAACACAATAGCTATCCAAAAAACTAGTAAGTAACTCTCTCTGTGAATTAATGAGAACAGGTATTGCAAGTCCTGGCAATAACAAGGGAAGAGATTACGAATACCTGACTTCTGTACATATTATGCAAGGAACAACTATAAACATGTATATGTATAAGTGACACAGACAACACAGTAATATGCAACAGTTGAACAGCAAATGCTATAGATACACAGGTAAAGTAGGTTTGAATACCTCAGACCCCTATATACTGTTATGCAAACATAATATAATAAGTTACAGAATTGCTGTAAGCAATAGAAATGTCTCAATACATGTGAAAGGGTGATCACAACAAAATGAAAAGAGTTCACATATCTAGGTGCATATTATAAGGGTGGTTGTGTGCTAGTCATATAGAGCTATACCTATGTATACCTAGATAACACAATGCATATGGACTACAAATGTATACCAAAGTTCGTGATTACTGACCTGTGCATATATATCTTAGAATAAGCTCTGTTCAAAAAGGTTAGTTATTATAGCTAGATAACAAAACAGGTATCTAGAAACTAGTAAGTAACTCTCTCCGTAAATTTATGAGAGCTGGTACTTTTTTACAGAATGTAGTTAAATAAAAACTTTGGTCTTTTAAAAGCATACATATCTTACTTTCATCAAACTGCTCATTTGAATAGCAGTCTGGTTACAGCTAAAGGGTGGTGGTGGGCAGTCCATCAAGGTGGACATTTGTTGAAGAATGTACATGTTCATAACTGCAATGGCCGACTGGCTGTGTATTCACTTCATTTCTTTCTTTCATTCTTTCTTTCTGATGGTTATTGTTTATTTCCCTTTGTGGATAGTACTCATATGTGAAATAATAAAAAGATTGACTAACTATATCTAATGCCCTGACTCTCAGTTAATCAGATGTGAATGAGTGAATGTTTGAACTGGTAAAGTATAACACCCTAAGCAGCTTTACTGACTGTTATGGACTAATGCCCTTACTTTATTAATCATGTTTTGTCATCAAAGCTTTAATATACACAGACTAATTAGAATCACTGGCAACTAACATATGGATTTTGCATACATAATCTGCTAGTTCCTCAAAATATTATTTGCCTAGTAAAAAGTGATAAAGTCTTAGTCAAAGCCAATGAAATTGGAAGAGCCTACCAGTTTACTTATATATAAGAGATGAGGAATACAGAGAACAAGTCGAAATTTTAATCACCGTCTTAATTATTTTTGAAGAAATAACTTCAGCAGAACAAAAATGTAATTATCATCTTAACACTTTGAAGAAATAAATTCACCAAATATTAGTTACCACTGCATTACTTTTCAAATTCTACTTCTGTTTCCTTTTCTTTTTTTTTAAATAAACGTCTTTATTAAATTATCACGACATAGGCAATCTTACCTTTACATAAATGAAAATAAACCATATCAACACAATTTCAGTCACAAATATTACACATTACAAACTTTGTTGACACAATCGTAGCTGCAAACATTATAGATCACTAATAGTACAGCCAGTCATTGTCAGTCAACCATTACTAAGCTCATTCAAATCCTGCCTTCTTTTAAACCCCGTTCCTCCTCTACATATATTGATCCCACAATTCCCATTTTTTTTTCCTATGTAATTTGCTCTTACACTTTTTTAAAGATCCAAATTCCAGTTGTTTAATCTCTGTTACTATATTTCCTTCTGCTGGTAAAGTTGGTTTAGACTTTGATTTCCATTTTCTAGTGAATGAATTTTTTGACAACCACCATAATTAGACTCTGCAAGACGTTACTATATCTAGACAAGTCCAACACTGTATCACAGCTCAAAAAATAATTTTTTAAGTTACACCAATTTACTCACCCAGTATCTCCGACAGGGCAGTCTGTAGGGAATTTTTAAAGTCTGCCAATTCATTATACTCCCAGAAAATATGTTCCCAGTTACCTCTTTCTTCCCCATCATACCTCTAACATTTGTTGTCTACCTAAGGAAAAATTCTTTGGAGTCTACTTGGGGTATAAAAATTCTTATATAAACACTTCTAAGTTGTTGTTTGTCTTTCGGCTTTTCCTGGTTAGGGGTCGCCACAGCGGAACTCCGGTCTGCTAATGATTGGCAGTAGATTTTTTCACGAACGCTGGGGTGCCAGCTCAACGTTCAACCTTTAACAAAGGCACGCCCTTTCATGCATGTCTTTTGAATGCCCATCCAACCATGGGGAGGACATGCAGACTCCACACAGAAGGCACTCCCCGCACTCCAGCCAAGAATCGAACGGGAGAACCTCTTGCTGTGAGGCAACAATGCTACTGCTGCACCAACACGGACTCTTCTAGACTTTGACACATAATTATGCATAACACTAAAGATGCAATGTTAAAAAAAGTCTGTATAAGGATATACACATACTCTCTGTGCCTTCAATGTCTTGCAATTTTCACAAATCAACGACAGAGAATAATAACAAAATGGGTATTATATATTTTCAAAATCTCAGGAAAATGCCACCAAAATATAGTTTATATGTTTTCTTTGATTAGAATCAAGCAAACTGCATAAAGAGAAACTGCAGCATAAGCTAAGGTTTCCAAGGTCAAAGAGACTGATACTTTTGATGCCATCAAAGTACAAAGCTTCCAGCAGATTTTGAACATGACAATAGCACTTGAGCTCATTAAATTGATCTTTCTTATGCGTATGCTTTACTGCAAGGAATCAGCTGCAGTGACCTTCAAAGGAGGCATGTTGTGTGTATAGAAAGTTAAAGGAGTTCTCAGTGAAAGAGTGCAAGCAAGGATACTTTAAGAAAATAATTTACTATAGAAGGTATGGAATATTTTGCAGAATACAACTTCTGCTACATAACCTAGTACTATGTATTTAATATTATAATAATATCAAAATGCCAAAGCAAGCTCATACACTACTCTGAATCTTATCTGAGATAATGCTTTAGAATGTACTGATTGCCTTTCACAGTGCCAAATGCTATGACAAATGTATCTGTGTTCTCTTATGTGCATCCGGAAATGTTAAAATATCAGTTGAAAAGTTTGAGGCAAGGTACAAAGTGAATGCAAAATGCTGTTAAGGCAGGCAGTACATTCAGGACTTATTAAACTAAAAATTGAATGCTCAGGTCCAGACAAAAATCTACTATAACTACCCTGATAGCAGGGGTGGCTCATGCTATAGGACTGCAGGACTGCAGCCCCCCCACCTGTAGAATGAAAAAAATAAAGAAGAAATAAAAACAATCGGTGAGTCCCAGAACTCCATGCATGCATGCTGGAGTTCCTCACAGAGCTCCAGACTGCTGTGTTCATCACCACACAGACTTCTGGGCTGCAGGGCAGAGATGCCTTCTCCCCTATCCAGACTGCTGTGTTAGGCAGTCCGGATAGGGGAGAAAGGCATCTCAGTCTGGATAGGGGAGAAAAGCATCTCTGCCCTGCAGGCCCAGAGGTCTGTGCAGTGATAACCGCACAGAACAGAAAGACACTGGATTGCATCACCCGTAGGCTGTAGCCTCTAGCCAACTCTCATGGAGACAGGAAACCAGCCGTTAGCTCCAGCTACTTTCACGGAGTCAGGAAACCAGCCATTAGCTTGAGTGGGTGACCAGATTAACGAAGAACTGCTGTGGATGTATTGTGTATATTAGCAAAGGACTGCCGTGGATTTATTGTGTATATTAGCAAAGGACTGTCATAGATGTATTGTGTATATTAGTGAAGGACTGCCGTGGATGTATTGTGTATATTAGCGAAGGACTGCTGTGGATGTATTGTGTATATTAGTGAAGGACTGCTGTGGATGTATTGTGTATATTAGTGAAGGACTGGTGTGTGTGTGTGTGTGTGTGTGTGTGTGTGTGTGTGTGTGTGTGTGTGTGTGTGTGTATGTCTGTGTGTGTGTAATGCCCCAGTTGCTATATACTGGTGGCTAGAGAACACGTGGTGGTGGGTAGAGAATACTGAGGCTTGAACCCTGTACCTTGGATGCAGGTGACAAGGGCCTGAATTCCCTACCCATCACCATTTGTAAAAAAATTTGCAGATTTTTGCCTCATATCTGTTCTGTTTCTCATAAAATCTGTAGTTACTGTATGTTTGTTTTTCAGTGTAAAGTCAGTAGTGCAGTGGTGCACTGGTAGGATTGTTGTCTAACAAATACAGGTCTCTAGTTTTATTCTTGGCTGAGGTGCCTTCTGTTTGGAGTCTGCATGTCTTCCCATCTTACAAAGACATGTGTCTGGAGTGTTTCTCCCTGCTCTGCTGAAAATTGGCTTTTGTTCCAAGTCAGACTTTCCTGGTTAACAAATGTTACATACAAATAACAGGCATTTGAATTTCAGATTTCAGATTCTTCAGAAAGTACATGGTAACACAAAACCTTTTATTCTAGCAATTTTCTAAGTTTATAACATGGATATTTGAAATCTGTCCCTATTTTTGGGACTGTATTCCCCCAATATTTGCTTCATCCAGGTTTTTTGTGCTAAGGTTGAGAGCTATGGTGAGAACTGAATTCACTGAATATGTTTGGGGGCTGTATTCCCTCATTATTGGCTTTGTTCAGGTGTTGTGTGCTAAGAGGTTGACAGCTATCATGAGAACTGAATTCACTAAATGATAGCCATTTTAGTTTCAGTCTTTCCCTCTTTCATAAGCTGATTTGGCATAGTGGTATATTGCTCTGACTGTTTTGCACAGAGTCCCTTGGGTTCAAGACTTGTCAGTGAAATATATGGTGGTAACACAGCATTTTATTCTAGCAACTTTACAACATTATACAAGCAATGTTTAAAATTTGTCCCTGGTTTTTGGGCTCCCCCCCCAATAAAGTTTGGCTTTTTCCAGATTTCTTGTGCTGCAAAGTACAGAGATACAGCTGAGTGTTGAGTAGATTTTACAAGGAGCCGAGAGCTGTAGGGGAACAAAAGTTTAGTGCTGTTTATGCTGAGTCTGCTTGCATTGTTAAAAGCACAACAGGTAGTGTACTTGCTTTGGATTTAGAAGGCTGTGGGTTCTACTCCCACAGTAGGTAGATGCATTGCTGATACTTTACTGCCTTGTAAAGGGGTAGATGCTGCAGTTCTTTTTGGTGAAGATACCTAGTAACTATGAACCTATCAGTTTGCCATCCATTCCCTATTGCGATATTACTAGCTTATCATTTTTAATGCAACATAGGCAATTTATTCCTCAAGGGCAACAGGGACTTTATTTGTAGATGAAACAATGACATATAAAGTTGTTTGCTAGCAGCAACCTCTTCATTAGTTACATATTTCTTTAATGTGGAATTATTTAGATTACTTTTACTTCTTCAGAGATTGTGCATATTTACTGATACTGGTGGACTGTAGAAGTTTGAGTAGACTTTTATGATGGAAATATTCTGAATAATTTGTCATTAGTGGTGTATGCATTTTATTTCATTGTTTACTGGAAAAATGTTCAAAACAATAAATTTAAAATGCCCTCTAACAAATGTACTCTATTGTACAAGGAATATAATTTAATACAATCAGGAAGTTGTATCAAAGAGCATGTATATGTTTCGTGTTCAAGGGGCCTATGATTAATCTTTATCTGCCACTGGCAAAATGTATTTTCTTTGAATGTGGGTTTCAATGCTGTTTCAAGGACAGAGAAGTTTGAATGCTAAGTTTATTTTACTTGTGAGACTGCATTTCTTTGTTTAGCAGATATCTATTAGGGTTTGTGCTGTAAAATGCAAAAAATAAAACTTTCAAATGAAATCCAAATCATCGCAGAATTAAAGCAGTATGCACATTACAGTGCTTATGGTAAATGGGATGAAATAACCAAGGAATGGGACATTGGAATGGCTGCAAGGGGAGGCTCCATTCAGCCCTGAGATCGTAAGGGATGAAGGGCAGCAAACTCAGACAGCCCTGGCTGAACTATACCTCTCAACTGTCCAGATGTTTGCAGAATGAATAGATGTTTGCTTCTTATTTTTGGTTTGTTCCTCTTAAAATTTGTGGTTTTCTGGCAAATCATCACTAAATAATAACATACATTGAGTTTCAGACGTCATAACCTTCAGAAAAATTAATGCTAAAGCAAGACCTGTTATTCTGTCAACTGTCTTAAGTTTATACAAGAGCAGTTTTTAGTACTGTTTGTATGTTCCCTCAATATATTTGGCCTTCTCCAGATTTCCTGCATTAAGAGGTTGAGAGGTAAGTGCAAATAAATTGATTTATAGAATTAGAAATATCCAAACCTCTCAACTGTCCCCAATTTTAGCTCAAAATGTTGCTCTCCCCCTAGTAATCCCTCCACAAAATGGCAATTTTGGAAGAAAATGTGGTGGGTTTACAATTATAAATAACTGTAATGATCAGAGTTATAGTTTGCTTTTATTTCAGAAATGCATGTAGACGCTCTTATTTTGTCAGCTGCTCAAATTAACAGTAACAAATATTAAAAAGGTGTCCCTTCTTTGACAGGTTCCCAGCTGCATTGTGTGGCAATTTTATATTTTTGCATCACATTTTTGGTCTGCTTTTCATAAAATTGTGGGGTTTTTTTTTTGCAAATTAGTGGCAAATCATTAAAGAGTGAAGTTAGAAAATAATGGCAGACATTTGAGTTTCAGATTTCATACCCTTCAGAAAATTCATACTAATGCAAGACCTACTGCTATTCTATTATCTTTCTAAGTTATAAGAGCAATATTTAAAAATTGTCCTTATTTTTGGACCTGTGACCCACTTCTATGTATGGCTTTGTCCAGATTTCTTGCTCTGAGGTTGAGAGGTATGAGTGTCAGAGCCACCACCGTCAGCCAGAGACATTTCAAATTGTGACATACTTATTGCACCCCACTCCCCACTATAGTGGCTCTGGATGTGTCCAAGCAAGGCAAGGAGCAGTTATGCAGTGTAAGTGTGCCGAGTATTCCCCCATCCAAGGAAGACCAC